>NW_026652290.1:21014116-21118943 GCF_009828535.3 Hylobates moloch
CATGTTCTGCATATGTATCCCAGAACTTAAAGTATAATAACAAATAAATAAAACATCATATATTTATAAAATCTTTTAGAGTTTCCAGTGGCCTGACAATGGTCGTGGTTTTCTACTTTTGCTTTTCTACTTTTCTTCTTTTCTACTTTTGCTTTTCTACTTTTGCTTCTTGCTCATTTCCAAGCCTGTTTCTCCAGGCTTCTAAGTGAGTCTGTGATTCCTTAATATTGTTCCAGTAATTTCTTTTCGCACTTAAGGTAGCTAGGGTTATTAACAGTCAAGTTAACATGACTGATACAAAAAACTGTTTTCATTTGTGGGTCAAAGACAATGGATCTGGAGCGCAAACATTAGATGATCCTAAAAGCAAAGAAAAATCCAGTAACTATTGTGGTTTAGCCTCCAGTATGTGCTTGTGTGTGTGTGTTAAGGATTTTTGCATCTATGAACATCAGCGATATTGGTCTGTAGTTTTCTTTTTTTTGCTATGTCCTTGTCTGGTTTTGGTATCAGGATAATGCTGGAATCATAGAATAATGGAATTATTCCTCCCTCTTCAGTTTTTTGAAGAATTTGAGTAGGACTGGTATTAGTTCTTTAAATATTTGGAAGAATTCATCACTGAAGCCTGAACTTTTCTTCAATGGGAGACTTTTTATGGCTTTGATCACTATTGGTTTGTTAAGCTTTTCCATTTCTTCATAATTCAATCTTGGTAGGTTGTATGTGTTCAGGAATGTATCCATTTCTTATAGACTTTCTATTTTGTTGGCATATAGTTGTTCATAATAGTCTGCAATAATTCTCTGAATTTCAGAGGTCTCATTTATGTCTCCTTTTAATTTCTGATTTTAGGTCTTCTTTTTTTGGTCTAGCTAAAGATTTGTCAATTTTGGTTAACTTTTCAAATAAATGACTATTTGTTTCATTGATCTTTTGCATTTTTAGTCCCAATTTTATTTGTTTCTGCTTTGATATTTATTGTTTCTTTCCCTTTACTAATTTTGGATTTGCTTTTTTCTTGCCTTTCTAATTCCTTGAGGTGCATCATTAAGTGTTTATTTTAAATCTTTTTTGATATAAATGTGTATTGCTATAAACTTCCTTCTTAGTACTGTTTTTGCCATATCCTATAGGTTTTGGTATGTGGTATTTTCATTTTTCTTTGTTTCAAAAAATGTTTTAATTCCCACCTTAATTTCTTCACTGATCTATTTGTCATTCATTAGAATGTTGTTTAATTTTTGTGTGTTTGTGTACTTTCTGAGGTTCCTCTCATTACTGATTTATAGTTTTATTCTATGATTGTCAGAAAATAGTTGATAAAATTGTATTTCTAAAAAATTGGTTTACAACTTTTGGCACCCTATGATATGGTCTATTCTGTAGAATGTACTACGTGCTGATGAAAAGAATGTGTATTTTGAAGCTGTTGAGTAAAATGCTCTGTAATATCACTTAGGCCTCTTAGATTCGGTATGTAGCATAACTCTGCTGTTTCTTTGTTGCTATTCTGTTTGGATGATCTACTACTAAGAGAGAGGTGTTAAACTCTCCCACTATTATTGTATTGTATGTAGTCTATCGCTTCCTTTAGATCTATTAATGATTGTTTTATATATTTGGGTGCTCTAGTGTTGAGTGCATAAGTACTTATTATTGTCATATTTTGTGGCTGAATTGAACTCTTTACCATTATGTAGTGACCTTCTTTGTCTGTGTGTATAATCTTAGATTTGCGGTCTATTTTTTCCAATATAAGAAAGCTATTGCTGCTCCTTATTGGTTTCTAGCTGCATGGAATATCTTTTTCTATACCCTCACTTCAGTCTATGTGTGCCTTTATAGATGAAGTGGGTTTCTTGGAGGTTGCATCTAGTTGGTCCTTGTTTCTTTATCCATTCAGCCATGCCTTATAATTGGAGAACTGTGATCATTTACATTCTGTGTTATTAATGATAAGAACTTACTACAGCTAATTTGTTGTGTTTTTTGTTTGTTTTGAGGCTTCTTTTTTTATTTCTTTTTCTTACTGTCTACCTTGTGGTTATGTAATTTTCTCTGGTAGTATGTTTTAATTGGTTGCTTTATATTTTCAGAGACTCTATTATAGGTTTTTGTGTTGTGGTTACCATAAGGCTTACAAAAAACATCTTGTAGATATAGCAAGTTATTTTAAAGAAATGACACCTTATCTTAGATCACAAATAAAAGATTAGAAACATAGGCAAACACACAAAAATTGTACACTTTACATTTTCTTTTCTACATTTTGACTTAGTTGCTCAATTTACATATTTTTAAATTGCCTGTCTTTTAACGGGCTGCTGTTGCCATTAGTGTTTTGGATAGATTTGTCTCTGTGGTTTCAGAAGAGATTTATAAGTAGACTGCACATCACAATTACAGTATTAGAGTATTATGGGTTTGTCCATGTTCTTAATTTTACCAGTTTTTAATCAGGGTTTTATAGCAAGTAAAGTTGTCTTTTTGCATATGAGTGTTTTATTTTATTTCAGACTGAAGAAATCCCTTTAGTATTTTGTAGGACAAGTCGGGTGGTGTTGAATTCTCTCAGTTTTTATCTGCCTGGGAAAGACTTTATTTCTCCTTTATATTTAAAATATAATGTTGTTGCAGGCAATAATTTTGAATGGCAGTATTTTAATATGAGCACTTTAAAAAGATTTTCCATTCCCTCCTGGTCTGTATTGTTTCCATGGAGGAGTCTGTTGCCAGATGAACTGAATCTCCGGGATATGCTATTTACTTCTTCTTTCTTGCTGATTTTAGGAACTTCTCTCTATTTTGATCTTTGAGAATTTGATTATTATATGACTTGAGATAGTCTTACAAGGGTTCAATCTCTATAGTAGTCTTAGAGCTTCTTTTGCCTGCATATTTATATCTTTCTTAATATTTGAAAAGTTTCCTGTTATTATTTATTTGAATACTCTTTCGACCCATTGCTCTTGAACACCAATATTTCTTAGATTTGTTTTTTTGAAATAATTTTCCTTATCCTGTAGGCAGTCTCTGTTACTTTTTGTTTTTTTCTTTTTTCTCTTCTATGTATTTTCAAACAGCCAGTCTTTGAGCTCACTCCTCTGCTTGGTACATTCTGCTCTTGAGAGGCTTTTTTGAGATTTTCAGTACAGCAAATGTATTTCTTAGTTCCAAGATTTTTGATTTTTTAAATTATTTCAATCTGTTTGCTAAATTCCTCTGATAAATTTTTGAATTCCTTTCCTGTGTTATCTCAAAGATCACTGGGTTTCCTTAAACTTGCTATTTTGAATTCATGGTCACAAAGCTCACTATCTGCCAACTTCTTAGGGTTAGTCACTGGATTTTTGCTTTGTCCTTTTGGGGAAGTCATGCTTCCTCATTTGCCACTGTTTCTTGTGGGTATATGTCTATGTCTTTTCATTGAAAGATTAGTTATTTATTTCAGTTTTATCTGTCTGTCTTGATTTGCTTTTTACTGGATATATTTGCTTCGCAAATCTTGACTGTTAGGTCTCGGCCTTTTTTAAAGCTCTACTTGATGTCTTGAGCCCAATGCTGCCTATCTCAAATGGTAGAGATGCAAGGAATCATCCTGGTAGTGTGGAAAGACTGGCTAGGGTTTTGTGCCCAAGGAACCCATGGGACATATCTTCTACAGTGTGGTACTGCTGAACAACTACTCTGATTTAGCATTTCCTTGGTCTGAGTTACAGAGAAGTTTCCAGAGGTAGAAATTATAGTCCCACTTCCCCTTTTTGTCTCTGACTGTCCTTAGGAATATTTCTTCTTCAGACAATCACATGCTTCCCGTGGGTTAAGGCAAGGACAGGTTTCCTGCCAGGTAACCCAAGATGGTGGAAAGCTGGTTAACCACCTCAATCTAACCTTTTTCAGCATAGTACCATGAAGTGGGGGATGATTTTTTTGTGTGCTTCTTATAGGAGCAGAATCAGAGTTGAGGCACATCACTGGTGTAGAAGTTTGATTCTCCTACCATCTGCCCAGAAGGTTTTGTTGTTGTTGTTGTTGTTGTTTTAACTTCTTTGTGTCCTTAGGATCTACCTTACTCTCAGATTTTAGTTGTGGTTTGTTGTCGGTAAAAATCTTGGCACTGTGTATTTGTTTGGAGTTGTCTTGGGGCAGGCGGGATAGCTTGTTTCTGTCCTGCATTTTTCCCAGTAATAGAAGTTATTTTTTTAAAAAGAAGAAAATGCAAAAAAAAAGCAAGCTAAACATTTAAACTTTGAATTGAATTATATTAAAAACAATCAGAAATTATGAATAAATTGAAATATGTCAATACATATGGTAAAATAAGATTTAATTACAGTACAAATAATATTTATCATGAACTGGATAGATAGTATTTGCGAAAAAAATACATAAATGTGATATATCTACTCATCATCCAAAAGATTACAGCACTTTTTAAATAGTCACAAACCAATGAAACTTCAGTACAACCCCGGGTTGGAAACAATGACCTCAGAACTGTGTAAAATGTTTGATTAAAAGTTAAAGGAAATAAGATTTTGGCAGAACCAAATTTATCTTCAGGAAGTTGCCTTCAAAATTATCGCTATGTCTTATCTCCACTACCTTCTGCTTTCATTATGGAGAGGGTGGTAGTATGAACAAACACATCTATAACTTATTATCTAATACCTATTAAATTTATTTGTAGTGAAAAATAAGTTTATCTTCTCCAGGAAACAGTATCCTTGATGTTTTTGGGCTGCAGGACCACTGGGAAGCTAAAGAATGTTGAGCCTTTTCTTATAGTTGTATGAGATCATTTTTGCTTGTAGGTTACAAAAACTCAATCTGATCTACTTGGGCAAAAATTATTTGGCTCAGAGAAGAAAACCACATGAAGAGTTTGAATGAAGTTGAATCCTAGGGGCAGGGCTTCAGGGGGATATGCCAGCCTCCATTCTATCTAAATATCTGCCTATGTCTGCATGCTGATTTTATTCTTTTCATTTATCCCACATCATCATATCCTCATCATCAGACAGAAGGACTTGCTTTCATTGGTTCCAATTAAAAATTCCCAGGAAAGGAATTTCACTGATGTGGAGGTGGGGGAAATAACATTTCCACCTTTGGTTGGTGCCATGGAAGTTGAATGTAGTAACTGACAGTCCCCACAAGAGCCACAAGGCATATAGTCAGAAAACTTAGAGTTCTTCCAAAAAGGAGGGCAGCTGGGAAAGATTAATTATTTTTTAAAACAATACATTTCTATCAAATATAATATTTAACAAGTTGCCTTCACATTCTCCTTTAAGCCTTAATAATTTTGTAACAAAAACATATTAGAAGTGGTGAGATTGAGTTCCAAAAGACTTAAATGGTTTACAAAGTTAACATACATACTAAATGCCAGAGATTAAACTAGAATTTAGGATTTCACCCTTTGAGACCCATGTTCTCTCTGCGTTTCAAATTAGGTGTTTGCATCACTTATTCGGACTGTCATGACTATTCAAAGTCATGCATTCATAAATCTTTTAATCTTGAGAGCTTAATACTAATTATACAAAAGAATACTGTACAAAGAGAAACAGAATAAGTTGAGCTGAATGGCAGAAGGTTGTAAAAATCTCTTCTTCCTCTTTCTAATATCAACCTCCCACTAATGTTTCCTCTATATTTCAACCAGTCCCTTCTAATGCTGAATGACTTGGATTTCAAAATGAACTTCCTCTCTCATAAGATTTGTAATAGACAGTATTTGCCTCATGGTAAAGATTATGAAGGCATTATTTCCTGGAAACAAATGAAGACACTGTCTTTGAGGAAGTAGATATATAGAGTGTGTATTTCCTGTACTTGGTATATAAAAATCCACATGCTTTCTGATTGTGGAGTCTAGAATAGTCACAAAAGTATTTGGCTACAGATTAGGTGGAACATCAATGATCAGAACAAGTTCCAGAATGAGTCAAATATCCCCTAACTTCCTATTTTACCTCTTTACTAATAGAACCTTTCATAAACTCCAAATGTCTGAAAATGTTAAATATGATTGTGACTAGTGTTAGTCACAAACATGCAGAAAGTACACATGATGGTGCAAAACCAATGGGAGTCTGGCTTTTTTCTGTCTCAATTATTCCTCCTTCTTTTCCTTCTGCCTATTAGCCTTGCCCTCTTCTGTCAGATTTTTCCATTTTTTTTTTTCTTCACTCTTACTGGGCAGACTATTGCAGATTCCTCATTTGCCCTTTATTGGGAGGCTTACATTTTCTGATTACTCTTTTTTAATTTCCAATTTTTATTTTAAGTTCAGGGGTACATGGGCAGGATGTTCAGCTTTGTTTCATAGGTAAATGTGTGCTATGGTGGTTTGCTGCACAGATCATCCCATCACCCACTCCCTCCTCCCACCCACTACCCTCTGACAGACTCCAATGTGTGTTGTTCCTCTCCAATATATCCATGTGTTCTCATCATTAAGCTCCCACCTGTAAGTGAGAACACGCAGTATTTGGTTTTCTGTTCCTATGTTAGTTTGCTAAGGATAATGGTCTCTAGCTCCATCCACATCCCTGCAAAGGACATGATCTAGTTTCTTTTTATGGATGTATAGTATTCCATGGTGTATATGTAATCACTTTCTCTATCCAGTATATCACTGATGAGCATTTAGGTAAATTCCGTGTCTTTCTTACACCATATACAAAAATCAACTTAAGATGGATTAAAGATGTAAATGTAAAAGCCCGAACTATAAAAACCCTTGAGAAAAACCTAGGTGATACCATTCAGGACATAGGCACAGGCAAAGATATCATGATGAATACACCAAAAGCAATTACAACAAAAACAAAAATTGACAACTGTGATCTAACTAAACTAAGATTCTGCACAGTAGAAGGAACTATCAACAGAGTAAACAGACAACCTACATAATGAGAGAAAATTTTTGCAATCTAGCCATATGACAAAGGTCTAATATCCAACATCTACAAGGAACTTAAATACAATAAAACAAGAAAACAAACCCATTAAAAATGCACAAACGACATGAACAGACACTTCTCAGAAGAAGACATACATGTAGCCAACAAACATATAAAAAAGAGTTCATCACTCATCACTAGAGAAATGCAAATCAAAACTCTGAGATACCATCTAATAGCAGTCAGAATGATTATTATTAAAAAGTCAAAAAATAACACATGGTAGTATGGTTGTGGACAAAAAGGAATGCTTATATACTGTTGGTGAGAGTGTAGATTTGTTCTGATTACTTTTTAATACTAATTACCAGAAAGTGTTGTCTTGCATCATGTAATTTTGATATATTATTGTGTTGACAGTATCTCTTTTGCTTTCTTCTATGTTCATGATACTTCCTTTAATGTAGGGAGAGGGTAAAAACCATTCCATGCTTGTACTATCACATAGTATTATAAAACATGTGTCTTGTCTTCACTAAGTTACCTGTTGGAGTTATAGTTGAACAAAAGATAAATTTAGTATCAATAACACTCATGTCGAGTGTTCACTTGTGTTGGTGAACTTCCAGGCATTGTGTTAGAAACTCTCCCTAATCATGAAGGAAGTGAAAATTCAACCATCAGTGGAATACATATTATCATTTATACTAGCAATAGCTAAAAGGAAGGATTATGCCCTGTGAGGGCTGGGTAGTATGACTTTCACATTACAATCTCCCAAGAGGAAATCCCACCACCTCTGATCCTTCAATTCCTAGTCTGTAAATTTATCTCAGGTGAATTATTAGATGGATGAATCACTGTAGCTGAACAATTATACTCATACCTAAAATTACTATTTATAAAGCATAATATCACTGAGAATCGGTTAAGTGTGGTATATTCATGGAAAGGAATTTTAGGAAGGCCTTTCAAAAAACACAAAGAATTCTTTAAGTTGATGTAAACAGTTGTTCACAGTGTGTAGTTTAATGAAATTGCAAGCTTCTATAGTTTATATCCAGTATGGTATCATTTATCTATACTTTTTAATCAAGATAGTTATACCAAATGGTTACTGAGTGCTCATCATATGTCAGGCTGTGTGACTGGTTGTAGGGATACAGTCATAAACAAGATAACCAATTTATTAAAATTACATTATACTGAAGAATACATGCACAAAGGCAAATAAACAGAGGATAAACTTTGGTATATTTAATTTATATTTAGACTTAGTCAAGCACTTTTATTGAAAGATCTGTTTCAAAACCAAAGTTACACTGAAGATTTTAGTGTTAAAGACCATAATTTTAATTACAAATAATAAAAAAGAATCCCTGTGCTTATTGCAAATTAAGCTTTATTTAAAGTGATTAGCAAAAGTATAATTTATGGGTTATACATCTTGTCAATATTAATATATGTATTGGTCTCCTGTTGGTTATCTTATAGTTCTGGAGGTCAGAGGACTAAAATGGGTCCCACTGGGTTAAAATCAAGGTGTTGGCAGCACTATGTGTCTTCCAAAAGCCTTGGCCAGAATCTCTTCCCTTTCTTTTTACAATTTCTAAACCTAAGAGCCTTGGCCCCTGGTCCATCTTTTTTTAAATAAATCTTTCTTTTGAAAATTTCCATTGATACATATTATTTGTATATTTTGATGGGATATGTCTGATATTTTGTTACATGCATAGAATGTGCAGTGATGGTCAGGTTATTTAAGTATTATAACCTCAAATATTTATCATTTCTACATTTTACAAACATTTCAAGGTCTTTCTTTTTGTTATTTTGAAACATATAATGCATTGTTGTTAACTATAGTCACCCTATTCTGCTCTCAGACATTGCAATTTATTTCTTCTAGCTATTAGGTTAGTGCAAAAGTAATTGCTGTTTTTGTCATTAAGAGTAAAGGCAAAAACAGCAATTACATTTGCACCAACCTAACTCAAGTATGTGTACTCATCAACCAGCTTCTCTTCATTCCCTCTTAAAAGCCAGGAATAGCATCACTTAGACCTCTGCTTATGTTGGTACATCCGCTCTGATTATTTCTATGACCTTCCTCTTTCATTTATAAAGAAACTTGTAATTACATTGGACTCATCAGATATTCTAGGATAATTCCCTCATCTCAATATCTTTAAAAATATTCACAAAAACACTTTTACTATGTAAGGCAACATTTCCAGAGGTTTAGATCTACGAGGGGCTATCTTTCTGCCTACTACAACATGCTATATAATTTTCAACAATTATATAAACTGTGCATCACAAATCTTTGCTACAAGCATAGAGGTTTACATTTCAGATGGGTCAAGTCTGGCTTTATAATAAAATAGTTTGAAAATAATGGGGACCTTATCTTTGTGCATCAAATGACAGGAAAATAAAACAGCATAATCTGTCACATTAATAAAGCACAATTAGATATAAATTTAACCTTAATTGAAAGCTTCAAGTCAAACTAGTTAGTTGGTCAAATTGTTTAGCTATCTGCTTTATAAAAAATGATATGCTTCATAAACATATCACTTTTCAGTTTAAAAATTCACAGCATTGTGCTATGAAAATGTAAATACATCAGTATTTCTCAGAGAGTGGTCTCTGCACTAGCATCATCACCTTCAAGGGAGAACAAGTTAGACATACAAATTCTTGGAACCCAACCCAGATATATTTAGTCAAAAATTATGTGGGTGTGGCTCAATAATTTGCATTTTTATAAGTGTTCCAGGTAATTCTGATGCACATACAAGTTTAAGAATCACTGGAAATAACAAAGCACTTTTAGAAGTCAATGACTTGCTTTTGAATTTTTCTCTAATTAACATGGGTTCTTTATTATTTATAATCTTATTTATTTATTCATTTATTTACTTCTTGATACGGAGTTTCACTCTTGTTGCCCAGGCTAGGGTGCAATGGCAGGATCTGGGCTCAATGCAACCTCCGCCTCCCGGGTTCAAGCGATTCTCCTGCCTCGGCCTTCCAAATAGCTGGGATTACAGGCATGCGCCACCATGCCCAGCTAATTTTGTATTTCCTTAGTGAAAACAGGGTTTCACCATGTTGGTCAGGCTGGTCTCGAACTCCCGACCTCAGGTGATCCACCCGCCCCTGCCTCTCAAAGTGTGGGATTACAGGCATGAGCCACGGCGCCCAGAGGTTCCTTTTTAAAGATTGCTAATTCTGATTTCATATTTACCTGTATCAGAGAGAGAGAACTAAAATTATGCTATTTCTATATATGACCTATATATTCTATACTTGCGGTTTGCAATAAGTTTTATTAAGTATATAAATAAGAACCTTAATATAGAAGCCTATTTTAGTCAGGGAGACCCCCAAAAAGAAGTGAAATTTAAATCCTAACCTGTGAAATTAAAGAAGCAAATTATTTAGAGAATAGTCAAGAACATTCTAGGTAGAGGTATCATTTCTAGGACAGAGATGAACTTAGATAATTTGAATAAATCTTAGTTACACAAGGGCGCCAGAG
Source organism: Hylobates moloch (assembly GCF_009828535.3). NCBI lineage: Eukaryota > Metazoa > Chordata > Mammalia > Primates > Hylobatidae > Hylobates > Hylobates moloch. The sequence goes on from NW_026652290.1 coordinate 21,024,581, forward strand.
ACTTAGTGAGCCAGGAAAGGAGTGGACAAGATCAGATCCAACAGAAAGCAAAGATCTGGACCTGTAAATCTTGTAAGTCTAGCAAGCAATTTGGATTTGTTTTAGAGACAATGGAACATATTTGAGTGGCTTTAAGTGACATAAATTGAGATGTAAGCAAGCATGCACATGTGCGGATGTGTGCATGAATTTTATGCTAGAAGAATCAAAGCTGCACCCAGGAACACCGGTTAAGAAAACATTGCAATGATACAAATGATTGATGGTCCATGAGCAGAGCTAATGATGCTAGAGATGGCCAAAAGAAGGTAGATTCAAAATTTATTTATGTGTGAATTTGCTTATTTTACTTTTTATATTATTATTGTTTTGGCCTGGTTTTCTTTCTTTTAATGTTTGGTAGAAGTCAGCAGTGAAACCATGTGGCTCAGGAGTTTTTCTTGTTACAAGTTATTTTACTAAAATTTTCAATTATGAAATAATTAAAATGGATATAAAATTATTCAGATTATTTCTTCTTGACTGAATTTTGATAGATTGTCAATTTTAAAGCTGTCAATTTTGTGGACATAGTGACATAGAGTTTTTTTCATAGTATTTCTCAATTATCTTTTTAATGTGGGGTGATATTGCCTAGTTTGCAAATCTTTCTGTTTCTCTGTGACCTCTGCTTCCACCATCAAACTTCCTCCTTTCATCCTCCTGAATCCTGCTTTCATCTTTCAAGGCCCCTTGTGACTGCATTGGGCCTTCCTGGATAAATCAGGATAATCTCCCTATATTAATATTCCTAATTTAATCACATCTACAGAATCCCTTTTGCCATGTACGGTAACATATTCACAGGTTTGAGGGATTAGAATGAGGGTATCTTTGGAGAGCCTTTTCTTCCACGTAGAAATTTACTTATTTGATAATAATATAACTCTACCATCATTTATACTTTTTAAAATCCAATCTAATAATCTCTGTCTTTTAAATGTTGTGTTTAGACAATTCATATATAATGTCATTATTGATATGACTGATTAAATTCCACCATCTTTGCAGCTCATATTCAGTTTGTACTCTCTGCTCCTTTGCTTTTCTCCTTTTTTTCCCACTATATTCTCTTGTGTCAATTCATAATTTTCTGTCCTCTACCGGCATATCATTTATATATTTAAAATAAATTAAAAATACCAATTAAAGAGAGTCTGCATTACACTACATTAAAATAATACCATTTCGCATGAAGTTTTAAAACTTTTCAATAGTGTTTTTTTGAAACCCTCCTCCAGTTGTTTGGGCTATGCTGTCACGCTGCTTCCTTTTACATATGTAATAAGTACATCATGAAATAGTCCCATTTCTGCTTTCAACAGCCAGTTATCTCCTACAGTAATTAAACACACACAAAAGAGGAATTTTATTGCATTTTTATATATTCCATTTCCAATGTTTCTTATTTTATTTGTATAGATCCAGATTATGCTCTAATTGCATATAATTTATTTCTGAGGAACTTCATTTAGCATTTCTTGTAGAGTAGTTCTGTAAGCAATACATTTTCTCATTTTCATTTGCCTGAGAAATATTTATTTCTCCTTCAATTTTAAGAGGTGGTGGTGTTCATCCTGCTTGGTCTTCTCTGGGCTTTTTGAATATGTGATTTTATCAATATAGCATTAATTTAGAAAAATTCTCAACTGTCAATTTTTCAAATATTCCTTCTGCCTCTTTCCTCTCTTCTTGAATTCCCATTATCAGCATGTTAGATCATTTGATATTGTCCAATATTATTGGGACGTTTTGTGCTTTTTTCTTTCATTCTCTCTCTCTTTCTCCCTCTCTCTCTCTCTCTCTCTCTCTGTGTGTGTGTGTGTGTGTGTGTGTGTGTGTTCTTGACCTGTCTTCAAGTTCTTTGGTTCTTTTTTCATTTGTATGAAGTTTATCCATGAGCTACCGTCTTTTCCATTTCTAGCAGCTCCATTTGGTTATTTCTTATTATTTCCATCTCTCTGATCACTCACGTGCTTTTAGATGTTACTCAGGAATTTCTCTGCCTTTAACATGTTAATTATAATTATTTAAAAATCCCATGTCAGATAGTTTCACTATCTGTACCATATTTGAGTATTCTGCTGATTAATTTATCTCTTCAACGTGCGTCTTATATTTCCTTTTTATATGCTTTTGCATTTCTGTAGAAAGCCAGATATTTTGTATAAGACATTACACACTGAGGTACATTATTTTTATGCCTTGAAAAGAGCAAAGCATTCCTTGTGCCAGGGCTTTGTCATGAGTGTTTGAGTTAACCTAGTTAGGCGTTTGGCTGTGTTTGAGGTTTGTTATGCTATGTACATAGTACATGGTGCATCCCAGGCTTCAAAGCTTATAGCAGTGCTTTGTTTACAGGGTGGGTGTAGATTTACTGGAGCATGTTTATTTGACTTAGAGCTTACACCTTCCCCTTGAAATGTTATCAGAGAGGACCATTCTTTAGGACTTTGTTCCTCTCCTTTCTCTCTCCCAGTAGTGTTAAGCTGCTGTTATTTAAGGCTTATTAGCTTCATGCTAGGAGTGTCTTATTCTAATCATTCTAAGATTTTGAATGTGTCCTGGAAACTCACAAATGTGACTTTCTTAGTTCTCCCATCCTTTTCTTATTTATAGCTATGTAAACCACTGTCCAATGTATAATATTTCTTGTGCTGCAAGAGTAGAAATTTTCCCGTTTTTTTCCCCCAGCTGCCATGAGTTTTACTGATGCCAAAGGAAAGCATTGCTTCTTTGCCTTTTCCTTTCAAGTTCTGAATTCACCCCTCCTGTAGGGGAGAAGGATCTGGGTAGAGTATCTTGCCTTTTGCGTACAGTTCCCAATACCTTTGCCCTCCTCTCACCTCCCAACTAAGATCTACACCACACTGAACAATCAGTGCAAATGCTGAGAAAAGAGAAAAGAGTCAGCAAAAGATCTTGAACTTCCATCAATTCTGTGGCCCTCTTGGGGTTCAAATTGGCCTACCAGCTTGCCTTCCATCCTCAACAAGTCATCAACAGTTCTGGCTAAACTCTTCTTACTTGTGATCAGTCATGTTAATATACTCCAGGTGAGCAAGTACTTGAATTTCATCTCTCCCTGCAGGTCTTTCTCTCTATTTGATTTGGGGCTAGTTTCTGTTATCTCAGCTCCCAATGGGTTAAAAAAATGAATATGAAGTTACTTCAGATCTTTTATTGTTGTAGGATGAAAGCAACACTCCTTCCTGCTTTCTATGCTTTTAATGTAATTTTTAACATAATTTATTACTTTTAACATAATATACTAACAACTTGGAAGTTATATTGTTTTGAAGATGACTTCTAGCTTTCTTAGTTAAGCACATAATTGCTTAACTCTGTGATCTCATTAGCTCCCATGGATTTCAACACATCTCTAGTCCAGAAAACTCTCCTGCATGTATATTTTGTTTTACTACTAAATTATTAAATTTTCTTCACAATTTTTGGTACACAAACTTAAAATGTCCATAAACAGGCTGGACACCGTGGCTCATGCTTGTAATCCCAGCACTTTGGGAGGTCAAGGCGGGCGGGTCACATGAGGTCAGGAGTTTGAGAACAGCCTGGAAAACACGGTGAAACCCCGTCGTTACTAAAAATACAAAAATTTCCTGGATGTAATGGCGGATGCCTATAATCCCAGCTACTTGGGAGGCTGCAGCAGGAGAATCGCTTGAACCCAGGAGGCAGAGGTTGCAGAGCTGAGATTGCACCACTGCACTCCAGCCTGGGTGACAGAAAGAGACTCCATCTCAAATAAAAAAAAAAGTCCATAAACACAAAAGTGCATACACAAAACTTAATTCTTATTTGTCTCCTGAACTAAGGCACTTTACATTGCTCTTTCTGTCTTCTTGCATTGATAAATCACACAAATATTGTTATAGTTTAATACATGTCATATTAAATTGTAACACATCTCATGGGGCAGCCAGAAACTTAATTCAAATAAGGAAATAATTATAAACTTTGTAGGTGTTTTTGAAAAAATGTTACAGAAGTACAATGAGGAGGGTATCATGCCATGTCTTGCTTGAGATGCAAGCCAAATCCTAAAAACTCAGAGAACTCTCAGAGGGCCTGTTACAAAGAATAGAGCAACTGGGCAAAAGACAGTCGGAGTAAGAGAAGATAGATTATTGAGATAGATAGCTAGCTAGCTAGCTAGATAGATAGACAGACAGATAGACAGATAGACAGACAGACAGACAGACAGACAGACAGATAGATAGATAGATAGACAGACAGATATTTTGCAACAAAAGGCCTCTAATGGTAGTCTACATGTGTGGTATTTATGCAAATTGCGCAATTGCAAGTTATAATGTATTGTGTTTATAATTTACTGCTCTCCCACACTGGTGGATTCGATTTTTGTATAGTGAACTTTTTTGGACAATTAAACATAGGATAACAGAACTTCAAATTTGTAACAATAAACATCTGACTACCAACTAAAAGGTAAACTAAAGCTATTATATAGTTGTTTTGTATGTCAGTTAATAGTTTAATTTTGTCTTCATCACATTTGGCTTTAAATATGGCTTTTGCAATTATGGACTATGTTGCTGCTTTTTGATTTGTGTTTAAAAAGAAGAGAATGGGCAGTGGAAGAGCTTCTATATGACAGAAATTTTAAATATCAAAACTGGAAGACAACCAAGAAACACAGTACCAAAAATAATCCAAACAAAAATAACTTCTCAGGACTTGCTCCTTCCACAAAGCATAAAAAAAGTGTTTGAGTTGGGGAGTTCAATATTTTTGTAGACTCACAAGCTAAAATAATCTTTTAATTCTGAATCAATAAAAACGTAAAAACCTTTAATAATAGATCTTAAACTTCAAGGTTGCATGACAAATGAGTTTTAGCAATCTAACCCAAATCAAGACCAAGAGAGGGGCTGTCTCCACATATAATACAAATAGCAGACAATTAGTTAACTATTTTCTAATTGAAAAAATGGTATGATCTCATTCATTCATACACACTGACACACACACACACACATTGCACATACACACACACACACAGCTACCCCATAGTTAATGAGTTCTTTCATTATGTCTGTTCAACAAGAGCTTTTTATGTTTGATCAAAGCCTCTAATGCAATTCTGAGGTTATTCCATTTAGCAGTCAGCTGATTGGTAACTGCCTTCAGGGACCTCTGAGTCTACCCCCATCTAGAACTTGCTTTAGGAAACGTGTTCTGCATACTGCGTGTTAACAGAGGCTGTGCATTCTATAATTATAATAGGGATATGGGAATTCTTAATTAAACATACAACAAATTTTATAACTTCTAGTGGCATGAGAAATGAAGTGAGGAGACCTTCAGGAAATCAGAAAGACCATTCAAATACATTTTATTTTATTAAGGTAGTAGTGTAATTGAAGTCATTAATACTTTTGTGAACTAATATTTAACTCTATATATCAATCACAGTTCCTAGTTTGAGAATATTCTATGGGTCACTGGGCTAATTATGTTATATCTTTTCTCATATAATGTTTATTTTAAAAATCTAATAAGATAGCTATTACTAGTGCTATTTTATAAACAAGGAAATGGAAGCTGAGGCATAAAGTAATTTTGAAAAAGACATACATACAGCTCATAACTAGTAGACTTACACATTTATTTATGGTGTATCTGACTCCTAAGCTAATATTTTGGACAAAAGAATAACCAAACTACAACTCCTTTGTGATTCTTTTCACACATTGCGTTTTTTTCCTGTGCTCTGGGACACATTATTTTGGAGTCATCTTGCCTTTTAGGTAGAATTCAGATGCAGAAATTGTAATTTGCTTATCATCCTGATTCTATAATATTTTGAACTTGTGTGGGCTTATGAACATTGCGTTGCACTCTGAAATTGAACAGCTATGGATAACTGGTCAGCCATATGCAGAGGATTGAAACTGGACCACTTCCTTGTACCATACACAAAAATCAATTCAAGTGATTAAAGACAAATGTAAAAGCTAAAACTATAAAAGCCCTGGAAGATAACCTAGGAAATGCCATTCTGGACATAGGCCCTGGCAAAGATTTCATGACAAAGACACCAAAATCAACTGCAACAGAAATTCAAAAATTGACAAATGGGACCTGGTTAAACTAAAGAGCTTCTGCACAGCAAAAGAAACTATCAACAGAGTAAACAGATGACATACAGAATGGGGGAAAATATTTGCAAACTATGCATCTGACGAAGGTCTAATATTCAGGCTCTATAAGGAACTTAAATTTACAAGCAAAAAATAACCCCATTAAAAAGAAGGCAAAGGAGATGAACACTTTTCAAAAGAAGACATACACATGGCCAAAAAGCATACGTAAAAATGCTCAATATCACTAGTCATTAGGGAAATGCAAATCAAAACCACAATGAGATAACATCTCATACCAGTCAGAATGGCTATTATTAAAAAGTCAAAAAAAAAACAAAACAGATGTTGGTGAGGTAGCAGAGAAAAGGGAATGCTTGCACACTGCTGGTTGGAATGTAAATTAGTATAGCCACTGCGGAAAGCAGTTTCATGATTTCTCAGAGAACTTAGAACACAGCCACCATTCGACACAGCAATCCCATTACTGGGTATACGCTGAAAGGACTATAAATTATTCTACCATAAAGACACATGCATGCCTATGTTCATCTCAGCACTTCTTACAATACCAAAGATGTGGAATCAACCTAAAGCCCATCAACTGTAGACTGGATAAAGAAAATGTGGTACATATACATCATAGAATACTATGCAGATATATAAAAGGATGAGACTACGTCCTTTGTAGCAATATGGATGGAGGTGGAGGCTAATGTCGTAAGTAAACTAATTCAGAAACAGAAAACCAAATACCACACATTCTCACTTATGAATGGGAACTAAACATTGAGTACACGTGGACACAAAGAAGGGAACAATAGACACTGTGGCCTACTTGAGGGTGGAGAGTGGGAGGAGGGTTAGGATTAAAAAACTACCTATCCAGTACTATACTTATTACCTGGGTGATGAAATAATGTGTACATCAAACCCCCATGACATGCAATTTACCTATATAACAAACTTGCACATGTACCTCTGAAATGAAGTTTTTTTTATTTTAAGAAATTGAATAGCTAAAGTTGAATTCATGTTTCAGTATTCCAAATTTTAAAAAATCCTTGTGTGTTTTAAACAATGTAGATGTATTTGTGTAGTTATGAATCTTTTAGAATTCTTAAATGAATGCATGCTTTTTCATGTAAAATTATTTTGAAAGTAAAATTTTTATTATAACAAGTATATACATAAAATTTAACTTCACTGTAGAATAGCTTGAAAATACAATTGAGTATGACACTCTACAAAAGAAAACCTGCCTCATCCCATAACTGAGAAAAATCTTTGTTGGTTGCCAGAGCACATCTTTTAGTGTTTGGCTGTCACACACTCAGCAGATGCTATCCTGCTTGGGAACTGCCATTTATCCTCCATTCCACTTGGGGCCCTGACTTCACAGGTGCCCTGCTCCAGGGCAAGCTCTTATTTTCTACTCACGTCATATTTCTTAAGACATCAACTCCATTCTGCTAATAAATGATGCTTACTTCTCCATTGTAAAATAGAGAAATATGTTTTTTTCTTTCTTGAATTTTAACACTTTCAAAACGATGGCATAGCAGAATTATTTGGGTCTCAGTAGTGTTTTATTGTTGTTGTTTGTTTGTTTGTTTAAATAAATTTAACTTACAGGTTTTCTCAACCTAGCTTGAACAAATTCTACTAATGGTGCTATTTTTCTGCAATAGGCATTAGAACAAACTACCAAACTGTACCTGGACATACCACTCATATATAACTCTAAATTTGATTTCTGAGGCTGGCTAATACTGCTAGATTTTCTCAGTGTAGAGCCATTGCAGAGTTCTTGTGTCTGCTCACATTGATTTACATGATGTAATTTCTGAAATACGCACATATACATTTCTAAGTCCCAGACAGCTTACTTTATAAACAATGACACAAAATTATTCTATGAAACCTATTTTTTACAGAATCAATGTAATAGTTATAGTCTAGTAAGGCTAATCAAATAAAAAGGAAGAAGATACAAATATATAGATGAAAAATAAAATATAACAAGTATATTGACTTATGTACTCAAGAGATTAGAAAAATTAAATAGTAACATATTATAGCCAATGCTAAAACTTAGAAAATATTGATAATATATAGATTGATAGAACTACCCATGTTTACAGGAAGCCTGACTAAATCAATAACACTGACGGAAGATAAAACAGTTGTTAGAGAACTATTTCTCACTACAAATGTAAGACTCTGGATTCAGACTTGTATTTCACAGGAAAGAAAAATCTTCAGTTACTTTTATTGTTCTAACACATAAATTAATTATGTTATATTTCTTTTTATTAATATACTTTGTAGTTTAAGTATATCATATATAGATTTCTGACAGCTAATGCAATTTTTCAAACATCATTTAACTTTCCATCCATTACTTGGATATAAAATAATTTAAATAGTACTTTGTAAGTTTTTTTCCTGTTTTTTATATTGCAATAACAGCAAAGCATTTACTACAAAAAAATGCTCATCTATATAATTCATTACGTATCCTTGGAGTAAAAATTCAGGAGAAAGAAAAAAGCACATTTTATACTCTCACCCACGTAGTATGAAAAAACATGGTCATCTAGGATTTTAACACTCCTGCTGTCACCTTTGTAGGTTTTATTTATTCATTCTATTCATGACATAGATTCTTGTTCTTTCCTGATTTTATGCTTAATATTCATATGATGATTTCCCATATTTAATGTAACTTGAGTATTTGTTCCTTGCCAAAATAATCACCTAAATAAAACAAAATCAATCTATATTTAAAGTATGATATGTGACTTGAAAAGTGCCTCTTCCCTCCACTCCTGTCCACCTAGAACCTCAGAATGTGATCATATATAGAAACAGGGTCTTTGCCGATGTAATTAGTTAAGGATCAAGATGAAATCACCCTCAATTCAGAATGGACTCTAAATCCAGTCATTGGTGCCTTTTATTTTATTTATTTTTATTTTTATTTATTTATTTATTTATTTAGAGACGGAGTCTCGCTCTGTCACCCAGGCTGGAGTGCAGTGGCGCGATATCGGCTCACTGCAAGCTCTGCCTCCCGGGTTCACGCCATTCTCCTGCCTCAGCCTCCCGAGTAGCTGGGACTACAGGCGCCCGCCACCACACCCAGCTAATTTTTTTTGTATTTTTAGTAGAGACAGGGTTTCACTGTGTTAGCCAGGATGGTCTCGATCTCCTTATCTCGTGATCCGCCCACCTCAGCCTCCCAAAGTGCTAGGATAACAGGCGTGAGCCACCGCGCCAGGCCACATTTTTATTTAAGTGATAATTGCTACCAAAGAAGATTTTTTTTTTTTATTTAATTGGGTCTCATACTCTTCAGTAAAGTCACATTCAGGCATTTCATGTGAGAAATATACATCTACTATTATCTATTATTTATGAAGTCAATTGATAAAGCTTTAGTGTCATATCCTTTAGGAAGAAGTTGTATGTTAAGTTGTAATGTACATTCTTTATTATGCAAAAATTCCTATTTCTCTAAGAAGTTTGATCAGAAAGGTATGTAAATTTTATTAAATGTCTTCCTGGCATCTACCAAATGAATCACTAGGTATTACAGTATTCACCCATGTTGTGGAAAAGTGTTTTTTAAAAACTAAAGATTTTGTTATTACTTAACCCTGCTTATAGGGAAAAATGATTGGAGAGAATTCAATAATGAGTGGTTGAATATCTGGTATACACTGTTTTCTTCAAACATATCAAAATTGCACACTTTTCTACATACTTACAGAGAGCCTTTCTAAGAATTGTCTTATTACAAGCCAGAACGAACTATATCTTGTATTATCTGGTGAGGCAGTTTGATGATATTTAAGTAGAAGAATGAGAGGCATGGTTATCATAATTAAGGAATTTTCAAAGAAAAATTCATAAATGATGCTGACAAAGCAGCCTAGAGAGGGATCAATTATTTGTTTGCTGAAATATCAATTAAGCAAATTCTACATCCTGTCATGAGGGAGAAAAGGGACTGATACTAACCTACCTGAAACAATAATAAAAAAAAAACTAATCAATTAAACTATGGTTCCAGACATTGGAAGACAGCACATGATCGGGATCCTTGGGAGAAAGAAGACAGAAAGGAGTCCCATATATTTTCCCCCACTCACTTCCTAGGAGCAGTTTCCAAGCCACAGCACAGAGAATGAGAAACCAAACAAACTCAGGGTCTCTAGGTTGAAGACAAAATATCAAGTTGTAGAGAGGCAGCTAGAATTTGCAGGCCAGAATACTTCAAGAAATAGATGCACAGAGAGAGAGCGAGTTAGAAGATCTGTAGATGGGTTCATTCCAGTCCTTTGCTGATTTTCAAGCTCCATGTTAAAGGAAAACTCAGCAGAAAGCAGCAGGCAAGCAATCTTAAAATCCACAAGAGGTGAAGAGTTAGTTCCTTACACCAGAGTAAACAGAGCTCACCATATACAAGATCCAGTGTACAGTTCTCAGAGGTTATTGCCTTAGTACTTAGTAATTTATAGGGGTGAGTTAGTCCCATACTAAAGACTGCTCTGGACATTTCCAAATATAGTTTGAAAGTAAGCCTTAAAAGAAATTTATTCAAAGTAAAATTATCTGTGTACCCAGAACAAAGTTCAACACTATGTATGAAGTAAAAGAAAAAATTATCTCAAATGTGTGGGAAGGAGAGAGAGAACCTAATTCAATATGGTGTATAAAAAACTCATCTTAAATATAAAGGCACTAACAAGTTAAACGTAAAATGATGAGAAAAGACATGCTATGCAAAGTTTAATCAAAAGAAAGCTGTAGCGACTATATTAATATTGGAAAAACTAGAGTACAGAACAAGGAGTATACATATAACCAGAAAAAGAATGAATTATCATAATAATACATGTTAAATGAAGGTTTTTCAATGTATGAGAAAATGACAGATTGTTTTCCAAAGCAGTTGAATCATTTTATATGTCTACCAACAATGTATGACTTCTAGAAATGTTCCAGTTATTCCATATCATAACAAACATTACTGGTATTATGAAATTTTTTAACACCAGTCTTCTAGTTTTTATACAGTGATATCTTAGTGTAGTTTTAACTTGCATCTCCCTAATGAATAAACATGTTGAGGATATTTTCATATACTTACTATTTGTACTTCTTATTTGGTGATGTATTTGTTCGTATATTGTGCTCATTTTTAAATTGTTTTAAAATTACAATTGCATTGTAAGAGTCCTTTATATATATATTTATATTCAAGAATTTTATCATATTATTGGCAACACTGATCTGCAAATCTCTTGTTTTCCTTTTATTTGCTTAGTATTGACTTTGGAAAAGCAAAAGTTTTCTTGTTTTTTTTTTTTGGTTGTTTTTTTGTTTGTTTTTTGAGATGGATTCTCACTATGTTGCCCAGGCTGGAGTGCAGTGGGGCAATCTCGGCTCAATGCACCCTCCACCTCCCAGGTTCAAGTGATTCTCCTGCCTCAGCTTCCTGAGTAGCTGGGACTACAGGCACATGCCACCATGCCCGGCTAATATTTTGTATTTTTAGTAGAGGCTGGGTTTCACCATGTAAACTAGGATGGTCTCCATCTCCTGAACTCATGATCCGCCCACCTCGGCCTCCCAAAGTGCTGGGATTACAGGTGTGAGCCACCACACCTGGCTGTTTTCTTGTTTATAAAAACATTTCTTTCAATACTTTTGCATGTATAATTTGAGTACTTTTAGTGTACTATTTTAAAAATATCTACCTAACCCAAAGTCATTTTTCAAAATTTATTGTTTATGGAAGGAATATATTACCTTAAGATTTATGATTTATTTAGGGATTGTTTTAATGGAATTTGAGTTTGATCTTTCTTTTTGTTCTCCATGTGGATGTCTGTATGCCCAACTACCATTTGTTTAAAATACTATTTTTTCTTGTGTTATATTAACTTGTGATCTTTGGGATCTGTGTCAAAAAAAAACAACAACAATGGATTATATATGAATACGCCTATCTATTCAGTTCTATTGATCAATGTGACTATCCTTACAATCAGACCAAAATGTGGGTTTTTTTAAACTTTGTTAAGTTTTGAAATCAGATAGTGTCAGTCTTCCAAAGTTGTTCCTTTTTCAAAGCGTGTTTGACTATTCTAGATTCATGTCATAAATTCTCAACATATCAAGATCACCAAATTATAGTTTCTGTTCTTCTTACTAGAAAACAGGTCAGGAATTTCCTCTAGATAGAAAGACTAGCCATAGTAAGGCTCACTTTATTTGTTTCCTGTTTCTCAAGAATCATACTTTCCCACTGTCTATTGTACAATAGCTGAAAATAGATGATTTCTAGTTTTTTCCTTGTTTTCTAATTATTTTCATTTAGGTATAAATCAAGACCATCTTACCTTTCCTTTTTAAAGCCAGATATGTAAATCTGGAATTAATATTTTTTATGTCTTCATGTATCAATAATATTTTGTTGTTCTGTTTTTGAATATTTGCGTCACTTTTTAGTCCTTTAGGGTAGATAAGGTAGCTAAGGTATGTTATACTTATCACTTCAAGGAAGGGATGGATGATTAGAGTACAGGCGGAAGGAAAAAGAGGGCCAGATTTTAACTTTTTTATTTCCCAAATGTCAGGACCTGGTAAAAGCAAAGTTTATGGAAGAATACATAATCAACAGCAAAAAGGTTCTTTCAGTCCATATCATACAGTAACCAAAACTAAGATTCTATATAACTAATTAGCTGAAATGTTTATTCACTTTGCCAAACAATTCTCTCTATCCTAAGAAATTATATATGATTTTATATCTACAGATATATCAATAGATATATAGATAGGATAAAATATAAGCACTGTGAAAAATTTTGTACTATTGTGATGACATAGATGTATGCAGATTGGGAGAATTTTCAACTGCAAAACTTGAAGCAAAAATATAGAAATTAAATTTATTTTTAACAAAAGTATTTAACATTTTAGCCAAGGTTCTATTTATTCTGGCAGTAGAAAAATTAATGCCATAAATCCAAGGAAAATGCAGCCACTTTCATGTATTTTTCAAATTTCATGAAAAAAGTAGCCATGATAGTAGGAATGAAGATTATGCATGGGCTCAGAAACATGAAATCCCACACACCAAAGCCAGCTTGCCTACAGCACTGCTGAGTGCCCAATCTGTCAGCAGCAGAGATCAACACTGACCCCCTGATATGGCACCATTCCAGCTACCTAGTGGCAGGTCAATTAAACTGGGCTATTTCCAACATGGAAGGGGAAGTGTTTTGCCTTTAGTAGAATAGATACTAACTCTGGAGAAGAATTTGCCTTCCCTACATGCAATGCTTCTTCCAAAACAACCACCCATGGACCTACAGAATCGAGTAAGCCTATCTGCAATCATTTTATTCCATGTAGCATTGCTTCTGGTCAAGGAATTCAATTTAGCCAAAGAAGTGTGGCAGTGGGTACATGTTCATGGAAATCACTAGTCCTACCATGTTTCCTGCAACCCTAAAGCATCTGGCTTGCTAGAACAGTGGAATGGCCTTTAGAAGATTCATTTACAGCACAAGCTAGGTGGCAGTACCTTGCAGGGTTAGGGCAAGGTCCTCCAGAGGGGTCTATATACTCCAAATTAACATTCAGCATTTGGCACTGTTCCTCTAATAGGCAGAATTTATGGGCCCAGGAATCATGGGGTGAAATTAGACACACTAGCACATTTTTTACTTGCTGTTCTTGTGCCCTTATGCTCTGGGGGCCTGTAGGTCTTACTTTCAGAAGGAGGAATAGTTCTACCAGGAGACACAACAGTGATTTCATTGACCTGGAAAGTAAGACTTCCAGCAGGCCACTTTGGGCCCCTCATACTTCTGAATCAATAGGTAAAGAAGGAATTACAATGCTGTTTGGGATAATTGATCCTGATGAACAAAGGGAAATTAGACTACTACTGTAACATAGATATAAGGAAAAATATGCCTTAAATATAGGAGATTCCTTAGAGTGTCTCTCAGTATTACCATGCCCTGCAATTAAAGTCAATGGAAAACTACAACTCAATTCAGGCAGGACAACTAATGGCCCAGCCCCTTCTGGAATGAAGATTTGGGTCAACATACTAGGTGAAGAAGCAAGACCAGCTAAGGTGTTTGCTGAAGACAAAGAGAATACAGAATGAGTAGCAGAAAGAGGCAGATATAAATACCAGCAATTAACATGTGACCAGATACATAAGTGAGGACTGTAATGTCATAGTTTTTTTTTTTTTAATTTTGTTGTGCATATGTCTGTGTGTATTCTAGTTATGTATCTATTCATATGTCCACATTGAAGTCAAAAATTATAGCTATGGCTATAATTTCCTGACATCATTATTGCCAAATATAACTTTAATTCCTATTTAACTTTAATTCGATTTAAATTCCTCAAAGCAAAGCCTTCAGACTATTTTTGTTACAACTAAAAATAAAAGTCATTGTGAGCTATTGAGCACACAAATTATCTTTACCAAATTTTAATTGATAGTAAATAAGAATTTCAAGTAAACTAATTAACTTCTTTATTTTAAGGAATAGCAGTTTAAGAATGTCTAACGAGTTCCAGTCACCATTGATATTGTAATAAATGTGCAAACAGTTTTATCATTAAATAATTTCATCAGAATATAGGTAATAGATTCATTATACTTACTATATTTATCTTTTTAGTAGTATTTTCTCAGTCATCTAATTCAACTGATTTTGTTAATGACTGCCCCAATATAGCTTCTCCCAACTTCCTTTGAAAACAAAACAAAAAAATATAAAATGCCTCATCCCTCAAACCTTTAAAGATTATTAGCAGTGGATTTCTGGTCAGTACAGTATTGTGAGTTAATATTTTGAAATTCACAGAACCAAATAGAGAATAATGACATGTTAAATATTAAACTAAAATGAATTAAATATATCTACATTCAATAACAAAATAGACATATGAAAGAACAGAATATGGATTGTAAACAAAAGTGTTCCTAGAACTGAAGCTGATTGACAGCTGCCTTTTATTTTGTAAATATAAATGAGAGGTACCTGCTGAAAAGAAAAACAACAACAAAAATTGTTGATTCAAGATAAGGAACAATATCAGCCTTGTTGCTTAAAATTTGAAGCTGTATATTCATCTTAAAAGAAGCTGAAAAACACAGCATGTGTTTTTGGATTATATAAAGCGGCTTAGAAAGAGAAGTTGGAGTGAACATACGCCAACATGCAGCCAAGAAAGACAAGGCACTTACTGAAAGGACAATCCAGCAACTAGATTTAGAGTATCCCAAATATCATTATACCAAGGGATCTGACCCACAAATATAAGACTTAGTTGTGTATCGCGAGTTCAGGAGGCAACGGACAATGCCATTTGCATGGATGAGAATACTCAAAATCACGTCACATGCAGCATATCATAAATAACCACACCAACTTTTTCCAAATTTATATATTAATTTCAAGCAGCTTCAATAAAGACGTAAGATATTAAGCTGATCACAATGATATAGAGAAGAGTACAGAAGTAGAAATAACCAAGATTATATTTTAAGAAGAAATATGAGAAAAATTGACCTTTACTTAACAGTTACTAAGATTTATTGAAGTTACAGACATATTGAAGTTATAAAAAAAATACTGTGGATTTGGCAGAGTGAAAAGCTAAAAGACCAATATAAAAAGTAGAGAACAAAATAAACTGACCCAAACATTTAAGGACAATTGTGACAGAGAAGGAAAGGGCATGACAAATCAGTGGGGATTAATTCAAGTATTCAATAAATTGTACACAATAACATGATCTCCATATAAAAATGAAAATTATGCCGCCACCTCATAGCATACAAAAAATCCAGATAGATTATAAAACTATTGGTAAAATGAAAATTTTGAAACTTTTATAAGTATTCATAGTAGTATGTTTTCATGTCCTCTAGAAATTGAAGCATTTCTCAATGACACAAAAATACAAGCCATTAAGAAAAAAATGGCTAAAGTTTAAAACTTATTATTATTATTAAGTTGATCAGACTAAAGTTTAAAACTTATTATTAGTATTGCAAAATACTCTATAAGGTAAGGTTAGAAAAATGCCAACATTGGGGACAATATATTTTCAATGTATATAACCAACAAAATGGAATACTCAGAATTTACAGAAATTTATTTCATTTAAAAAAGATTCAACAGCCTAAATGGAGAAATGTACAAAGGATATAAACAGATAACTAACAGAGGAGGAGACTAAAATAGCCAATGTGTATGTGAAAAGTGCTTTTGACTAGGAATCAAGAAAGCATAAAACAAGTAAATTCATATGTATGAGATCAGCAAAATTGCAAAGATCGACATTGTCACTTTCTATTAAGGATTTGGAAAGGTGGAGCTCTCTTACTGTAGAATAGGATATAAAGACCAATTCACTTTTGATAACAATTTGGCAATATATTTTAAATTTTAAGATTGAAATATCTAACTGCCTATTGAGAGCGGCGGGAGACAACCAAATGCCTAGGCAGATAGGGGCAGGTCCCCAGTAAAACTCCACCTTCAAGCTGAAGACAGTTTAAAGCCAGAAATGCAAGCTGCAAGTTAGATCCTCAGAATGGATTGAGAACTTGTCTTCCTGTTTGACATGCTTTCCTCTGATCGATCCCCATTCTTCACCTATTTTACATATACCTACCCTTTCCTCATTGGTTGTCTACATTGTTGTGCCTACCTTTGAGTGGTGTCTTCACTTTAACCTTTTTTTTGCATACTCACAAACCAATCAGCACACTTATGAATCCATAAGAGGCTCCAGAACCAGCCACATGGGAGACTTTCCCGCCTTTGGATAGGGGAACCACCTCCCATGTACCCTCTTTGCTGAGAGCTTGCCTTTCGCTTAAGAAATTTTACTGCACTCCCTTTACGGTGTCTGCGCACCTAGTGCTTCCTGGTGAGACAAGAACTTAGACCAACCTGACCTAAGGAGCAGAAAGACTGTGACACTATCCATTGTTTTCTTTATGAATCTGTCTTGGATAAATGTTTACATATACACAAAAATATACATACACAAAAATAATCAGGGAATATGCTTATGATATTGAAATACCAATTTATGTTTACCACTAAAAGAACTCCAGCAAATTTTTCAAAGTATCTTCACAATTATTTATGATATTGAAAACTGGGAAATATAGTGCCTGCCAGATGAAGAAAACATAAATCAAATATAGAATATTCATTTATTGAATCAATACAGCACTTACAACTTATAAACTGTATTTCTCTACATATCTAATTCTCAAACATATTTCTTGAATAAAAAAGTCAAAAAGCATGAATAGTATGATAGATTTATGTAAATGTTAAAAAGCATAATACTATGTTAAAGAATAAATACATTAGTACAGATATATAGATGCTTAAAATACACAGAAATGGATTTCCTTTAGAGAGAGAGGAATGAATAAATATTAATTCAAACTGTTACAAGTGGGGGTACAAAGTATGTTTCAAATACAGCTGCATTTGTGTCATCTCATTTTATTTTCCATCTCATGATGGAAAATGTAAAGAAAATATGGCAGAAGACTTAGTGGAACATGTTCATTATATTAGTTTCATTTATTATATAATTTAATTCATATTTATATTAATTAATTTATTTATTATTATTATTTTTTGAGACGGAGTCTCGCTCTGTCACCCAGGCTGGAGTGCAGTGGCTTGATCTTGGCTTACTGCAAGCTCCACCTCCCAGGTTCACGCCATTCTCCTGCCTCAGCCTCTGAGTAGCTGGGACTACAGGCGCCCACACCACGCCTGGCTACGTTTTTTTTTTGTATTCTTAGTAGAGATGGGGTTTCATTGTGTTAGCCAGGATGGTCTCGATCTCCTGACCTCGTGATCCGCCCGCCTCGGCCTCCCAAAGTGCTGGGATTACAGGCGTGAGCCACCGTGCCCAGCCCTATTTATTTATTTTTGGAGAAAGAGTTTCTCTCTTGTCACCCAGGCTGGAGTTCAATGGTGCAATCTCGGCTCACTGCAACCTCGGCTTCCTGGGTTCAAGCCATTCTCCTGCCTCAGCCTCCCAAGTAGCTGGGATTACAGGCATGTGCTGTCATGCCTGGCTAATTTTGTATTTTTAGTAGAGACGGGGTTTCACTATGTTGCTCAGGCTGGTCATGAACTCCTGACCTCAGGTGATCCACCCATCTCAGCCTCCCAAAGTGCTGGGATTACAGGAATGAGCCACCGCTCCCAGCCACTTTTTTGTTATTTTAAATGAATAACATTTACAAAATTTTGCTAGCCAATATTTTTTAGAAGCTCAAAGATTAAATTAGAATGCACTATTAAGGAGATATATCTTCATGGAATGGTGTGGGGACAGTGGAGAAACAGAATAAATTCAGTCAGCCTTCAGTGAAAGTGAGATTTTTTTATTATTATTATTATTATTATTATTATTATTCCCCACTGTTTTCTTCCCTGAATCGGGGAAACAATCTCTGTCAATCAGATAAACAGATAGATAGCTAATTCTATCTGCTGTCCTTCTACTAGTTGATATCTTTCTGCTCTTATAGTATTTTTCATATTTGATAAGGGGATAATATTTTAAGAGAATAAGTCAATATAAAATAAGTGGCATGGAGAATAACTGGCACTGATGTAAGCAATATTTAACAACTTCAGTCATTTTTATATCATCTTAACTATAACTGCACACCACTGTGTTACTATTACTTATTTAAATCCACTTGTTTCTCAATTTTTTTTAAAAAAATACTAAGAATTATATCTCATTTCATTTAAAGAAATTCCCAGCTGGGCTTGGTGGCTCATGCTTGTAATCTCAGCACTTTGGGAGACCGAGGCGGGCGGATCGTTTGAGGTCGAGAGTTTGAGGCCTGCCTAACCAACATGGTGAAACCCTGTCTCTACTAAAAATACAAAAAAATTAGCAGGATGTGGTGGTGCATGCCTGTAATCTCAGCTACTTGGGAGGCTGAGGCAGGAGAATGCCTTCAACCCAGGAGGCAGAGGTTGCAGTGAGCCAAGATAGTGCCACTGCACTCCAACCTAGGTGACAGAGTGAGACTCTGTCTTAAAAAAAAAAAAAAAAAAAATCCCATATCACTTGCCAAATTAAATGTAAAATAATGCAATTTAAAATAGATCAAATCATATTAAATTAAAAACATATTAAAATGAGATAGATTACAAAACGAAAGTCTTGACCTAGTTTGCAAAGATATATACCTGTAAATAATTTAAAAGAAAAGCATGAGGCTGAAAACAGTCAAAGCATTTGATAATTGCTTGATGTGACCAAGTTAAAAATTAGAAATTATAACACGAGAATTTTAATTCTGTCCTATAGTTATGATGCTCTATATCTTGAGATTTTCTACTCATAGGTATCTAGTCACAAATGGTCAAAATTGTTTAACTGTGATTTCTTTTAGGATAGGTTATTATGCATAAATTTCTTAATAAAATAGAAATTGTGTGTAACCAACTCACCTCAAAAATTCATCAGAACAAGCTTCAGATTCCATCTGTCATCTGATTAGTTCTTATCAGGTAATGCTCACAGAATAATGGCAAAGTTCCTCATCCACACACCAGCACTAATTCCTTTGGGAAAATAAGGTTTTTAAATGGCTTACCAAAGCCATTTAAAAATCTCTTCTTGAAGTTCAAAATATTTTTAGTGAGTTCTTAGATGAAACTATAAATCCAATTACAAAAGTCTACATGTATTTCACCATTTTTTAATCATCAAGTTAAATTTTCTGATATAAATGTGTCTCTAAAGATGTGAATGAACGAAGTCTGCTAACATGCAAAGCTAAACAAACGATGCATGTACTATCTCTGAAACAAAAGTCTTGTTCAGAAGACCTTAGATTCTTTGAATAATGTAGGCAGAATATGTTAGTGTAGAAAAGGCCAACAAACAGGCATCACTGTAAAACGAGTTGCTTATGGTCTAACAGAAAGAGAGATAAAGAGACAGAGGGGCTTAGGGAGAAAGAGAGAGAATAAAAATTGAATGGTCTGTTATTAATATGATTTACACATTTCTTCATGTAGTGTATGTGGGGAAGTGGGCTTTCATGTGTGTATATTTGAGTCCATTCTGCACCCAAAGCCGCAAAATGGAAGTAATTTCATAACTTGGATTTGAGGAACAATACTCACATTAGACTCACTATGCCTTTAGCATCCTGTGTGCATTTTCTAAAACCTAGTTTCTAGGCTGAGTTTCATTTGTTTACAAATAAGTAAGTTGGCAATCAGTTTGAAAATAATCTTTTTCATTATAGGTATAGGACAAATTTACAGACTTTTTTATTTAGAAATTGGAAATTCTTAGGCAGCTACTATCTGATAAATGCCAAATAGTTGGCTGAATTTATTTATTTGTCTTATCAACAGTTGTCAGTGAAGAGTATTAGCCTTGTTACTAGGTGTAATCATTGATAAATCAAGATTCTGGTCATGTCTATAATTCTATAACATATGATATTGTTTAACTTACATCAAACATTGTGCATATTTTGCTACTGATTATATGTTTACCATTAAAGTAATCCCAGCAAATTTTAAAACGAATCTTCACAATTACTTCTGTGGTTTCAATGTTTTTTGCTTTTGGCCATTTTAAAATTTTTATAGATTCAGGGGATATATATGCGAGTGTGTTATGTGGATATATTGCATAATAGTGAGGTTTAGGCTTTGAGTGTACCCATTACACAAATTGTAAACATTGTACTCAATAGGTAATTTTTCAAACCTCAACTGCCTCTCACCCTCCCTGCTTTTGGAGTTCCCGGGGTATATTATTTCCATTTTTATGTCCATCTTTACCTATTGTTTAGTTCCCACTTATAAGTGAGAATATGCAGTATTTGATTTTCTTTTTCTGAGTTATTTTACTTGGGCTAATGGCCTCCAGCTCCACCTATGTTGCTGCAAAAGACATGATTTCATTCCTTTTTATGGATGTGTAGTGTCCTATGCTGTATATATGGCATATTTTCTTTATCCAGTTATCTGTTGATGAACACACAGGTTGATTCCATGATTTTGTTATTGTGAATAGTGCTGCAATAAACATACAAGTGCAGCTGTATTTTGGATAAAATGATTTTTTTTTTCCTTTTCGCAGATACCCAGTAGTAGGATTGGGATTGCTGGGTAAAATGGTGATTATATTTTCAGTTATTTGAGAAATCTCCATAGTAGTTTTTATAGAAGTTGAACTAAATTACGTACTTACCAACAGTGTATAAAGCATCTCCTTTTCTCCATATCCCTGCCAATGTCTGTTGTTTTTTGACTTTTTAGTAATAGCCATTCTGACTGGTGTGAGATGGTATCACATTGTGGTTTTAATTTGCATTTCTCTGATGATTAGTGATGTTGAGCATTTTTTCATATGTTTGTTGACCATTTGTATGTCTTCTTTTGAGAAATATCTGTTCATGTCCTTTGGTCAGTTTTTAAAGGGTTGTTTGTTTTTTCCTTATTGACTTGTTTGAATTCCTTGTAAATTCTGAATATTAGTCCTCTATAGGATGCATAGTTGGCAAATATTTTCTCCCATTTTGTAGGTTGTCTATTTACTTTGTTATTTCTTTAACTGTGCAGAAGATTTTATTGTAATTAAATCCCATTTGTTTATTTTTGCTTTTGTTGCATTTGCTTTTGAGATTTTAGTCATAAATTCTTTGTGTCGGCCAACGTCCAGAAAAGTTTTTCCTAGGTTTTCTTCTTGTATTTTTGTAGTTTCAGGTCTTATGTTTAAGTCTTTAATTCATCTTGAGTTAATTTTTGTATATAGCGAAAGGTATGAGTCCAGTTTCATTATTCTGCACATGACTATCCAGTTTTCCCAGTGCCATTTATTGCGTAAGGTATGTTTTCCTCATTGTGTTTTTATGAACTTTGTTGAAGACCAGTTGGTTATAGATAGGTGGCTTTATTTCAGGGTTCTCTATTCTATTCCATTGATCTATGTGCCTATTTTTGTACCAGTACCATGCTATTTTGGTGACAACAGCCTTTTAGTATACTTTGAAGTCATGTAATGTGATGCCTCTGGCTTTGTTCTTTTGCTTAGGATTGCTTTGGCTATTTGGACTTTTGTTTTATTCCATATAAATTTTAGTTTTATTTTTGTTAATTCTGTGAAAAATGACAACTGATAATTTAATAAGAATTGTGTTGAATCTTTATATTACTTTGGGCAGTATGGCCATTTTAATGACATTGATTCTTCCAATCCATGAGCATGGGGTGTTTTTTTCATTTGTGTCATCTATGATTTATTTTATCAGTGTTTCTAGTTCTCCTTGTAGAGATTTTTCATCTCCTTGATTAAAGGTATTCTTAGGTCTTCACTTTTTTTTGTGGCTATTGTGAATGGGATTGAGTTTTCGGTTTGGTTCTCAGATTGCACATTATTGGTATATAGAAATGCTACTGATTTTTGTACATTGATTTTATATCCTTATTAAATACAGGAGTATAAATGATACTGGTTTCCTATCATCATTCTAATTTTCACTGCATATTTATTTTTATGATTATTGAATGTTTATTATTTATAAAACATAGGTTTTGCAAAATAATTCTTTGCTTTATTTTTTGGCTTTAAATTCTACCACAAATGGAAAGATTTATTATCAGAATGTATGGATGATTCTTTATAGATTAGTGAAAATAAAATAGACCTAGTCTCTTTGCCAGCCCCCCAAAGATCAAATGTATAATGTTAGTGTAAATTTTTATGCAGTTATTTGCTGAGTACCAGAATACTGCTACATTATTCACTAAATTGGTACTCATATATATATACACAAAGATTGTAGGAGTATTTTATTATAATTACCATGAGTATTTAAATTCAATACCTTTGTAATTTTATAATTCTATTTTTAAGCACAGCCTAACAACATTTCAAAAACCATCATCGTCACTATGACAGCAACAAAACAAAGTCCCAATTACTTTCATTTACTATATATGCTTTTACAAACTTGATTATTTAATTATTCTTTCTAAAAGTGGTTTTTAGACATTACTAAAAAGAATGCACAAGGTGTATAGAAATTTAGTTGTCAAAAAATATATATATGATCCACATTATCTATGTCATTCATACTTCCAGATATCTATAGAAGATATGGCAGCATATTATCCCCAAGTAAAGCATTGAGTTAATGATAATTAATCACATTCATTTTACTTTTATAGATTTGGACCAATTTAGAGATACAATACATACTTTAATTTGATTTTTACTTTTCCTATCTATCTATCTATCTATCTATCTATCTATCTATCTATCTATCTATCTATCTACTATCTATCTATCTATCTATCTATCTATCTATCTATCTATCTATCTAACTACCTACCTACCTCCCTACCTACATACCTACCTATACATCTCCACACACATAACATGATTGGAAGGGTAGTTCGTTCCAACGTTCTCGTATTTCAGATAAAGGAATTCCACTAAAGCTGTGGTCCTTGTCATTAGTTGCACATTGAAACAACCTGGAGAGCTTAAAAATCTGTTTCCTCCAGAGATTCTGATTTGTCTGGTCAGGTCTCCAGGCGACTCTAGTATGCTTCCTAGATAGAGAACCACTGCACTAGAGCAACCCTCCAAGTTTCTTATGCAACTATTTCACTCTTTTAATGAAAAAAATAGCCATAGAAGACTCTTTTCTCTTATTCCCTTTCTAGATGTTACTGTCCTTGCTTAAATATGCCCAATAATGGTAAATGGTAAAGGTAAGTTATAAAGTCCTGTATAATAACACAAAACTAGAAAGGTGTTAAAGGGAAGTGGCTGATAGCTAAAGATACATGCAGGGTCATTTCCACTTCCCTAAACAAAACCATTTTTTGACAGAAATATAGACCATGACCAGACAGCCAAACAACATGGGATTGGGTAATTTTTGAGGTGCGGAAAGAGAGACAGACAGAGAAAAATATTATGAATGAGATATTGAGAGTAATAAGAAAGTATAATAATAAGAAAATAAAATATAAAAAATAAAATATAAAAATAATAAGAAAGTAAAAGCTTCTGTACCAGGAAATATATTTACACTGCAATAAATATGTAGTCTGTAATACAGGAACCTGTGGCTCTTTTGTGAGGACTTTGGCACTGAAGTAGTAATTCAAGCTTTAAGAGAGCCATGAAATACTAAATAACTTCAATTTTGTGCCTGTATTTTATGAGATCATCAAACACTTCAAGTAAATTACAACTTTAAAATCAATTTCTCTCCTCAGCCGATTATCTATTATCCTGTATGATTGAAGCTTGCATCTCTTAACTGGTGTATTATCCAAACCAAAGTCAAACCCGAAGTTCTTATTTAATGACAGCACTTCAGCACTTTGAAGAAATAGAAAATAAAAATGCTAATCTATATACAGCACTTTGTGCTGTAGTGCTGGGCTTTTTATATTTATGTGGAGAAAGTAATTGGAAATGAAAGAAAATAGTGAGCTTGAAGTATAGGAAATGGCCTAGGTACAGAAACTGGGGACTTCCTCTGCCATGTACTAGCTACCTTATATGGAGAAGTCAATTAACCTCCTTGAACTGATTTCTTCTCAGTTACAAAATGGGAATAAGATATAATATCTATGAAAGTATTTAAATACAGATAGATACAGACAAGTAATTATTATGTTACTATATTTTTTTCATTATATGTATATAGAATGGACTAGCTTCAAGAACCAGGATAAGAAAGATAGCAAAACTTACTAATATATGATATACACATGAAGGTATTTAATAAAGTATAAGGTAGAATGCTATGAATATGAATGTTAGCTGTAGAAAGAATTAGAAGTGTCAAGAAAATTGGAGGATTACAGTGAAGTAAGAATATTCTGTGGTTAGGATTTGATAGTCATGAGCTATTCAAATGGGGCATATAAAGCCTAGAATAGGCATGGTATAACTCGAGGGAGTGTTAACAGGTGCTAAGCACCGTAATTCATGTTTCCTGAGTGATAGACAGTGCCCTGCAGACAAAGGTAGATGTTGAAGTTTTAGGTTAAATAATATTAGCTGTGATAAAATGGAGTTTTTGAAAAAAGGCTATTAAGAATGGTCTCTTAGGAATCCGTGACATTTTTCTTTATAGGCCCTAGGGATTAAAGAAAGTTTTTTCTACTGAAGTCCATGGCTAATTTTCTTAAAGCAAAGGCCTAATTATGCCACTGCCATGCTCAATTAACATCTGTAACTCGTTGTATGCCAAATTAATTATAAATTTATTAACCTGGCACTTAAGCCCCTCCACAGATCCTCAATCTATTTTCGCCACAATTGCTACTCTGTCACTCATTCCCAAATGAACCTTATGATCAAATCAAATTTAACTGTGACTGTTTCTCAGAAAAGTTCATGCTTTGTTGCTTCCAGGCTTTTGCTCAATTTGTTTCAGTGTTCTTATGTCTTTTCCACCAGTAGATGTAAAATAATGACAATTACTATCATAGCAATATTAATAATAGCTAACTTTTATTGAACTATATACCAGGGACAGTGCTACGTGCTTTATAAATATTTTCTCATTTAAAGTTAAGAGCATCACTGCGTTAACATGCTATTATCGCTATCATATATACTGTATTTGAAGCCTTAGAAAGGTTATATTGCTTGCTCAATTTCATTACAACAATGATGGAATAATAATTCAATCTAAGAATGCAGAGTTCAGAACAACTATATTTTACTCTCTCCATACAAATTTAAAGAGAGGGTGGAATTCAACTTTTCTTTCATTTCAAATGTCTCCTACTCAGTATTGACTTCATGGTGTATTTTTTTTTCCAGGCAGTTAATTGTTCCTCTTTTGAATCATCAAATCCCACAAAGCATTTTTATTGTTCTTCTTATACAAATACACTTTGTATTGTAAAAATGTGTTCATTTGCCTAAGTGCCAAGACAAATACTAGTAGCTTGAGTAAAAGGAGTGTTTCTGATTCATCTTCATGTCCTCTGAAGCACATAACCAAAAATGTGTATATATATATATAGAGAGAGAGAGAGAGACAGAGAGAGAGAGAGTAGGTACTCAATAAATAATTGTTGAATTAAAAATTTCAAATGATTCCCTAGTGGCAGAACTGTACTAAGTACATGATATTTTCTCAATATTTTTATAACCAAGATCTGCTAATTTATATATGTAATATACATATAATACATGTTATATATGTAATATATATAAATACATGTTATATATGTAATATGTAATACATATATATGTTATATATATAATACATATATATGTAATATATATAATACAATACATATATATGTAATATGTATATAATACATATATATGTAATATATATGTAACCTTTTTTGTGATTTATCAAGATAGACCCACAGATAGTTAAAGGACATGATTTCATATGTCCCTGAGCATTGTGGAAAGACTCATGCAGAATAAGAATTTGTACCAATTTTTTTTTTCCATTTGAAATCCTGATATTTTTGGAGAAAAACAATGAACTCTTCATAGAACCATAGGGAAACACTCAACAACACTGGAAGCAATGATTATGAATCTAAAGGGGGATTCAAAATGGCAGGAAGCTAGATTGAACTGTATTTATGTAATGCTGAGTACTCTTACCCAGATGTACTAGCCTAAAAAATGCTAGAGAATAGGGTTTAAAACTTTTTATGCTGTAATGTTCAATATGCTATGCTATCTAGTAACTACTACTAAAGAATTTGGCTGGAAGACCAAAGATATGATGTAACACAGAGATACAGATGAACTGGAAATACAATGCTAGGGTTGACTTTACTGCCGAGAGCTCATAGTAAAAAACAAAAACCACTCCTAGCATTCAATATTCCAGGGAATTTGCAATATACGTTATAGGACTCATACAATGAAGCCGCTAAGGACCTGGACTCTTGAAACAGAAATCTGACACAATGACTTCCCTAGAGCATTATGAAATATCCTATAAGAAATGGGACAAATTCACACAGGTTATTTTTGCACAGGAGTTCTTTGAAAAGGTAGCTATTTCTGTATGTCTGTGAGTACCCTAATAATGGAATGTATTCCTAAACAGAAATTCACATTATCCCTCTTTGCTTTTCATCTTCGGCAAAAAAAAAAAAAACAAAATAATAAGTTAATGACAATAGAAAACTTATACTGTAAAATCAGTGATTATTTCCAAATTAACACAGTGATGTTAAAGTTCAGAAAACAATGTTTGGAAAACTGAGCTACAGGGACAAAGACCATACATTTAAATATAGGTATTCGCTATAGTCCAGATACAACTGTCCCCACCAAAACTCATGTTGAAATTTAATTCTCAGTGTGAAGGTGTTGAGAGGTGGGGCCTAATGGGTGGTGTTGGGTCATGTGGGCAAATCCCTTATGAATGGCTTGGTGCCTTTCTTGTGGTAGTGTGTCCTCAATCTGGTGAGACTAGATTAGTTCTCACTGGAATGGGCTAGTTTCCTCCAAAATGGGTTGTGATAAAACCAGGGCTCCCCTCAGGTTTTCTCTCTTCTCAACTGTTTACTTCTCATTTGACCTTCTCTACCATGTTTTAACCTAGCATGTGGTCCTCAGCAGAAGCCAACCAGACACCAGTGCCTTGCTTCTTATACTTCCCAGCCTGAAGAACTGTGAGCTAAATAAACCTCTTTTCTTATAAATTATCTAGTCTCCAGTTTTCTATTACAGCAACATGAAACTAAGACAATATTCCCAAGCTTTTAGGAACAACTGACATCTTTACAAGGCTAAATTATCCTATCAAAAAATAAGAAATGTCTTAAACATTTTTATACCTTCTTATAGAGCTGTCAGTAAAGTTTTAATATTTTCTTCACGTAGGACATTTATTACATGTTAAGTATACTTCTGGATATTTTGTATTCTTTAGTAAAATTTTTATTTCTTTTATTTTGTAAATGATTATGGGAGAACTATGAGAAACTACTTTTTTGTATTTTTACATTTCAATCAGCTCTTCTAATAATTGTCTACTTTCTCATGGTTTTTCTAAGTATTTTAAGGAGTTCTGCAGAGACTGTTATTATAAAATAGAAATACTTTTTTCTTGTGTGCATTATTTTTAATTAATTTTTCATATTTAAAATAGAATTATAAAATAGTGTGGGAGAAAATAATAATTGTTCTTCTAACTTATTGGGGTTAATTCTGGAGTCTGTCCAAAATGTTATTCAAAATTTCTAAATATGAAATTACACTACATTTTTGTACTATTTAAAAATTAAAAATCATGTTTGTTTGGTAAAAATATATCAAAGAAATTTTTTAGTTTTCTATGATGATATACAGTTAAAATAGTACAGATATTTTCTATAACTTGGTAATTTTTAATTTCCAGCTAGTAAAAACTACATTTTCTTGGTATTTTAAAACAGATTTATTGAAGTATAAATTGACGTAAAATAAATAGCAGTGCTTATCCATTAGCCTGAGGATTGACACTGGCTTGTTTTCACATTTTGTCTATTACACATGTTAATGTTTGATAAATTTGGGCAGCACACACATATATGTAGATTATACATATATGTCTGTATATATGTGTATTCATATGTGTATATACAAGAGAAAAATTTCTCTGTGTATATATGCATATAAGACAATAATCACAATAAAGATAATAAATATACCCATCACCCTTCAATATATCATTGTGTGTCTGTGTAAACCCTCTATCCTACCACCAGTCCTCACAAGACAATTGTTCTCCTTTCTGTCACTACAGATTTGTTTGCTTTTTCTAGACTTTCATAGAAATAAATTATTTTTCAACATGTACTCTTTCTGTCTTTTTTCTTTTTTTTTTTTTTGAGACGGAGTCTCGCTCTGTCGCCCAGGCTGGAGTGCAGTGGCGCAGTCTCGGCTCACTGCAAGCTCCGCCTCCCGGGTTCACGCCATTCTCCTGCCTCAGCCTCTCCGAGTAGCTGGGACTACAGGCGCCCGCCACCACGCCCGGCTAATTTTTTTTGTATTTTTAGTAGAGACGGGGTTTCACCGTGGTCTCGATCTCCTGACCTCGTGATCCGCCCGCCTCGGCCTCCCAAAGTGCTGGGATTACAAGCGTGAGCCACCGCGCCCGGCCTCTGTCTTTTTTCACGTAGCATAATTATGTTGAGATTCATTCATCTTGTCTGTGTCATTAGCTCATTTCTTTATATTGCAGAGTAACATACCATTACATGGATATACCATGATTTGTTTATCACATAGCTTGTGACTGAATATTTGATATGTTTTCAGGTTGTAGGTATTATTATTATTATTATTATTATTATTATTATTATTATTATTTTTGAGACAGAGTCTCACTCTGACACCATGCTGGACTGCAGTGGCCTGATCACAGCTCACTGACGCCTCAACCTTCCAGGCTAAGGTGATTATCCCACATCAGCCTCCCCAGCCAATGGGACTACAGGCACATGCCACCACACCCAGCTATTACAGTTTTTGTATTTTTTGTAGAGACACAGTTTTGCCATGTTGCTCAAGCTGGTCTCAAACTCCTAGGCTGAAGTGATCCACTCACTTCTACCCTCTTAAAGTGCTGGGATTATAGGCATGAGCCACTGTGCTTGGCCAGGTTTCAGGTATTAAAAATAAAACTGCTATGAACATTTACTCACAAATATTTGTATAAACATATGCTTCTAATTTTCTTGGATGTGGAATATCTGGATCAGATGGTAGGTATATTTTTAATTTTTAAGAAGCTGCTAAACTATTCTTCAAAGTGGTTCACCATATGGAAGACAGTCTTACTAATTGTTATAATGCCTGCGCCTGCCCATTCTAACATCTGTGTCAGTTCTGGGTGGTTTTCAACTAATTCATTTATTTTCATTATAGATCATATTTTCCTGTTTCATCCCATACCTCATAATGTTTCATTAGATACCAGACATTGTAAACTTTATCTAATTGAGTGCTAAATATTTTTGTAACTTGTAAATAATCTTAAGCCTTGTTTTGGGAAGTAGTTTTATTCTTTTAAATCTAAGACAATATTTAAATTTTAGTTTTATGTTCATTAGTCTTTGAGGGCTTATTCCTAGAAGATTATTTAGTTCATCGAGGATTTTCTTATTTCATAGATTTGAGTCTACATGTGGTTGTCTAATAAACTGTAACTTACAAAATATATGACAATGTCTTCTTTATTATTCTAACATGTTGTGTATGCAGGTTGCAAATTTGCCTGAACTACTTTGTTCATGTGCAAGTTTCTCATTTGGTTTCTGTAGGTTCCAAAATTTAGAAAAAGGGGACAAATGGGTGTTTGAGACTAAATTCTTCCACAGAGACATATAGCAGTAATCCAAGATTCAACTAATCTTACAGCTATCTAGACATCAGAAACCTAGAGTGTTCCAGTATAGTTGAGGGACTCAAAACCAAGCTCAGTTTCAATTTCAAAGTGCAGACTATAGTGTTCACTAGACACTTACGCACAATTTATTTAATCGTGGACTGTGTCTATATTATATCTCTAGCAACTCCATATATTTGATTTACCACAATTTTATCAATTTGAAAAAATAATTGTAGCGTTCATGTAGCTAATTTTTTAAAAGTCCTATAATGGTGACTTAGAGTTAAAGGAAGTTGAAGCATTTATGATAGCTAATTCTGAATTATAATCATTGATTAAATCATAACTAACCACTCCTTGAACTAAATATAGCTCAGTTACAGTACCTAAACAGCTTTAGTTTACAGTTTAAA
Organism: Hylobates moloch; assembly: GCF_009828535.3. Lineage (NCBI taxonomy): Eukaryota > Metazoa > Chordata > Mammalia > Primates > Hylobatidae > Hylobates > Hylobates moloch. The sequence continues at coordinate 21,055,633 of NW_026652290.1, forward strand.
ACCAACACACATACACACACAGACACACACACACACACACACACAAACACACATTCTCTCTGTTTCTGTGTGTGTTTATGTGTTAAGTATATACATATAAATATATATTTCCAAAATATATTGCAGCATGCTATATTACAGACTCATATTTTACAGATATTTTCCCACTTTTCTTCAATATACTTATGAGATGTTTAATAGTTATTTTTTAAATAACTGTTTTTTTTTTACTTTAAGTGCATTACGTTTATTTTTTTCTAATTTTTTATTATACTTTAAGTTCTAGGGTACATGTGCACAATGTGCAGGTTTGTTACATATGTATACATGTGCCATGCTGGTGTGCTGCACCCATTAACTCGTCATTTACATTAGGTATATCTCCTAATGCTTTAAATAACTATTTTTAAATTAATTTTACTAATCTTTTCAAAGAACCACTTTTGGAGTAAATTTTTAAATTTTTTCTGTTTTCATTATTTTTAGGTTCCGAAATTTTTGTTTTTTGTCTTTGTGAATTCATTTCTCCTAGTAGTTTTCTTAGCCTTCTTGCATTGAATGCCTAATTTTACTATTTTTATTCTTTCATCCCTGAAAATAAAAACATTTCAGGCTTTCTATTTTCTTCCAAGCACTTCTTTGCTTATCTCACAGAAGTTTAAATACGTACTGTCCAATGCCACTCTGTTTTTTCAAACAAGATTTGGAAAATACAAAGCTGATATGTTATCAATTTTGTTGTTACATTATTTATTTTTATAAAAGTGGTTACTTTTCTCATTCTCAAATCTTCTCTTTAAGCTGCAAAATTAGTTTACAGACTTTATGCTATTTTTCTGAATGCTTTTCTCATTAGCTGACATCAATGACACCCAGACGTTTTTTACTCTACTAAAAATTTCATGTGTGGCTTCTCCTTGGTACCAGTAACTGTCCACTTGCAATCTGTTAGAAGGTCCATTTAAAGTTTAAGCTGCAAGTCTGGCTAGTGTAAATTTATGTTACTACTTGAGCAGTGAATCAGCTTAATTGGGAAGGGTGTCAGAGCTGTTGGCAGTCCAGGAGAAATTGATATCTGTATTTTTTTTTATTTTGTGTTTGATGAAGCTGGTTATTTTTCTTTCATAGCTTTTCTCTTAGGCTACCTGTTCTGCCAGCTCATTGCTGCATTTATCCCTCTCTGTTTCCTACGGCTTGCTGTAACAGGGGTGCTCTCCAAATCCTCAGTCTTCCTACTTGTGTTTTCCACTGTGCTGTGTGGAATGGTAATTGATTACACCATCAGGGACAGTGTATGTGGCCTGCTGCTTCGGTGACCCATGGGTGAAGCTTGTCTCCTACCCTGACCTACACATCTGGAGGTGTTTGAGGGTTTTTGCAACACGTTATCTCCCTGTTATCCAAGTATGCTGCTGTTTCTCAGTAAAGAAAGTTGTGTGAATGTCCATAGCACAGTCTATAAACTGAACTATGTTTACTACCACTGCTTTTTCCTTGAATTTTCTCAGAACTGGATGGCTACTTCTAGTTTTCAGTATCCCAATGAGGTATATTCTTATGATTATGTCATGTAAATGGAAATCTTTTATTTTGGGATATGGAGCACATATGATAGTAGGTACACATGCACATCTTATCCACCTCCTGAAACACAAAACACGCTCTGGGTGTAAAGTAGTTATTGTCCATGTCATGATTACTAAAATAATGCCAGCATTTGTAGAAACTAAAAAATGTAAAAGATTGAAAAATACAAATAAAAACTTTCTTGACTTTTTATTCCTATTATTCCCCCAAAACTATTACTGAAAAATGTGCCTACATTTATATGGGTGTTAGATATAAAACATTCTAGATGAATGTATTCATATAAAGAGTCTATAGTCAGAAATGTATTCCACTTAATCAATGATACAGAATCATGATATTCCCATGTTACATATACAAATCTTTTTAACTTTTTTAAAAGGCTGCAAACATTTTATCTCAGTGATATTTCTGTGTCAACAGTGAGGTGTCTATGTCAATATACTGCTGAATATTTTATTATATCATGTATTACAAAAATTAAATTTATTTATGGCTATTTATGTAGTTCTCATTTATTTGTTTTAGTTTTGCTAGTACAAACAATGCTAAAAATTAATATCTTTGGATCTTTTATTTCTGTGTGTCCATCTGAGGATGGTTGAAATGTAAGTCGATAGAAATTACATATTTAAGTCAATGAATAATTAATTTTGTAATTTTGTTAGTTCTGACAAATTGATCTCAGAGTGTCACATAAGCAAAGATTTCCTGTATTACTTTTCCATTGTTGCCATGAAAATTATGAAAAACCAATCTTACGGTTAGCACAAGACATCTAGAACATTCCAGTATAGTTGCTGGATCTCAAAACCAAGCCTTGGTTTTATTTTCAAAGTACAGACTACTGGGGTTACTGGAATCATATATGCAGTTTATTTAAGAGTAGAATGTGTCTAAATACATTACACCTAAAATATTGACATGCTTAAAAAGATCATTTCTACCCAGAGATTATTTGGTTATTTTAAAATAATTAATCTAGTGCTTTTATTCTGCATTTTTACATAAATATCCTTAATACATCTCAACATTATCTTTACTATAAGAATTTAACTAGGCAACCAGAATATTTGCAGTCCCATAACTATTGAAATATATTATTTTCATAATAATTTAAGTTCCATATTTATCATATACTAAATATTCACACATTTGGATTCATATTTAAATAGGATGCATACCTTCAGTAATTTATCTGTCTATTCCTATACCACAATCAAGCTGATTTAGTTACTGTAAATTTATAATGTTTTTTTCCTACCTAGTAGGGAGCTTCTACATGATATACCTTTTAAAACTGTTATTCTTTGTATTTCTTCCAGATTAATTTTACCACCATTTATTAAGCTTCAAAATTTCTGTTAGATTAAAGCCACTTTTTACTGATTGGTTCATTTAGAAAATAATGTGACTTTAAAATGGTTGGTCAGGCTGGGTGTGGAGGCTCATGTCTGTAATCCAAACATGTTGACAGGCCAAGGCAGGAAGATGACTTCAGCCCAGGAGTTCAGGACTATGGTGAGCTATGATCACATCACTGCTCTCCAGCCTGGACAACAGAGTGAGACCTGTCTCTAAAAAAAAAAAAATGATAAATAATAAAACATATATATCTCTTTTTTTTCTTTTTTTTTGAGACAGAGTCTTGCTCTGTTGCCCAGGCTGGAGTGCAGTGGCGCAACGCGATCTCAGTTCACTGCAACCTCTGCCTCCTGGGTTCAAGCGATTCTCCTGCCTCAGCCTCCTGAGTAGCTGGAATTACAGGTACCCGCTACCACGCCTGGCTAATTTTTTTGTATTTTTAGTAAAGACTGGGTTTCACCATATTGGCCAGGCTGGTCTCAAACTCCTGACCTCGTGATCCGCCTGCCTCAGCCTCCCATAGTGCTGGGATTACAGGCATGAGCCCCTGTGCCCAGCCAAAACATATTTATTTAAACATAATAAAATAAAATTTAGAAATGGTTGGTCAGGAATGGTTATTTTGGCCAAGTGCAGTGGGTCACGCCTGTAATATCAACCCTTTGGGAAGACATAGCTGGTGGATTGCTTGAGCCCAGGAGTTTGAGACTAGCCTGGGCAACATAGTGAACCCTTATCTATATATAAAATACAGAAAAATTAGCCAAGTGTGGTGGCATGTGTGTGTAGTCCCACCTACCAGGAAGGCTGAGGTAGAAGGATTGCTTGAAGCCAGGAGATCAAGGCTGCAGTGAGCCAAGATCACACCATTGTACTCTAGCCTAGATGACAGAGCAAGGCCCTGTCTCAAAAAAAAAAAAAAAAAAAAAAAAAGGAAAGAATGGTTATTTTGATCAAAATACTTTTATGTTGTTTGGATTAACCAGCTTAAAAAAGAAAATGATGAAAAGTATTTATTTGCCTCCTCTTTTCAAATATCATCACTCTGTGGATAACATAATGTCATACCTAGAAAATTTCAGAAGATAATTTTAAAAATCATTCCAAATTATAAATAAGCCTAAAATGTCCAGATAATACATATTAATATCAAGAACACACATAGATACAAGATATCTTATTAAAATTATAATACCAAAAATTTTCACAAGTAATGATATTTGGTTTCTTATATAGAGTACATCTTCTCCTTTTTATTCTTAATAAAGCCACATTTTTTAAGGTAGCCATCCCTCCTCAGATTCTAGATTAATAGTAATATAACAAGTCATAGTAAACTATGGCAATTCAATGTGAAGGCTGTCTGTTGAGAGGCTGTCTAATGGAAGAACTGTTTGTCTCCAAAGAAAGAGAGGTAGGTAGGCCCATGGGCCTCATAGGCAGTGAGATTGCTTCATAGCCAAGTAACCCTGAGTTTAAGACCTAAACCCACATGTTTTGTAATCGGCTGCAGGCAAATGTGCCAAACCACAGCCCCAGAGTGAGATGTTATATTAATTACATTGAACAGCAAACATTCCAGCTCTCTGCTCCAGAAGCCAATGTGATCGCTATTTTTCAATGCTCTTTGTTATGCCAACATCTTTGAAGGAGGGTAGTGCAGAATTAAAGTCTGTCTGTGCTGTCTGTGCAGACAGACTTTGTTGAAAGACATGCAAAAACATAAGATATGGCTGGAAAATTGCATCTCATTATTTTAAGAAATACATTGCAGAAATTTAGCTAAGGAATACAATTCATCTAAAAAGGGAGCTGATTAATTGACTCAGAGCCCTTCCAGAATAGATCCACTCCCCATAAGACAGATTTGTATTTCTATTCTTATTTTTTAAAATATAGTCACTAAATTTTGTTTTCAGAGGATTATTTAATTTTCTGAAAAGATAAATTATCTGTTTATCTTTCTCAACTTTCAACTAATTCATACTTGATCATAATTTGCATATGACATCTATTATATCTGACCAGTTTATATAGAAGTCTGCTCATTCAATTACTGTTTACTTCAGAGTTTAAGAGCACTATGCCATTTCAGGGAACTCTTGGCAATTTCTAACCCCAGTTTCAGAAGCCTTAATACTGTAGTCACTTGGGTGTGGCACTTACAAAATTGTTTACAACTTTATGCCTATAGGCATAATAGTTAATGGCAAGTGATGAATTTTTGCGTTTTTATGAACACCAATATATTTGAACACTGACATAAAATTTTACATTTGGAAACAGTAACCACAGGAAAAAAGGAAGAAAAATTACCAGTCCTCATTTGGTAGCTCTGTACCATGTAAATATATTCTTGAAATCTTAAGGGCTCTCATGGATTTGTTATTTCAATTACAATTTTAATCATACATATGATCTGAATTGACAAGGCTGTTTGAATGTCCTGCTGCATAAAACTAAATCAATTCAGCGAGTAATGTTAAGAGAATGTAGATTTATTAATATCGTGATACATGATATGTAGGAACACACAATGGAGGAGAGATATTTTTGCTACTCAATGGCAGAAAGTTAATATATTATGTACTATATAGGAAAAGGCAATCATTCTATTGAATGACTTTGGTACCACTATAAAACACAGCAACTATGCATTTTCTTCCCCTCAAGTACAGTTTGGAGTCACATCTGCATAAGAGAAAAGGAACAGCTAACCTTTTATAAAATAAATGAAATCCAACAGAATCACAAATGACTGATATTTGCAAGCTGAGAGCATTCTTAATATAGTATATTATAATAAGTTATAAATGATACATTTTAAAACTAGTAAATTCCTGTTGGAATTAAGGAGTACCATCAATAAACAGACTTATTTTTTCCTTTCAATCTACTTTATGTATCATGAACTGTTATGAATTCTGAAGGCAGATTCACATGAGTAACATAGCACTGTAGCACAGCATGAAGAGCTTTTATGAAAATTATCTCCAGCCTGGAATAGAGATCAGACAGAATTTAAAACATTATGTGGAAATAAGAAAGGGCAGGGTTGTGTGGCGATACCTGTCTTAAAGCAGTGGGGCTCAAACCTGGATGCACCGTCGAATACTCTGGAGAAATCTAAAAAATTCTGATGTCCAGGAATCACACTGAATCCACTGAATCACAGTTTCTGGGTTAGGAGAGGCCAGGTTTTGGTTTTGGGATTGCCTCAAAGCTCTTATAGCTGTTTAAAATATTCAGAAAGGATTGAAGATCAACCAAGCTCAGGGACTCATGATTCTTAACTTCTGGTGTTTTGTTTTTCAGATGATTGTACCTAATGCTGCTTCAACATAGTCTGGCAAAAATATTTGTATCACCACATGCATAAAAGTCATTCTATGCTTTTTTGTGGACGTAATATTTTTTCCCAAATATCTTGAAAAACCAATATATTTATTTTTGATGCCCTAAATTACCTTCAGTTCCATTGAGTTTAGTTTTATTAATTCATTCATGTATATTTAATCTTAATCTTTCCTTGTTACGGTACTGGTTATTCATTCACCTGTGCCCAGAAATTCTTAATTGTCTTTTGATATTTATGAATAAAAGATTACAATGATTATTATATCTATATAATTTTCCTCTGTTGTTTACATGTAGAAATGTTTCCCCTATGGAGGATTCTTTTAGGATTAGAAAACTTGACTGGGAGTTCTGTTTATGTGGCTTGGGTTTGCCAAATGGCTGGTTTTGTTTGGGTCAGAGGAAAACAAACAGTTCCTAAACTGAAGTTGTCAAATGTTCCACCCAAAATTAAGGACTGTGAGGAGGTCACTGTAGACACTGCTGAGCCAAAGGCCATTCTGAGAATGGAAGTTAGCCATTCAGGGAAACAGATTCAAACTACTGAATGATGCTTTGTTTTCATAAAGTTAAAGGTAAAGTCACTTAATACACACACTTCCTTTCTGGACTAGTGCTTACTTACATATTCAGCATCACCTTGTCCCTAATTACTCTCTCTTCACCTAGTCACATTAGCCTTATTACATATTCTCATAGTGCATATGCTTTACTTCTGTTTGAAAAAGATAATTTACCACCATTTTTTTCTTAGTTAATTCCTATTTATGTTTCCCACCTCAGCTCAACACCATTTCCTCAAGGAAGATAATTTAAATTACCCTAAATGCTCCTCACCCAATTATAGAGGACACACAATGAGCTTGGCAATTGGTTAAGGGCTGGGTATAAGATAGTGTAATTCTTTTCAGAATATTATAACACACTTGGGAAGAGAAGAATTTTCCCTATTCTCATGATTAATAATCTTGATAATGATACAGCAAATTAATAGAAAATAAAAGCATTTTTATGAAAATATATTTTATCACCACTAAATAGATTATCAGTAAATAATTGAGTAGTCTTTTAAAACTAGAACACAATTACCAGGATGGGTTTATTTTTTAAATATATGAGCATTTTCTAGAAAAAAAAATAAACTTCATTTTATCAAGATTGTACATTGTGTGTTCTCTTATGTTTTCTAAATCACATTTTACATCCTTCCTTACTCTAAATTATATATTTGCATGCTTTCGCTGCTTTTTTCTTAGGCTACTCATGAGATAATTATTTTTGTGTTTTTTTAAAAGAACTATCATTTTTATTTATTAGTTCTACCTCGGCTGAATACTCAGCAGTTTCTGCTACAACATTAAATTTACTACTTTAAATTTGAGCAAATATTCATAGAAAAAAGTAACAATTTTTATACTTTCAAAAAGTCATAGTGATTTTATTACTCATTATGCTGTATTCTAAAATGTATTTTCCTCCTTTTGAATATTTTATTTATTAATTTCTCTGCTATTTTGATTTCTGTGAGTTTCTTGTTTCAATAAATGTGCATAGATGCTATAATTTCGGATTATTTCTTTGGCTAAAATTACTTCTCTATTGTCCTAGCACATAAGTTACAATTTGGTTTGGTACAGGAACCTTGGAAAATACATTTTGTTTCAAAACTACAGGTGCTGCTCCATTTTATTCCTTCATTGTATATCATTGAAATTTCTGAGGCCGGGCGCGGTGGCTCACGCTTGTAATCCCAGCACTTTGGGAGGCCGAGGCCGGCGGATCACGAGGTCAGGAGATCAAGACCACAGTGAAACCCCGTCTCTACTAAAAAAAATACAAAAAAATTAGCCGGGCGCGGTGGCGGGCGCCTGTAGTCCCAGCTACTCGGAGAGGCTGAGGCAGGAGAATGGCGTGAACCTGGGAGGCGGAGTTTGCAGTGAGCCGAGATCACGCCACTGCACTCCAGCCTGGGCGACAGTGAGACTCCATCTCAAAAAAAAAAAAAAAAAAGAAATTTCTGATACTGACCTGATTCATTTTACTTTGATCTTTTTCAGTCTGTATTCTTATAGGAATATTTTTTCTTCAACCTTGTAATATTTTTAAAAATCACTGTGATATCTTTAACTGTGTTATTAACTTTTCTCATCATTCTAAAAGTTCTGTTAATCAGAGGACAGTTATTTTTATCTCTAAGTTATGGCTTCTGTTATTTACAAATTATTTTTCCTTTTAATTAATCTGTTTTTTATTCTTAAAACACTCTGTATATACTGATTTTTTAGAAATCTGCCCTCATCCATATCTTTCAGCTCTCCAAATTTATTTTAGGACAAAGCTGACCGGGTGCCCCGGTTCACTAACTCTCCAGACAGACTTATATTTTTATTTGTTAAGTCAAGAGCTGCTTGGTTTTCCTTGAACTGTACCTTAGGAAAAATTCTTGAGGTTTCTGGCATGTAAAAGAGCACACTTTTGCCCTTGATCTTATTCATAGAAGTACTGGGGGATTTTCTCAAATGTAAATTATTATTTGTGGATTTTTCAACATCATCTCCTTTGCTTCCATTTCTCCTCTATAAAAGAATGTGTGTATATACACACAAAAACACACACACAAACCAATCCTTTATTGTCTTGTAAAGCAAGTAGGCAATGTGACTTCCTCCCTAATGGTCCTATGTGGGATGAAGGCTTGCAGAATAATTATTTGACACAATTTAATGAGTAATAAAGGCTTGAATTGGTATAAGTGTTTTTTATGGGCTGGGGACAGCAACCTTACACTTTAATGCTGTCCAAGACCATCCACACGCATGACTTTTCTGCAGAAAATCATATAACTGAGTGAAGTGCTTTCACTTTAACAATCTCACATCAGAATTTAGTAATCAATTTTGTCCTGCAAGCCTATCCACTAGTGGCCATGCTTTTTTGCTCTATGAGAAGATTATTTAATGATTTCTTTGTCTTCAAACCTCTCACAATTTTTTTCTTTATTCTGAAGAAATAGAAGCCATTACAACTCAATTTCCTCATGCTCCTATTGCCAAATTTACAATCTTATTTTCACTAAACCATTTTCATCCTTTCTTTTGTAAAAAAAAGTAGACCTTCCCTTCTTCTCAAAGGCAGTCCTTCCACACGTTGACTTGATCCCATCCTCTCCATTCTCTCAAGGTTGTCCTGCATGTACTATCCCCTCTTGCCTGTGTGACTCCCTGTCTGCTCTGTATTTGCTTTTTCCATCCAAAGATATTATCTTATTTCCCATCTAAAGAAAATCATTTCCTGACTGCATTCTTCTCCAACTACTGTATTTTCTTGCTTGCGTTCATTACTAGCTTTTTAAATGAACTATTTAAAATTGTAGTGCTTAGCTTAAAATAGCTATTTCAACTGTTCTCATCAGTATTACAGACAATATCCAATGAGCCACAAATTTGATCCTCATATCTCTCAATACCAATAGCATTCTTCATCTTTGACCAGTCTCCTATGCTATATTCTCTTTCTATACTTGATCTACGATATTGGACACTGCTCTAACCTACAATGCAGAGTCTATGAGTTAACTCTGTCCACAAATTTTATGTTGATATACTGCTTTAACATAGATTTATTACCCAAATTTAAGAAGCCCATAACCAATTTCTGCTTGATTTCACCACATGGCTATCTCTTAAACATCTCAAAATAATTTTTTTAAATAGAAACTTCTTTAATGAAAATTTCCTCTGATTGTTCCAGTCCTTCTACAGTTTTATACTTATATTTAGCATTAAGAAGTTGTGCAATATGAAATCTAGAGTTCTTTAACTGTTCCGTCAGCCTCAAAAAATTCTTAAACTCAATTCTGCAAGACACAAAATCAATTCTATTTACAAACTACATCAAATAGCCAGCTTTTTTTTTTTTTTCCTTTGGCATCTGTATCTCCACTGTGGTCTAAGTCCCCATCAATTCTCTCCTAGAAGTTACAGACTCTCCTGAATTTGTCTTTATACTTCCACTTTTGTGTCTGTATGACAAATGTTTTATATAGAAGATATTTTTAATTTAAATAAATTCTTTCTTCCTTTTTAAATATTTTTTATTCTGGTGAGAACATTTAGCATGAGATGTACTCTTAATACACTTATTTTTTCTGAGACAGAGTTTTGCTCTGGTTCACCACAACTTCTGCCTCCTGGGTTCAAGGGATTCTCCTGCCTCAGCCTCCCGAGTAACTGGGATTACAGGCATGCTCCACCATGCCTGGCAAATTTTGTAATTTTAGTAGAGACAGGGTTTCTCCATGTTGGTAAGGCTGGTCTCGAACTCCCGACCTCAGGTGATCCGTCCACCTCGGCCTCCCAAAGTGTTGGGAATACAGGCGTGAGCCACCACGCCCGGCCTCTTAATTCATTTTTAAGTATACAATACAATACAATATTATACAATATTATGCCTATTTTAACCATAGGCATAATATTGTATAATAGATCTCTAGAATGTATTCATCTCACCTAATGGAAATTTTATAACAATTTATTAGTAATTTTAAATTTTCTCCTCCCCCACCCCTCAGGCCCTGGTAACTACCATTCTACTCTATGGTTTTTCAAGTTTGACTATTTTATGTACCTTGTATAAGTGGAATCATTCAGTGTTTCTGCTTCCGTTATCGTCTTACTTTGCTTGGCATAATATCTTCATGGTTCATCTATGTTATTGCATATTGCAAGATTTTGTCCTTTTATAAGGCTGAATAATATTGCATTGCATGTTATGATGGCTAATTTTATGTGTCCACTAGACTGGGCTAGAGAATGCCCAGATAGCTAGTAAAGCATTATTTCTGATTGTGTCTGTCTGTAAGGGTGTTGCTGGAAGAGATTAGCATTTGAATAAATAGACTAAAGAAGATCACCCTCACCAATTAGGGTGGGCATCATCCAATCCACTGAGAGCCTGAATAGAATAAAAAGGTGGACAAAGGAAACATTTTCTCCATATTTGAAATGAAACATACATTCTCTCCTGTCCTTAGCCATCAGCACCCCTAGTTCTCAGGCCTTGAGACTCGGGCTTGGAATTATACCATCAACTACCCTGGTTCTTAGGCCTCTGGACTAAGATTTAATTAAAATTTTTCAGGTTACCCAAGTTGCAGATGGCAGATCTTAGGACTTCTGAGTCTCCACATCATGTGAGTCAATTCCTATTTGTGTCAATTCCCTGGAGAACCTTGACTAATACTTATATATATATATACATATAGCACATTTACTTTATTCATTTATTCATTAATTCTTTATTCTTCTTTCAATGAACATTTAGGTTGTTTCCACATCTTGAAAATTGTGAAGAGTTATATGGTAAACATGGATGCTACTATCTCCTCAAGGTCATCATTTTAATTATTCTGGATAAATAAACGTAAGTAGGATTGTTGAACTCTATGGCAGTACTGTTTTTATTTTTTTTTATAAACCTCCATGCTGTTGCTAGAGCAGCTGAGCCATTTTGCATTTCACTAACAGTGTACAAAGGTTCCAGTTTCTCCACATCCTTGCCAATACTTGTCTTTTGCTTTTTGATGATAGTCATCTTAATGAGAGTGAGGTTATATACATCACTGTGGTTTCGGGTCACATTTTTCTGATGACTAGTGACATTGAGCAAATATTCATATACATGCTGAGTGTTTATTTCTTCTTTTGAGAAATGCTAATTCAGGTCTTTAGCCCATTTTTAATTGGATTATTACATATGTACTTTTTTTCTATTGAATTGTAAAAGTTTCTTAAATATTTTGGAAATTAACCCCAAGTCTATGTGGTTTACAAATACTTTTTTTTTTTTCCATTCAGTACGTTGCCTTTTCTTTCTGCTGATTTTTTTTTCTTTGCTGTTCAGAAGTGTTTTAGTTTGACGAAGAAATGAAAGAAGACACAAAAGAACGGGAAAATAGTCCACATTCATTGATTGAAAGACTTAATATTGTTGAAATGCCCATACTACCCAGAATGATTCACACATTTAATAAAGTAATCCCTACCAAATCCAAATGGCATATATATTTTAACAGCAGATGTTGCTTCTCATTAGAGAGGAGAAGTGATCTGAATAATAGTAACATTGCCAAAAATTGATTCTTTACTAAGGGGCAGGTAAAATTTCCATTAATTTTTTAATGTTTTATTTTGTGGGGCAGAAACGAGATGTTTGTCAGAGGGTACAAAGTTTCAGTCATGTAAGATGAATAAGTTCTGGAAATCTATTGTAAAACATATGACTGTATTTAACAATATTATATACTTGAAATTTGCTAACAGGATGGATCTCAAGTGTTCTTACCACAAAAACAGAAAGACAAAAATGGTAACTGGAGTGATAAATATGCTAACTTTCTTGATTATGATTATTTTATAATGTATATGTATAGCAAATTATTAACCATACCACTTAAATGTTCATATTTTTAATTGGCAAATATACCTAATGATATTGTTTACAGAAATAGATAAAACAATTCTGAAATTCATATGGAATAACACCAAATGCTACCAAGGACATGGAAAAACAGGAACTCTCATTCATTGTTCATGGTTCAGTTACTTTGGAAGACATTTTGGTAGTTTCTTAGAGAATAAAATAGTCTCATACCATGTGATCCAGCAATTGAACTTCTTGGTATTTAGACAAAGGAGATGAAAACTTGTGTCCTCACAAAAACCTGAAAACACGTTTATAGTAGCTTTATTCATCTTGGAAGCAACCAAGATGTCTCTTAGTAGAATGGTTACATGAATTGTGATACATCCAGATGATTAAATATTATTCAGTGATAAAAGGAAACTAGCTAAGAAGCCATTAAAAGGGATGGAGAGTTGGGCATAGTGGTTTACATTTGTAATCCCAGCACTTTGTGAGGCCGAGGCAGAAGGATTGGCTCAGGCTAGGAGTTCAAGACCAGCCTGGCAACATAGTGAGATCTTGGCTCTACAGAAACACAAAATAAATAATAATCCAGACATAGGTGTGTGTACTCATAGTCCTCCCTACTCAGGAGGCTGAGGAGGGAGAATTGCTTGCACCCAGGAGATCCACTCTGCAGTGAGTTATGATCATACCACTTTATTTCAGTCTGGGCAACAGAGTAAGACTCTGTCTCTAAAATTATTTTTTTTAATTTAAAAAAATACTGGGCTAGGTGCTGTGGCTCACGCCTGTAATCGCAGTACTTTGGGAGGCTGAGGCAGGCAGATTGCCTGAGGTCACTAGTTCCAGAACAACCTGGCCAACATGGTGAAAATTCGTCTCTACTAAAAATACAAAACAATTAGCCAGGCATGGTGGTGTGCACCTGTAATCACAGCTACTCAGGAGGCTGAGGCAGGACAATTGCTTGAACCAGGGAGGTGGAGGTTGCAGTGAGTCGAGATTACGCCACTGCACGCCAGCCTGGGTGACAGAGTGGGACTCTATCTTAAAAAAAAAAACAAACAACAACAACAACAAAACTACATAGAGGAGGTGATTAAATGCATATTACTAAGTGAAGGAAAAGAATCTGAAAGGCTACATGCTATGTGATTGCAGCTATATGACATTCTAAGGAAGGCAAAACTTTGGAAACAGTAAAAAGATGAGCAGTTGCCAAGTAACTGGGTGGAGGGAGGGATGAATGGGCAGATCACAGAGGACTTGTAGGGCGGTGGAAATACTCTGCATCATAATATAATGATGCATACATGCAATTATACATTTGTTCAAACTCATAGAATATACAATACTAATCGTGAACACTAATGTATACTGTAGACTTTGGGTGAATATGATGTGTCAGTGCAGGTTCATCAATTGTAACAAAGGTACCATCTGTCCCTTCATATATGCCAAGCCAAAAACAAAAAGTACCACTCTTATGATGGACATTGAAAATAGGGGAGGCTACACATATGTTGGTGGAAAAGTATATGGTGTTTTTCTGCACTATCCTCTTAATTTTGCTGCAAACATAAAACTACTCTAGAAAAATTAAGTCTTAAAAAAATTCAAACAGAAATACAAAAGGCCTTGAATAGCCAGCACAATTTTGAACAAAAAACAAAGTTAAAGACATCTCATTTCCTAACTTCAAAATATATTCAGAAACAATAGTTATCAAAACAGTATGGGCCGGGCGCGGTGGCTCATGCTTGTAATCCCAGCACTTTGGGAGGCCGAGGCGGGCGGATCACGAGGTCAGGAGATCAAGACCACGGTGAAACCCCGTCTCTACTAAAAATACAAAAAATTAGCCGGGCGCGGTGGCGGGTGCCTGTAGTCCCAGCTACTCGGAGAGGCTGAGGCAGGAGAATGGCGTGAACCCGAGAGGCGGAGCTTGCAGTGAGTCGAGATTGAGCCACTGCACTCCAGCCTGGGCGACAGAGCGAGACTGTCTCAAAAAAAAACAAAAAAACAAAAAACAGTATGGTACTGGCATAAAGACAGACATATAGACCAATGGAACAGAAGAGAGAATCCAGAAAGAAATTCATGCATGTACAGTTAATTGATCTTCCAGAAGGTTGCTGGGAATACATAATTGGAAAAAGTCTCTTCGATAATTGTCTTAGGAAAACTGTATAACCCCATGCAAAAAAAAAAAAAAAAAAAAAAAAAATTGGACCTCTATCTTACACCACACACAAAAATCAAATCAGACATTTGATTTGCTTGAAGACATAACCATAAACCTGTAGGTGTAAAACTCATAGAAGGAAACATAGTGAAAAATCTTCATGACATTGGTCTTAGCAAAATTTTTTAGATACAATATTCAAAGAACAGGCAACAAAATTGAGCTATATCAACTTGGTTCTTCTTAAAACAAAATAAGATCATATTATTGGCCAGGTGAAAAGCTGAATTTCAGAATGGCACTAATTATGACAGAAATGAAAATCCAGATTCCTCCCATGATCTGCAAAGCCTATCTGCACTTCCCATAAACAACTTTTCTTTCTGCTTTCTGTCCTCCAGACACACTAGTGTTCTTTTTATTCTTCAAAAATTAAAGCACTTTCCAAAACTAGGCATGTTGCTCTTGCAGAACTCCTGAGGCAAAACTCTTCTTTATTCATTTCACATGGCTCACTCTTTCTCATAATTTAACTCGCAGTGCAAAAAATCTCCTTGGAGAGAACTTACATGAACTTTTACGACCTTCTGTTGATTATCACACTAAAATAATGCTTCGTTTTTATCTATACTTTCCCTGGAATAATTATTATACATAAAATGTATTTACTCATTAGCTTTTTTTTACTATTTATGTTTCCAACTATTCAACGTTTTTCAATTAAGATACAACAACATTTCCAACTATCTATTTCTATTGTTACTTTTGTAATCAAATAGCTTGGAAATTTGAAGAGTTCTTTTTTTATTTATTGTCAATTCTTATATACATTCATATATCACATTTTCAGAAATATATTTCTCACTCACCCATTACAGCTCCTTCTTCTTTTAACACCTGCTATCATAACCCTATTACATATTATCAAATTCTTATATCTCTTCTGAATCATGATGTGTTATCAGGAAAAGAAAATACTTTAAAGACCCCTTAAAAATAATATTTAAATTGTTTTTAAACATTAATTTATTGGGTATAACTAGTTTTTTAGTACTCATAATTGCACGTTGTTCACTTGAGATTACTTCACATGAGATTATACTGTTTATATTACTTATGTTTCCTGTTCTTTCACCATGAAACATACCACACTTCTATAGCCAATTTGTGAGAAATACATAATTCACATGAAATTTTGATAATAAAATTTATTTGACATAATATACAGCATTTTATCTAAAAATGTCCCTATTACATCCATTTCTCCTTGATCTTATAGAAGCCTCCTCTCTTTGTTTTTACCTATAGCATTCAATATTTTGAATCTTTAACTCCCTAATTAACTAATTTTTTCCTGTATTATTATCAAGGTTCTTGTCACATTGCTTCAATCCTAAGCACAAGGTCAATTCTATAATTTGCTCAGCTCAGTGCAAAATAAAAATGTGGTCTCTTGTTTAAAAAGCAACTAAAAGGCTTCCCTTTCTCCTCTGGACTTATTTATTTATTTATTAGAGATGGGGTCGTACTCTCTCACCCAGGCTTGAGTCCTTGAACTCCTAGGCTCAAGTGCTCCTCTTGCCTCTCAAGTTGTTGTGACTACAGGTGTGCACCACCACACCCAGTTAGTTTTTAAAAAACATTTTTTGGGGGGAGTCTCACTGTGTAGCCCAGTCTGGTCTTGAACTTCTGGCCTCAAGCAATTTTCCCACCTCAGCCTCCCAAATAGCTGGAATCCCTGGTGCAAACCATTATGCTTGGCCTTCCAGTCTCTTTTTAATCCTGTTATGGTGCTTTTCTATTTGCTACTTAACGACACATTGCCTTTGACATAGTTATACTCATGGGGCCTCCAATTGGGAGGCTCCCAGATGCCCCAACTACTCCACTATTTATTACATGGGGCATGGGCCAACTCTACATTTTCTTATTCCCTGAGCAGTAGCAGGACAGGAGCAGAGGTGAGGGTACCTGAAAACCTATTGTAGGAAAAAAGAGAGGCAGTGAGAGGTAGGATTGCATTTCAGCCAAAGTTTCAAGCCCCTGATACATGTTCCATTGTCCCATTAGGCTTTAATTACATATCATAATTCGAAGATAAAATTATGAAGAATTTTAAGAGAAAAAGCCAGGCGTCATGGTTCATGCATGTAATCCCAGCACTTTGGGAGGCTGAGGCTGATGGTTCACCTGAGGGCAGGAGTTCAAGACCAGCCTGACCAATGTGCTGAAACCCCGTCTCTACTAAAAATACAAAACTTAGACAAGTGTGGTGGCTGGCGCCTGTAATCTCAGCTACTCGGGAGGCTGAGGCAGGAGAATCACCTGAACCCAGGAAGCGGAGGCTGCAGTGAGCTGAGGTCGCCCCGCTGCACTCCAGCCTGGGCGACAGAACAAGACTCCATCTCAAAATATATATACATAAAGAGAATATATATATATATACACACACACACACACACACACACAGAGAATATATATATATACACATATATACATTTATATATATGTGTGTGTATATATATACAGAAAAAGAGAGAGAGAGAAAATAACATAGCATTAAATCAAGTACAAAGCTCTTTTTTTTTTTTTTTTTTTTTTTTGAGACAGAGTCTTGCTCTGTCGCCCAGGCTGGAGTGCAGTGGCGCGATCTCGGCTCACTGCAAGCTCCGCCGCCGGGGTTCACGCCATTCTCCTGCCTCAGCCTCCTGAGTAGCTGAGACTACAGGTGCCCGCCACCACGCCTGGCTAATTTTTTGTATTTTTTTAGTAGAGACGGGGTTTCACCATGTTAGCCAGGATGGTCTCGATCTCCTGACCTCGTGATCCGCCCACCTCGGCCTCCCAAAGTGCTGGGATTACAGGCGTGAGCCAACAAAGCTCTTTTGAGTGCAGGACTCTGTGTGACTGGTGGTCCTATCTATTCAAATCAATATAATTCTAGCCCAATTCAATCTGAAAGCTTAAAAATTCCAAAGATTATTAATTTTTTCAAATATATAATAAGTTACAGTGTGCATGAAGAGATTGTTTGCTCAGCAAACTAAAGATCCTTTATGATAAAAATCAATCTTAGAAGATAGTTTAATATGGGATAAGTAACAACTGCATTTCTTGTTCTATGTTCAATATAAAAATGCATTATATGTATTAAAGGTAGAAAAACCAAATTATGTTTTGCATCCATATGAAGATTTACACATGGAAAATACATAGATATAACTACGTGTGAAAAATACCTGAATGAATTGGATTATCCCATTTGTATGTGAATGTCCCATTGGAACCAATAAATGATGCCCTCCTGGCTTTAATCTGGTATATCTCTTTGTTTACATTAATTAGACTTCAGCTCCGTTCTATCTGTACCTCATCCCTGCTCAAATATGTATATCATTTTATTTCATTATTCTTCCCTAAGCATAACTATTATCATATATTTCTCATCAAAAACTTTGTGTTTTCCCACTGTACAAAATCTATATAAAACATTTCAAAAATTTCCCACAATATAAGCATAATTTACATTTCAAGCACCAACTAAATTGGATGACGTACTTTTCCTTAATGGTTTCCATGGTCACTGAATGAACACATATCTCTATTTGGCCAGGGGACTTTTAGAAAAGTATGGTAAATAATTGAATAACTTATTTTTGTAGAGATATCATCTTACTACTTTTGTACCAACCTAATATACAACACACGTTTTAATATTCTTTTGTGACATTTGTTTCCTCTATCATGCAATGACATTACACAGTATTCCACATGTTTATATCTATAAACTCTTCCACAGACATGAACCCTGAATGACTCAATGACCACAGAAGATATTTTTATCTTTCTCTGAATTAGGAGGTAAGAAGAAGGGAATATATCTGAGAATATAAAATCTTTCAAAATCTTTGAAGTCAGCTTCCTGCCTTTTAGAAACTCAGCATCCATTTTGCTTTGTTTCTAATGCTAGTTTCCTTTACTTCAGCTGCTTTTGCATATTCTATAAGACCCCATCCCAATTCACTAAAGCTTTTATACAAAATTTAATATAATTTAGTAGTTCTTAATTCTGCTACTACTAACAGTAAATAGGGCAAAATCACCCCAGTTAAATGCCAAATGTGTAGTCAAAATTTTAAGTTTCCATAACAAACTGATATAATTGTTTAATGACCTGTCATCAAAGAAAAAACAATTAAAACCGTGGCAGGTAAATGAAATAATAAATGCTTTGTTAATGACCTTTCTGTTTAAGCCTCCACACAAAAATAAAACAAAAAAAATCCGTCCTCAAAATTCCTCAAACAAAATATCATTATCCCTGCTTTATTAATACATAAACTATGGTTCAGGTAATGCATAATTTAAACAAGAGCATGTGGTCAGTAATTTGCATCTGAAACTAAAGTTTCTTTTCTTACTATCTGTTTCAGCTGTGTTTAACAAAGGTCATCTGGGGAGTGACTATGCCTCAGAGTCCACCATGAGAGTGGTGAAGAGTCAAAAGTGATGGACCCCTCTGATGCTTCCCTATCATCAGGGAGAGAAGCCTCATGTTTATGTATCTTCTATACTGAGATTTCACTCAATATTTAATGTAGAGGAAGGATTTGGCTGTCTAAAATAAATACTATTATTATTTTTAATTGCATCCAGTATGTTATATTTAGCAATATACACTGCTGATTATCTTTGACCTACCTTCTAGTTCTATTTATTTATTTATTTATTTATTTATTTATTTATTTATTTTATTCTCCTCTACACTGCTTTGTGCTGAAAGACTGACTTTGCAAATTGAAGTACCCTGGCTCCCTTGTCATTTGGTTGCTGGTTGGATTCTGCCAAGGAGAATGACAGAGTTCTGATTGTAACAAAGGTAAAATCAGGAAGTTACAGGATTAATTCTCTCCACTAGCTCTTTGCCCTACTAAGACTCTAGTAGTAGCTGTGTTTCACTACCATGTGCCTTTAGGAGGGAGAATAACATAGCAGGTAAGGGCATGCCCTTACATATCGGAATGTACACTCAGATATTCCTGGGTTTGACCCCCAGCTCTACTCTACTTATAGGCTGTTTAATCTTGGGAAAATTACTTGACCTTTGTGAACCTCAGTTTTTCTCATCTGTACAATGGAGATAAGTAAAATAACCAGGCATGCAAATAAGCAGAACAATACCACCCATATAAAGAGAGAAAAAATAATCAATTGAAACCCACTAAAAAACGATAGAAACTTTAAAAAATATAAGGTCTAAAATGTCAAACTTGATGAAAATTATAAACTATACACACAATAAGCCAGACATACAAAACACCAAGTATGATAGAAAACTAATGATAAAGAGAATGCATTAAAAGGAGGCAGACTAGACAGTAGTGTATAGATATAGCTAAATAGATGGACAGCAATCACAGGAGAAAAAAGAGCTAAAAATGACTAAATTTTTAACATATATGACGATAATAGCAGAGCCAATAAATACTGGAATGAGCTTTGTTTTGAACATCACCATGGCATCTACGGGTGACATTTAGGAGAACAAGACGTTGAAGTCTAAGGGAATATGATTGGCAGACTGATAAATGCCCCTCCCTTAATTCTTACCTAAATTTTTGAGAATATGAATGTGGTAAAATATCACATCCTGATTCTGTTATGTTTGTTGGTAAAAGGATATCAAATATTTAATTAATGTCTCTAGTTGACTTTAACTTAATATTCGATACAATATTAATATTAATACTTCAGGTTGGTGAAAAGGTAATTTTTATAATATTAATTATTGTGACATATCATTCAATCCTCAAAACGACTGAATTAAAAGGAAGACTGCAGAGGATGCTAATCTATTCACATAAGCTCTTTAAAAGCAGTGTTTTCTCTGGCTGGTTGCAAGAAGGGAAGTAAAGGAGATTCAAAGTATGAGATGGACTAGGTATTATTGGCTTTGATACACTGTTTCTGGCTTGTTCATGAAAAGGGCCAAGTGTAAGAATGGGAAAGCTGTCTCTACAAGCAGAGAACAACCCTCAGACAAAAGCTAGCAAAGACATGAGGACTTTAGTCCTAAAACCATAAGAAACTGGACTCTTCCAAACACCTGAATGAGATTAGAAGCTTATTATTTTCATCACATTCCAGATGACATCCCATCCATGCGAACATCTTGATTTTAGCCTTTGAAACCATAAGCAGAGACCCCAGTTGAGCCTACCAAGGTTCCTCACCTAAGCAACTGTGAGATAACAAATGAGTGTTAGAAGGAGAGCTGGGGGGAGAGGAGGGAAGCTCTAGTGGCTATATTAATCACAGACAAGTTTTCAGAGCAAAGAATATCACTACAGTAAAGAAGTCCATTTTATAATCTTGAATGGGGTTAATACATCAAGTGGACATAACAATTCTAAATATTTATGCCTCTAATAACAGAGCTTCAAAACACACAAAGCAATAACTGATAGAACTGTAAGAGCAAACTAGACTAATCTACAATTATAGTTGGAGATTTCAATACAACTTTCAATAACAGAGAAGTAGACACAAAGTCAGTAGATATATAGAAAGACATTATCATTCAATTTTATCTAATTGACACATAGACATTTCAACCCAATACTAACAGAATACAAGCTATTTTTACCTGCACATGGAACACTGTCAAAAATAGATCATAAAATAAGTCTCAACAAGTTTTAAATGAGTAAAGCCATACACAGTATACGCTCTGTTCATAATGAATTAAATTAACCCCCCAAAACAGAAAGACCTATCAAAAATTACTAAATATTTGGAAACAAAATAAAAAATTACTGAATAACTCATGAATCAAAAACAGATTTTAGAAGGAAAATTTAAAAAATATTTTTGAAGTGAGCAAAAATGAAAACACAACATATGTAAACCTAGGCAATACCATTCAGGACATACGCATGGGCAAAAACTTCATGACTAAATCGCCAAAAGCCAACGGCAACAAAAGCCAAAATTGACAAATGGGATCTAATTTAACTAAAGAGCTTCTGCACGGTAAAAGAAACGATCATTAGAGTGAACAGGAAACTTACAGAATAGGGGAAAATTTTTGCAATCTACCCATCTGACAAAGATCTAATATCCAAAGTCTACAAGAAACTTGAACAAATTTACAAGAAAAAAAATCCCCAACAAAAAGTGGGCAAAAGATATGAATAGACACTTCTCAAAAGACATTTATGTGCCAACCAACATATGAAAAAAAGCTTTTACACTGTTGGTGGGAATGTAAATTAGTTCAACCATTGTGGAAGATAGTATGGTGATTCCTCAAGGATGTAGAAGAAGAAATACCATTTGACCCAGCAATCTCATTACTGGGTACATACCCAGTCTCGTAAATTTAAAGAATTCTCAAAACTTAATAAGTAAACAACTTAATACAAAATAATGGCAAATATTCTGAATAGAATACTTACCAAAGAAGGTATTCAGATGATATATAAGCACATGACAAAATACAGCATCATTAGTCATTAGGGAAATGGAAATTAAATCCATAGTTATATCCTACTACACACCTATTAGAATGGCTAAGATTAAAAATACTAAACATACCGAGTATTGACAAGGAAAGGGAAAAACTGGACCTCTCATGCACTTCAAGTGGGAATGTAAAATGGGTCAACTACTTCACTATCATTAGAGAAATGCAAATCAAAACCACAATGAGATACCATTTCACGCCAGTCAGAATGGCAATTATTAAAAAGTCAAGAAACAACAGATGCTGGTGAAGCTGTGGAGAAATAGGAATGCTTTTACACTGTTGGTGGGAATGTAAATTAGTTCAACCATTGTGGAAGATACTATGGTGATTCCTCAAGGATGTAGAAGAAGAAATACCATTTGACCCAGCAATCTCATTACTGGGTACATACCCAAAGGAATATAAATCATTCTACTATAAAGACACATGCACGCATATATGTATTGCAGCACTATTTACAATATCAAAGACATAGAATCAACCCAAATGCCCATCAATGATAGACTGGATAACAAAAATGTGGTATATATACACCATGGAATACTATGCAGCCATAAAAAGGAATGAAATCATGTCCTTTGCTGGGACATGGATGAAGCTGGAAGCCATCATGCTCAGCAAACACAGGAACAGAAAACCAAACACCGCATATTCTCACTCATAAGTGGGATTGAACAATGAGAACACATGGACACAGGATAGGGAACAACACACACAGTCGAGGGTTGGGAGATGAGGGGAGGGAGAACATTAGGACAAATAACTAATGCATGTGGGTCTTAAAACCTTGATGATGGGTTGATAGGTGCAGTAAACTATGGCATACGTATACTAACGTAACAAACCTACACGTTCCGCACTTGTATCCCAGAACTTAAAGTAAAATTTTTAAAAAAGAACAAATTTTGAAGGCTAATATTACCTGAGTTCAATAATTATCATAAAGTTACAGTAATCAAGATACTAGGGCATTGCCATAAAGACAGACAAACAGACTAATGGGATAGAATAGAAAATCTAGATACAGAGCCGCATATGTGGATAACTTGACTTTTCACAAAGATCCAAAAGGAATTTGGTGGGGAAACTATAGACTTTTCAGCAAATAGTACAGGAACAATTGAATAGCACAGGGAAAATACAATAAAAATAACATTAATAATCATAATAGTAAGTAAAATTTGACCTGGATCTTATGCCATTTGAAAATATTCTATCTCCCTGGATTATACCTAAAAATGAAACCTAAAGCTGCACAACTTCTAGAAGAAAGCACAGGAGAAAACTGTGATCATATATTTGAGATTTCTCAGGGCAGGTCAAAAACACAATCCATAAAAGAACAAACTGTCCAATTTGACTTCATCAAAAGGTACCATTAAGAATTAAGAAGATGTAGCTGGGCTCTGTGTCCCACGTCTGTAATCCCGGCACTTTGGGAGGCCAAGGCGGGCAGATCACGAGGTCAAAAGATCGAGACCATCCTGCCCAACATGGTGAAACCTGTCTATACTAAAACACAAAAAATTGGCCAGGCATGAAGGCATACTCCTGTAATCCCAGCTACTCAGGAGGCTGAGGCAGAAGAATTGCTTGAACCTGGGAGGAGGAGGTTGCAGTGAGCCGAGATCGTGCCATTACACTCCAGCCTGGCGACAGAGCAAGACTCCGTCTCAAAAAAAAAAAAAAAAAAAAAATTAAGATGAAAAGACAAGCCACAAAATAGCAGAAAGTATTTTCAAGAAATATGTCTCGTAAATTTAAAGAATTCTCAAAACTTAATAAGTAAACAACTTAATACAAAATAATGGCAAATATTCTGAATAGAATACTTACCAAAGAAGGTATTCAGATGATATATAAGCACATGACAAAATACAGCATCATTAGTCATTAGGGAAATGGAAATTAAATCCATAGTTATATCCTACTACACACCTATTAGAATGGCTAAGATTAAAAATACTAAACATACTGAGTATTGACAAGGAAAGGGAAAAACTGGACCTCTCATGCACTTCAAGTGGGAATGTAAAATGGGTCAACTACTTCGAAAAGCATTTTGGCAGCCTCTTGTACAGTTAAACACTCACCATATGATCCAACCATTCTACTCCTAATGATGTATTAAAAAAAACACACACACATTTGATACAAAGACTTGTACACATATTTCTATCCAACTTTATTTGTTATAACCCAAAACTCAAAATAACCCAAGTGTTCACCAGGTGAATGGATGAACAAACTGTAGTATATCCATTACAGTGGAATGCTTCTCATCATCAGCTCAGAATGATAAGGCTATGTGAAAGAAGTTAGACAAAAAAGAGTGCATTCTCTTTTATTGCTTTTACATAAAATTATACAAATTTTTTATTTTATATAAAATATATTTTATATAAAATTTTACAAATGCAAATCAATTCATAAGGACAACAATTAGATCAACAGTTGCTGTATTAGGGTTCTCTAGAGGCACAGAACTAATGGAATATATATGTGTATATATATATATGTGTATATATATATATATATATATGTATGTATATATTTAAAGGAGTTTATTAAGTGTGAACTCATATGATCACAGGGTCCAACAATAGGCTGTCTGCAGGCTGAAGGGCAAGGAGAGCCAGTCTGAGTTCCAAAACTGAAGAACTTGGAATCCAATGTTCGAGGGCAGGAAGCATCCAACGTGTGAGAAAGATATAGGATGGAAGGCTAGGCCAGTCTTTCCTTTCAGGTTTTTCTGCCTGCTTTATATTCGCTAGCAGCTGATTAGATGGTGCCCACCCAGATTAAGGGTGGGTCTGCCTTTCCCATCTCACTGACTCAAATGTTAATCCCTTTGGCAACACCCTCACAGATGTAACCAGCATCAATACTTTGTATCCTTTAATCCAGTCAAGTTGACACTCAGTATTAATCATCACAGTTGCCTAAGAATGAGGATAGAGGGAGGTAGGGAGAAGCTGTGAGATGCAAAAGGAAACTTTTGCAGCTGAAGGACCTGTTCATTATGTTGATGGCTGTGATATTTTCACAGGGCTACCTACATGAAAACTTATCAAATAATATATTTTAAATAGGTGGAGTTATTTTATGTCAATTATATCTCAATTAAAAATATAAACAATGAAACTATTTTTCTTTCAAATGATCAGCTCCCTTTGAATGAGCGAAGCTGAAATGTTCAGATTGGAAGCTAATAGTAACTTTGATGTTCAACGTACTTCCTGTGTTACTGTTTTTATTTTTCTCACATCAGAAACTGTGGACTTATGAGAGCCTGTTCATATCACATTTGTTTTTTGTTTGGCATTTTACTCTGTTGGTTCTGTGAGGAAATAGATCAGTATAATATATTCAAAGTATTTAGGCTATTGCTTCATTTTGGATGAGAATCTATGCAGCAAATTACAGCTCAGGATACTATTAGCTTGTCCAAGTTAGAGACTAAGTAGTCTACATTTTCTTCCTTCAAACTCCTTTATCCCTGAAGTCTCCCTAAGGTAATTTTATTTGCAATCAATTAATTTCAAACTCAGGCCTTTGGCTGACAGCTGGACTCTTCCAGCAGGGCATCCAGCTTCCAACAGAGCATTATTGCATGTAACTGCTCTGCCATTTTGACTGAGGCTGTGACTTCTCAGTAGTAATCTCCCTTCCAAGGGGAGCTTTTACCTCACTCTATGCAGAGTAGGGAGACACAGGAAAGAGTGGACAGGCCTAGCAAGAAAAAGCCGCAATAGAGTTGCCATGTCCACAGACGAAGGCATGTGACTTTTCGTCATAGTCAACATAGTGCTTAGCAAAGCTGTTTTTAATTTTATACACAAACTAGGTATATTTAAAAATATGTGGGAGACAATACTCTCATATTTTTAATTTAATTGTCAAATTTAATTTAATTTTTTTTAATTGTCAAAAGTACTTTTGATGTTAATTTTTTTTTTTTTTTTTTTTAAGACGGAGTGTCACTCTGTTGCCCGGGCTGGAGGCTAGAGTGCAGTGGCACAATCTCAGCTCACTGTAACTTCAGCCTCCTGGGCTTAAGGATCCTTCCACCTCCACCTCCTGAGTAGGTGGGACTCAGGCACACATCACCTTTTCAGGCCAATTTTTTGTTTTTGCATATATATATTTTTTGTAGTGATAGGGGGTTCCCTATCACTACAAAACTACATGTTTCCCAGGCTGGCCACAAACTCCTAAGCTCAAGTAGTCTGTTTGCCTTGGCCTCCGAAAGTTCTGGGATTATTGGCTTGCAACCACTCTGCCAAGTCTGATGTCAAATTTAACAGTAAATATGTTCCTACTCTTTGGCTTACTAATTTTATTGATACACATTATTCTAATAAAAAAGAAATTCTTTAAAAGCTGTAAGTACACGAGTTTAATACATCATCACCTATATTTGTTCATACTTATTACATAAAAGTCATTGTTGCCTACATTGTGCTGGGGACAATATTCAGTATATTGAAGTGTCCAACAAAATATTTTGAAAGAAAGAATAAATGAGTGAAGTTTCATGCCCTTATTGATTCTATGATGTGTATTTATAATCAGATAAATTGCTTTCATTGCCTTTGGGTATTATTTTACAATGATGTTCATATACTTAAAAATTAATTATATTTTTATTGTTTCTACAGTACTTTATTTACCAAGTGTTTTCTTGAATGTGAATCTACTGAAAAAAGAGGTTCAAGTGATATTTTACTAAGAAATGTGTTTATTTCTTCTGTATGTACCATGATGGCAGGCAATTAAATTACAAAGAAATTTTAATTATGTTTAGTAAGAAGTAATTGAGAGATGTAGGTTATTTTATGCTATAATATTTTTATCCTCTGCTCAGTCTACCATGAAATGTCAAGTAGGTAGACATTGTAACCCAAGCATTTTGTCTTTCAATTTTTATAATTATCTAGACGACACTTTGAGTGTTCCTGACTTTCTCTGTGCTTATTGTTCAGATAGAGACGATTATAATTTCATTTGTATTTAACAGTAAGTTTTCCACTCTCTAATTTGAACATATTGACCTCAATTATTCTTACAAGTCAGATTAGCCTTATTAGCTTCAATCATTAATAAAACATAGGAAAAGACTATATTCTAAGCCGTTGCCTTCCAATTGGCAACAATCAGCAGGACTAGTGTGTTTGAAGAGAGATATGTGTTTTCTTCTAATGAGATTTAAGGTGTGGATTATAGGATTAAGCCCATCTACCTAACCAACCTGGATAAAAGACTGGAGAATGGCCTTCATCCTCATCCTGCAGTACAATTACTCTTTTTAGGACTAATCAAAGCTGAAAAATAAGAACTTAAATTCTGTCCCATACTCCCATCTTTGTACCCCAATAGAAATTCTGCTATGAATAACTGATAAAAACATCGAATTGCATTAGCCAGACTACCACTGTACAGAAGAAATACCTCCTTCATCTTTTCCAAACACTCAAATATGTGGGATACTCTTGTTGAAATTTAATGACTCAACTGTATACATCAAGTCTAATGTGAACTTTCTGCAACAAGCACTGTACTAGTCATACATAAGATGAAATATATCTAAAATAATGTCAGCGCATCTCTCTGATTCTCTCTTTTTTGTGAAAGCCATCACTTTAAAATAAAGTAAATATATGAGGGATTTTCTTTTTCTACTTATTCACCCTGGATATCGCCTATGTACTGTGGAACCAGATATTCCTTTCTAATTGAATTAACTATAGATGTTCTAAGTGACCAAAGAGAAGATAAAATATGAAGTCAATTACTTGAGAATCACTTGTTAGTAAGTATCCTTTACTATGTCTGGCATAACTGGGTGGTTCGACAGGTCTTAGATATGTCAATGGTGGAATGAATAAGTGAGAGTTGGTCCATTCCCTTTTTTCTCTTGTTGAGATATATACATACATTTATTAGCAGGCCTTTCAGAGAGAAGCTGTTTTTAATGTTTCATTGGATATTTTTCTGTAACTATGTTTGTAGCTTTGTATGATGCAAAAATTAAGGCAGTATTGATGACTGCCTATAGAGGCAACATTTTCCCAAATTCCTTATTCCTTTGATGAGCCCAAATGTTTGCCATCTGTGATTATCTGTAACCTTACAACAAAATACTTGGAGTAGTAGTTCTACCTGTTTGAAAGCTGACTCTGGCTGGCTGTAGGGTCTGATTAAATTTAGACTGGCTTGAGTCTCAGATGGACCCAATGTCTCTGGATCCAACTTGTAGTTCTACAATGTTTCTTGATGTGAGAAATGGATGTAGTGGGCAGTTGTGCCTGTCCAGAGTGCATTTATTCAGCATTACCACCAAGTCCTTTTAACTTTTAAAACTACTTCATCATCATGGAAGTCATAAATTTGCAATTACTCTTCTGAGAAGACAGCTACAAAATATATAACCCACTTTCTTTTAATAGTTTAACGTAGTATCTTTTTTATACTACCCCTGAACTCATGGCCTACCAATTCATGATACTCTTACTTTAGTGCTGTATTCCTTATACATCCTCTGTTCACTTCATTTTTCTATATTTCTCATATGTCATTTTTTGTCTTTATATACCAACTCAATGCTGATTATACACAATCTCTTTTATTTTTCACATAGGGGAAACCTAAAGAGACAAAAGATAGTAATGCTGTTCCAGCACTGTCCAGGGAAACGAGTGCAGGAATTCAAAGATAATGTCCAAATAGACTTCATGTAGACTGTGTGATTTAAACATCATTTTCCTTTTATCAGATGCCACTTAAAAATCAAATCATATACCATGCACTACTTATGAAATTATTATTGTACAAATTTGATTATAATTTCGCCTTCCAAATACTATGCCCACAAGGAGAGAATGATCTACTTGAAGAATGTAGCTGTGTGCTTTAAAAATGTTCCTCCTCACAGTAAAGTAATAAACTGAGCCTCACATTACAATTAACTTCATGCAGCAGTTCTTCCAAGTCAAGCATTTTGGTACAGTTGACATTTTATTTTTCATTATTAATTAATAAATTTGGTATTGTAGATTTTCTCCCATGGTTTGTTCTACAGACAGGCCTAGTTTTAGAGAATGAGCCAGGAATAAGATGGACAGAGGTTGGATGTTGGGATAGGGGAAAAGTTGAGAAAAAATTGCCAGCCGGAGCCAGCCCAGAGAGATTTTTCAACAAAGTATGGGGATACTCTTTTATTCACTCTAGACTTCTAAGGCTGAATGGGGGCAGAGACTCTCAGTGTAATTATACAAAGTTACATGGCAAAGAGAAATAAAAGTTCTGATGTAATTAAGATTGCTAGTTAGTGATCTTTAAAAAAAGGGATTAACCTGTATTATCCAAGTGGTCCCAATACAATTATAAGAATCCTTCAAGGGAGAAGAGGAAACAGTAGAATACATGTCAAAGTGATGCAATGTGAGAAAGACTTGATTGGCTCTTGGGGGCTTTAAAGACTGAGGAAGAGGTCAATGAGCTTAGGGATGTGGGCAACCTCTAGAAGCAGAAGGCACCAATATAAATTCTTTTCTAGAGCCTCCAGAGAGGAACATAGCTTTGCCAACACCTTAATTTGAGTCCACCAGAAGTCATTCAAGTGAGACCTCCAAGAAGTATAAGATAATTTTTTTGTTTTAAGCCATTTTGTTTGTGGGAATTTTATATATCAGTCATAGGTAGCTAATACAAATAGCAATCAAAAAGGATAATATGGTCATAATAGTATCAGATATAATATCATAAAGCAAATAATATGTAACAAAGGAAATTAAGAAAAAGGAAAATACTAATACATCATTTTCTATAATTAAACACTAATCAGGCATTCTGAAGCAAATCCCTTAGATGGTAAAAAATTTAAATTAGAACATTTAAAATCTATGTTTTATGCCATAAGTGTAAATTATATATGTATGTATATTTGGGAATGGTAAGAGAGAGGATTCTACAGAAAACAAAGTATATACTCTATTTAAGCCTCAAACATTTACAAAGTGTTGACTGTATAATAGATCACAAAATAAGTCATAACACATTTCAAATAAATAAGCATATAGAGACAACTTTTTCTAAGCTTACTGCAATTTAACTGAAAGATCACAAAAAACCTAGAATATGTGTTTGAGTTTTATAAAGGTCGCTTTTCAATCTTATCAATTAAAAGGAAAATCAAAATGTTTTAAATTGAGACACAACAACATATATGTCAAAAATTACAGGTATAAAATATCGGAATCTGTGCTCCAAGTCCATTTTAGAAACTTATATTGAATTATTAGAATATAAAAACTAAAAATGATGTGTTAATACTTCTATTTTAAAAAGTCAACATTTCAGTTTGAAGACTATGGTATAAAGTGAATATTTCCAATTTCCTGAAAATATTTCTGAAGCTATAATGAGGATGGAAATATACATAATATAACCTGTAAACCAAATAAATAACTGATTAAACAAAAACACCAAAGAATGTTGTGCTAGAGATAAAATTATGACCAAATATTTTGACTTTTAAAAATATATAAGTGAACTATTATCTTTAAAAAGCCAGTGGATTAGGGAACTGGGTATTCAAGATCTCATGTAGAAATGGTGAGACACTGTCCAAGAGATAGCATTTGAACAGAGGTAGTATTGAAAGAGATGGTGTCAGAAAGACAAAGCATGTAGAGGTGGTGAAATGGGAGAGTTCCCTGACCCCCCTCACAGGATGTGCAACAGGGGTGTGGCTCATCCGTTTGGTCATCATGCATGGTCAAACCCCTTATAGGAGGCAGAGCACAAGGAAGGGCAGGTGCAGGAGCCAGGGCAAGCACCCCTGGGATCCAGCCCCACAGCAGTGTCCAGGGGTGGGAGCCTGTGATTCCTGAAGCCCAAGTGGGCAGGTGTTACGTTGCACACTTTTAGCTTTGCCATCCATGGAGGCTTAAGTGTTAAACAGCTCAGTGCCCTTTTGGTATCCAGGTCCTTGTCTGGTGACCAGGAAGCATCAGGTCACAAACAAACATGAAGGATGAGTGTGGGAGTTTTATTGAGTGGTGGAGGTGGCTCTCAGGGAGATGGATGGGGAATTGGAAGGGGAATGAAGTAGGAGGATGATCTTCCCAAGGAGTTTGGCTGTCCAGCAGCCGATCTCCTCTCCAACCATCCCGGGCCAAACTCCTCTCAGCATACAGATATTCCTTCTCTTCTCTCTGCCATGCAGTTCTGCCATTCTTCTGCTCTTCTGTTCATCCTCGTCTGTTTGTCTTCTTGTGGAGCCTGGGGTTTGTGGTTTATGTGGATAGAGGATAGGGGGAATTGTGGGCCAAAAGGCAACTTTTGGGTGCAAAAACAGGAATGCCCATTCCCATTTAGGGCCATGGGTTTCCAGGCTTGAGGGTGGGGCTTTGCCAGGGAACTGCCCTTTTCTATCCAGTATTTCCCTGTCTCCTGTCTGTATCAGAAGTATAGAAAGGTAGTTTTGGAATGGTCACTACTAAGGAGAAAGAAAGGTACAAAAATCATAAATTAGAATAGTGAGCAAAATATTATGAACCTGATTAGGAACAAATGGTAGATAATGGAGATGTGCAAAGAAAAACCAGCATATAAACCACTGGAGTCCATCCCTTGCCTCTCAAGAAAAGTAAACATGATATAAATACAGAGAATATTTTCTAGGAAATAGAAGCTGAAAATCCTCATGTTAAAAGCAATTGCCTCATTTAAAATCAGATGAATGGGACATTGGAAAGTGGATGGAGTGGGAGGATGATCTTCCCATGGAGTTTGGCTGTCCAGCAGCCGATCTCCTCTCCAACCATCCCCAGCCAAACTCCTCTTCAGTCCAGTAAAGTTATTAAACTTTAAAACAAGGAAGAATATTTAGAACAACCAGACCAAATGAGAAAAAAGAGAAAAAAGTATAAAGCTAGGTTCAGATTTCATCATAACAGCATCATGCATGAGAAAATTGTGGGGCCATGCCATCAAAACCCTCAACAACTCTAACCCAAGGATGTTATACACAACGAAACTACTGTCCAAGGATAAAAGCAAGAGATAAGGTTTTGAAATGTGAAAATCCAAGACCTTTTAGAGCAGTCTTATCCCTAGAAAAATTGTGAAAAAAATCAAAGGTAAGCATCAAATTACTTTCACTAAAAAGACTAAATGAATGTAGGATTATTGAGCAGAATTAAAGTCAAAGCTATTTATGAAAAACTGCAGCAATCAAAATAAAACAACATAGGATAATTTAGTATGTTAGCTATATAAACAAAATCAATAGTAATTATATAATATAAACATATATCTTTCTCTATCTCACTATGCATATATATATATAAAGCAAAAACCATTCTACATATATAATGAAATAAAATATTCATTTCAACGTTAATGCAAAAGTTAATATGCCTAAAAAGAATAACTTGGTAGGAAATGTATAAGCTCCCAATGAAGAAAAAATTTATTGCAACTGAGGGCTGTCAAAGAAGACTTGAAAAACTAGAAAAGTAAATAATTTTCTTATTTATGAAGACTGAAAATGATAGTATTATGATAGGTCTAAGACAGTATTAAGATAATGGGACCTTGGAGAAAGAATGGAGTATTAAAAGATTTTGGCTAATTACATTTCTTTATGGAACACATAAATAAAATTAAAAATAAATACTGTTTACAAAAGTAGTCGCTATTGTGGATATGTGGAAATTCACCTTAAAAGTTATTAAGAGAAAATATTATAGCATATTTATATGAAATATTGATAGGAAATAAAAAGATATACTGATGAATACCATATGTAGATAGAAAAAATAGATCATTGATTAATAAAGTTCAAATATAAAAAAACGAGAGCAAAATGTTCATAACTGGCATTATGACTTAGTGTGGTGATATTTCTTAAGTGAGCACAGTGTTTCTTTCCTTTTTTAATATTTAATAGACATGTATGCCTCTTTACGTTTTCCCTCTGGCTTTAAAATGACTTCATTGAGACTGAGAAAGTTAACGAAGACTTTGTAAAAGGTTTGGGAATGGCAGTCTTTCCTGATAATAATGCAACTTAATTAGATGCCACTCTTTTTAAAAGACTGCTTTCAGCTTTTAAAAGCTGGGGTTGAAAATTGACTCAGCATTATGCTAGTACTGTTTGTGTATGTCTCAACAACTTCTTCCAACATTCCCTATAGTTCACTGAGATCTCCTGAATCTGTCCCACACATTTTCTGTTCAGTCCTTAAATTTATTATCTCCCATCTATTTAATTTGGCTTTACAACATTAATGTTTCACATGTTTGAAATCCTATTCTTCCATATTGTTGTTTCAGACTCCACAGGCAGGATGAATAATTTAAACGTGACCTAACTAAAGGACATATATTCTACCTCAAATTCTGTAATAAACTGTGTGTGTGTGTGTGTGTGTGTGTGTGTGTGTGTGTGTGTGTATTTGACTTAGGAGCTCTGATATTTAAATGAATGAATTCTGAATCTATAAATGTCCAGACAGAAATGGGAAGTGATCCACATGATTTAGTAAAGCCTCTAATGATTCTACTGTTTTCAGAACTCCTATTTTATTATCAACTGCAATGTAATGTACAAAATAAGTGTACAAGTACAAGTCACTATCTAACTCCAACAGATGACCCCAGATCTTCAAGAAATGTATTATATTATTCTCCAAAGCATGTGACTGAATTGAAGCTGCCTAGATATCAGTTAAAAACAGAAAACAGCAGTAACTTTACAAATTTTGAGAGATGGCAGAGTGGAAAGATAATTGGATTTGGGATTATAAAACATGTCACCCCCACTCTGCCAGTTAGCAGTTGTGGACATTGAATAAAATCCCCTGAACCTTGGTTTCCTAACTTATATAGTGAAATACTGGCAATACCTACTTCGTCTTTCTCAGTTTTGCTGAGAAGGTCAACTGAGAGAACATGAATGAAAATACTTTGTCAACAAAACTTATTAATAGTAGCATAGTGGGAAAGAGTGAATGCTATGGACTCAGGCTGCCTTGTCAAGAGACATAACTTCTTCAGGAGCCGGGCTTCTTGTGTAAATGTACTTACCTCAAAGAATCAGTGAGGTCATGGACTGAAAAATTGAAAATTTTCATATCAAGTACTAGAGGTGTACCCTGGAAAGCACTCTGTGGCCAGGCATGGCAATGTGAGGGCAACTTGTGCATAAGAGCTGCACTGTGCCTGCTCCACTTGGGCACCAGGCCAAGGACTCCTCACCATTTACATTGACAGATGTGTGTGTGTTGATCTGCTTTTTCTATTTCCTTGCATCAGAGTGGTTTGGCCTGAGAGTCAGGTTTGGGAATTAATGTAGGGGGAGATAAATAGAGCTTTGTCATGTTTAGTCCAAGACTGCTTAGGAGTTTAGCATATGAAGAAGCCCCGGATGGTTGAACCTGCTTAATGTAGCTTTATCTCAGACTTCGGAGCCAAAAACTCCAGCTAATAATGTATTATTTTGCATTGCTTGGATAATATATCTATCATCCCCCAAAACTGTACAGGAGGTTGCTTATTTTGAAATGGAATTTGTATACTCTAAACTTCTCCAGGCAAAGCTAGAAAAGGGACATATTTATAGTCCCTTGAAAAGAACTCATTGTCTGGACTCCTGGAAACTCCTGTACTTCTCACGTTCATTTCTCTCTCCTGAAACTCTCTTCTCTCCCTAAACTTACTGTTTGGTGTCTGGTGAGATCCTTTCTTAGTTTCCAAGATGCCATCTTATTGCTGTGTCCTCACATGGCAGAAAGGGCCAGTGCTGTGTCTCCAAGAAGATCATAGGAGCTAGCTAGTTCCCTGCACCTCTTTCATGAGAGAACTAATTCATTCATGAGGGTTGAGCCTTCGTGATTCAATCACCACCTAACGGCCCTCTCACTTGCCTTAATACGATTGCCTTGGGGATTAAGTTTTTGACATACGAATTTTAGACAGATAAATACATTCAAACTATAGCAAACATTACACAGTACTCCTATGTAAGCTTTTGTATTGGGCTTCAGGGACACACCTGCCAGTTGCCTGCCAATAACATTTACATCCTCATTCTTTAATTACAGAATCTACAACTTATTTAGAAATGCAAAAAGCCTGGCTAAAAGATGGCATTTCTGTGCTTCACCAGCAGCAATGTGTGGCATGAAACTACCTTCAGACCAATGAGATCTAAGCAGAAATGTGCGGGATTTGGGGAAAACCCACATGTAGGATACTAAGTTGGGAAGTGTGCTATTGTGTTTCTCCTACATTCTTCTTTCTACCACTCTAGATCACCGAATAGTTAGAGCTTCCTCAGTTATTTGTGAGCATCAAATAACTTTTAAGATGACAGCCAGTGCTAGGCTAGTGAAACAGAAATGAAGTCGCCTGATTTCCACAGAGCTGCTAAATCACCCAACTTTCAGTTTACTTTTTTTGTAAGAGACAAAATAAAGTTAATATTATTTGGAGGATAATGTTAACAACTAAATTAAAGCATACACAATTCTCATGTTTATTTTGTCTCCACGTCTTGTATTTCCAAAACAACATATCTCTCATTAGAGAAACTCCGTATGGCAACTTAGCTTTTGGTAGGATTCTTCCTAAATGAATTTCTCAATACCCATCATCATTACTCTCATATTTAAATTTTAAAATATTCTGTAAGTTTAGCTGAACATCTAATTCCTGGTCTTAAGTACTTGAAGGATACAGCAAAGCTGGAAAAGGGAGAAGGGCCTTATACCTTCCTGCCTGCTTTCTGTTTCAGTCAGTAACCCAGAAAAGGTTTTTTCTCATGATGCAAAATTATTGTTTTATTTCCAACATTTCTTTGGTATACTCTTATAACCGTCTCATTACTTTCCCCAGTATTACGCTAAACCCTTGGGCAGATGTGTGTGTTGTGTGTGCATGTTGGGGGTTGGAGTTGGGAAGAGCACAATACAGCAAATTGCAACTTAATAAACACACAGGAGATTCTGATGCACACCCAAGTTTGCACACTCAAGTGTCCAGCCCTGGACAATGATTTCTTCCATTTTTTTCTTTATATACATCTGCTTAACATTTTCTAGACTTTTCTTTAACTCTATCCAGTGTTATAAAAAGCCTCAGGTATGGCTATTTTCAGGAAGTTTCTGGAATCCTGGTCACATTTCATCTTGCTGTTTGCTTTTAGAATTTCTGGATGGATAGGACTCAGAGATTTCCTTTTATTTCACCCTTCATATCATTCTTCAAATTACCCATCTTTCCTTCTTGTGTTGATTCTCTTATTTCCCAGACCGTCATTTTACTGGATCATAAAATCATACAACTTTCTGAAAAATAGTACATAGGTGGTATTTTTGAGACATTGAATATTTTAAACGTCTTAATTTTACCTTACATATTTGTAATTATTAAAAAAACTCTCAAATTCTAAGTTAGAAATCTATTTTATATTTTATGCTAAAAGGGAATATTACTTTTGAAAAACCCAGTGCAACTCTCCTTACTGAATGTTTGAAAGTAACTCTTTTACTCCCTTCCCTTTCTTTCTGCTGTTTCTCTCTCTCTCTCTAGATAGATAGATTTTCTATATAGCTCTCTCTATATATATCTAGAAGACATATAGAGATATAGAGAGAGAAGACATATAAATATATATTTATATATAAATATATGGTATATATGTTCTATAGGCTATATATAAATTATATCTTCTATATATCTATATTTATATATAGTATATATATGATAGATCTATATTTATATATAGTACATATATCTTCAATATATATCTATGTAGAGATATACAGAAGATGTATCCACATATATATACATATATCTTATCTTCTAGAATCTCATAATGGTATATTTGGGGATTCTATTTTTAGTTATTGTCTTGAGTCTTTTGAAGATCCTACTGAAGACCCATACTCTTCTGTTATAGAATTTTTTTGTTGCATATTTTGTGATAATTTTATCATCTTCATTTTCTCTGTTTTTGGTTCAAGCCTATTTACACGAGGTTAGCCTTCTTTGAATGGATTTTTAGAGTTTTTGCTCATATTGTCAATGTTTGTTACTAGGGTTTTTCTACCTTCTGTGAGATAGAGATTGCTTAAAATTCCATCACTTCTGTGTTTTTGGGTATGGGTTCAAATTTTTAATTGAAAAAATATTACTCTTGTTCTTTGAATATTCCAGATTATAGTGCCTGTTTCATTTTGGAGACTTCCTGATGTTTGTGTAGAGAGCAGTGTGCTTTTAGGTTTTCTGATGATTCACTAATTTTCTCAACTTTATTGTTTTTTCCTGGTATTTATTCTAAGACCTTATATTCCCAGATAGATGCCTTACTCAAATGTAACTTACTCTTTTCTTTTCCTTTGGATTTAATAATGGATCACTAAAAATGAAATCAGGTGATGTTTATATGAGTAGTGTTTGTTGACTTTCTTTCCTTATCATATGTGCATTAACTAGACGTTGGGTGTTTTTTATTCATTTATTTATTTTATTCTTTTGAGACAGAGTCTTGCTCTGTCACCCAGGCTAGAGTGCAATGGCGTGATCTCGGCTAACTGCAACTTCCGCCTGCCTGGTTCAAGCGATTCTCCTGCCTCAGCCTTCCGAGTGGCTAGGATTACAGGCACCCACCATCATGCTGGCTATTTTTTTTTTTTTTTTTTTTGTATTTTTGTAGAGACAGGATTTCGCCATGTTTGCCAGGACGGTCTTGAACTCCTGACCTCAGGTGATCCGCCCACCTTGTCCTCCCAAAGTGCTGGGATTACAAGTGTGAGACTCCGTGCCTGGCCATGTCTGGTATTTTAATGGGAAACCACTAAACATTAACACCTGGCTACTCACCTTTTTCCACCAATGAAACTTCCAATTTCCAGTTTTGCACACTGCACAAAAATCTTTTTTTAACTTCATTTTTCTGTAGACAGCTAAAACATTTCAACTTCCTCCGCTCTGCTGTTAGCAGGATTTACCTTCCTTCCTTCAATTTTCCATCCTCCAATCTTTTAAAGAAACTTACGTGCTTTTGTCTTCTATTTGGTTTTATTGGTCTATGTTACTTTATACATTATGTTATTTCTGGTTTATTAAAATGTTTAAAAAGAGGAAATTATTATATCCATTAAATCCTAATTCATTCTGTTTAGCCAGTAGTCAACAATTTATTTCATATTTCCATACATTCTTGGTACTAAGTTCTTTGTTGCCAGTTTTTCATTTTTATTACATTGCGGAATGTCCCATTCTGTGGTGGTAAGGATTTGAATCTACATTGTTTTCTCAGTTTTCAGTAATCTAAACCCTAAACCCTTGGTAATAATTTCAGATACTAGAGAACTTTCCACTGTTGGAAACTGAAAATCTAAAACTTAAAGTATAATAATAATAAAATAAAAAAACAAAAAATAAATAAATAAACACTGCAATACCAAATAATAAAAAAAGAAAATTTATTCATTTTATTTTTAAATCTCATTTCCCTATGCTGTTATGAGTGTGCTATTCTGAAAATGACAGAGGGTATAGATCCCATAGCTCCTGTATTAAAGCTGTCTTTTTAAATATTGTCTCTGCAGAATTAATTCTAATAACCTTCTCCCCATGGAATCACTCCTGAAGAATTATTAAGTTTGAGCCAAGGCATTAGATGTTGAGGAGGATGTAAGTCTTCCAAATGTGCCATATGGTTCAGAATGCTCCTTATCTGATGGGGAAGGAGGCTTCAAGTTTTGGCAGCCTCCATCTCTTTGATCTTTCTCTTGTATGCCAAAATTATCCTTATTTGCCTTCCTTAATTGTATTCCATTATCTAATAAGTTTATGACTACTTCTCATGATTCTTTACCTTTTTGCTTATCCCTCACTTCATTTAGGTGACTGAGAAAATGACTGCTATCAAAGGAGCTTTCTCTGATCCTGATGATTGTATCTGAAATGGCACCTCCCTCTTTTCAATCTCTACCTGCTTACCCTGCCTTATCTTTTGTTGTTGTTAATAATACAACACAGTATTTTAGATAGTATAGTTTTATCTATATATTATATGCACTTATCTCTCTTAACACATATTATGATGCCAGGGCCATTAGATTAGGAAATTTGTTTTATTCACTATTATGTCTCCAACACTTAGAATAATGTTTGACACAAATTTGGCCACAATCAATAGTTGTTGGAGTGAATAAGGGCTGGGATACATTTACCTCCATCTACTTCAAAGTCTATTGAAGTGGCAGAAAAGATGTAAACAAGAACAATAAATCCACCACCCAATATACATACACAAAACAACAACAGAAAAAAAGAAACACTGATGAATTTCTGGAACACAAATAGAATACAAGACAAAATTGATAGTCACAACAGAGCAGAGAAAGACTTAGCCCCAAAATAATAATAAACCGTACATAATACTCAAAGCCAAACAAACATGGCACACACAGGAAAAGGCAACTACCGAGGTCAGACTACGTGATTTACTTGCTTAAAAATCCAAGTTATGAAGGGAAAGAGTAGAAAAGAGTTTGGGAACAAATACTAAGGTAAATAATAACTACCTTTTAAAAAGTTTAGCTAACAGAAAAACTATCCTTAACTAGATAGTCTGAGAATATGTCCTCAGGCTAAAGAAGTAGAGCAGTAGAATCGCTCTATTAACCAACTCAATTTCTGTTCCAAATTGTGTTGTCAAAGGAGTTTGGTTGACAAAGAAAGAATCATCCTGGAATTCCTGGCAAATTGTGATCTACAAAAGTGTAGAAGAATTTTGTGTTGGGAAGGAAATGTTCAGAATGAAAGAAACAAGAAAACTCGGTAAATAAAAAACACACCAACATGACAAAAGTAAATTTCAGTGATTGCAACATATATAAATAAATAATGTTTGCCTATTATAAAAAAAACTGCAGCTATTTATTTTTGCAAGAGGATCTCATGAAGAAAAGGAAGAATTAATAAACTAAAGCTAGGTCAGAAGAAAACATTCAACCTGAAGCATGTAGAGGCAAAAGGATTTTTTTTAAAATAACTTTTCCACTGTAAAATAAAGAGGAATTAAATTTCATAACTGTCAGGGCAAAGCAGAATAAAGACAAAGGAAATGTACAGCAAAGAATAAGTAATTAGGAAGAACAGGGTGAATTTCCCTCAGCCTCAAAGTACTCCTATAATACTCAAACATATTTAGAATAGTTTGTTTTAGAGATAGAATAAACCATGAGCAATCACTTACTATACCAGGTTATTTTTTAAATAGAGGAAAACTTTATACATGTATTTGACTCTTCCAAAATCATTATAAGTTGAGAGTAATTTTTAATATCAGAAATGTTCAATTCTATCTATCAGAGGCATCTTTCTTGGAATAATAAGGTAAATAACAACATTTCTTGGAATAACATTCTAACATCTATGAGATTTGGGAGAAAGGAGGATTATAGTAAAAGTAAATCCTCTTTGATGCAACTTTCCATCCTTGCTGTGATCTAGATGTTTTAAAAAAATGACCTTCTTAGTTATCTGAAAAATTAATAGAAACCATGTTTAGAACCAATAAAGCTCGTCCCCACCTGTTGAATTGCCAATTCAAGTCAGCCATTACTACTTAAACAGAAAATCCTGTCAATTATCATCATCTTTGCTATTCTTTTATGAAGTGTTTTGAAATTGGTGTGGTTTGTAAACCACCACATACATGCATTTCACAAGCAAATATTAATAGCTAAACATGTCATCATTTTTATAGTAAATGAGAAGCAATGAAAAACAATAAATCATATAGACATGAAATAATGCCCCTACTAACATTTTAAATTTCCTTGAGGACTAATGAGAATTGGTATTTTAAAGGTTACTACAATTTCAATTCTATTTTTCTATATAGTATTAAAATGATAACAAAGAAAGAAAAGTCACCTCTGTACATGAGATGAAAGGAGTAGGAAAGAAGAAACAACCAAACTACAACAGAACAAAACAGTTGTTTAAGTAACTCATCCAATTAAATGATTCACACAGTGCTTTATTAGGTTAGGCATTCATTAAATAACCTTCCTAATGACCCAGTGGCATCTTTGTCATTTGTGCAGTGTCCTAAATCAGTGTGCAAGGATGTCACCTGAAAGAAGTAAATTAATTAAGAGCTCTTAATGAGCATAACAGCCTGTTCATTTCACTAAGACATTTTATAATCTCTTTGAATACAACGTTACAGCTAGAAATATTAACAAAAAATTATAAAGCTGCATCTTACTCTACTTCATTGTTAATTTACATTTATTCCTGACATTACTGATTAAACTGTCAAATTATTGAGGAAAGATATTCAAACTTATTCAAAAGTATGAATTTAAATATCACACAAGCTGGCATCAAGCACTTACACTGACGGAGGAAAAACACTATTTAAAGTTGAAATCTGAAATTAAGTTATTCAATATAAATGTATTTATTTTTCTCCCAAACTTTGTTAATCATATTTAAATGGCTTATTTTTTCTCCAATATTTAAAAGTTAAGGCACGGGTTTTGAACACTTAGGATACGTACTCCTATTAGACATCTATCTTTAAAATGTGTATATAGAAAATGTATATCTCACATTATGTGTACATTTGTGTATATATGTAGTGTATGCATTATATATGTATACATGATGTGAGGTATCAAATATATACATAATACACACAAATATATGCACACACTTAACTTGTAACCATGGATTTGCAGTTTATGAGAAGAAATATTTCCAGAAGACTCACTTGAGTGTATTCACAATCAAGAATGATGTATGCGCATCAGCAGTGATTATAGAGACCCATCACAATATCCCCTTCAGTTCACATCTGTGGCATTCATGGACCCTATGAACTTTTAGTTTTTAACTAGGAACAACTGACAGGTAGGGAGAATCCCACATCTCTGCAATCATCTGTATCACAAATTTTTGTCAACAGCTATATGTCTCTTATAACTGGTGAACTTATCTTCATTCTGCCTATACAGACCAAAAATTATTGACTGAATATATTTGAAAATAATCTAATGTTAAGGGCATCTCACTGACTATCATAACTTCATATCTGCAATCTATTAGCTATCAAATATCTTAGCTACAGTGAGCCTTGGCTTCTTCATCTTTAAATTGGGATTCTGCAGGGGATAATTCTTTAATTTTGCATTTTATGTTCTCTTGTTGCAAAGGATGAAAACATTCTGGAAGGGTGGAGCCAAGATGGCCGAATAGGAACAGCTCCGGTCTCCAGCTCCCAGCCCCAGCGACACAGA
This sequence comes from Hylobates moloch, assembly GCF_009828535.3. Classification (NCBI taxonomy): domain Eukaryota; kingdom Metazoa; phylum Chordata; class Mammalia; order Primates; family Hylobatidae; genus Hylobates; species Hylobates moloch. The sequence goes on from NW_026652290.1 coordinate 21,098,414, forward strand.
AGACAGATGATTTCTGCATTTCTGCTTGAGGTACCGGTTTCATCTCACTAGGGAGTGCCAAACAGTGGGTGCAGGACAGTCGGTGAAGCACACTGTGCGCGAGCCGAAGCAGGGCGAGGCACTGCCTCACTCGGGAAGCGCAAGGGGTCAGGGAGTTCCCTTTCCTAGTCAAAGAAAGGGGAAACAGACGGCACCTGGAATATCGGGTCAGTCCCACCCTAATACTGTGCTTTTCCAATGGGCCTGGAAAACGGCACACTAGGAGATTGTGTCCCGCACCTGGCTCGGAGGGTCCTGTGCCCACGGAGTCTCGCTGATTGCTAGCACAGCAGTCTGAGATCAAGCTGCAAGGCGGCAGCGAGGCTGGGGGAGGGGCGCCCGCCATTGCCCAGGCTTGCTTAGGTAAACAAAGCAGCCAGGAAGCTCGAACTGGGTGGAGCCCACCACAGCTCAAGGAGGCCTGCCTGCCTCTATAGGCTCCACCTCTGGGGGCAGGGCACAGACAAACAAAAACTCAGCAAGAACCTCCACAGACTTAAAGGTCCCTGTCTGACTGACAGCTTTGAACAGAGTAGTGGTCCTCCCAGCACGCAGCTGGAGATCTGAGAACGGACAGACTGCCTCCTAAAGTGGGTCCCTCACCCCTGAGCAGCCTAACTGGGAGGCACCCCCCCAGTAGGGACAGACTGACACCTCATTCAACTGGGTACTCCTCTGAGACAAAACTTTCAGACGAACTATCAGACAGCTGAATTTGTGGTCTCACGAAAATCCGCTGTTCTGCAGCCACCGCTGCTGACACCCAGCCAAACAGGGTCTGGAGTGGACCTCTAGTAAACTCCAACAGACCTGCAGCTGAGGGTCCTGTCTGGTAGAAGGAAAACTAACAAACAGAAAGGACATCCACACCAAAAACCCATCTGTACATCACCATCATCAAAGACCAAAAGTAGATAAAACCACAAAGATGGGGAAAAAACAGAACAAAAAAACTGGAAACTCTAAAAAACAGAGCACCTCTCCTCCTCCAAAGGAACGCAGTTCCTCACCAGCAACGGAACAAAGCTGGATGGAGGATGACTTTGATGAGTTGAGAGAAGAAGGCTTCAGACGATCAAACTACTCTGAGCTACGAGAGGAAATTCAAAACAATAGCAAAGAAGTTAAAAACTTTGAAAAAATATTAGAAGAATGGATAACTAGAATAACCAATGGAGAGAAGGGCTTAAAGGAGCTGATGGAGCTGAAAGCCAAGTTTCGAGAACTACGCGAAGATTGCAGAAGCCTCAGTAGCAGATGCGATCAACTGGAAGAAAGGGTATCGCTGATGGAAGATGAAATGAATGAAATGAAGAGAGAAGGGAAGTTTAGAGAAAAAAGAATAAAAAGAAATGAACAAAGCCTCCGAGAAATTTGGGACTATGTGAAAAGACCAAACCTATGTCTGATTGGTGTACCTGAAAATGATGGGGAGAATGGAACCAAGTTGGAAAACACTCTGCAAGATATTATCCAGGAGAACTTCCCCAATCTAGCAAGGCAGGCCAGCATTCAGATTCAGGAAATACAGAGAACGCCACAAAGATACTCCTCGAGAAGGGCAACTCCAAGACACATAATTGTCAGATTCACCAAAGTTGAAATGAAGGAAAAAATGTTAAGGGCAGCCAGAGAGAAAGGTCGGGTTACCCACAAAGGGAAGCCCATCAGACTAACAGCTGATCTCTCAGCAGAAACTCTACAAGCCAGAAGAGAGTGGGGGCCGATATTCAACATTCTTAAAGAAAAGAATTTTCAACCCAGAATTTGCTATCCCGCCAAACTAAGCTTCATAAGTGAAGGAGAAATAAAATACTTTACAGACAAGCAAACGCTGAGTGATTTTGTCACCACCAGGCCTGCCCTAAAAGAGCTCCTGAAGGAAGCACTAAACATGGAAAGGAACAACCGGTACCAGCCACTGCAAAAACATGCCAAATTGTAAAGACCATCGAGGCTAGGAAGAAACAATAGCAACTAACGAGCAAAATAACCAACTAACATCATAATGACAGGATCAGATTCACACATAACAATATTAACGTTAAATGTAAATGGGCTAAATGCTCCAATCAAAAGACACAGACTGGCAAACTGGATAAGGAGTCAGGACCCATCAGTGTGCTGTATTCAGGAAACCCATCTCACGTGCAGAGACACACATAGACTCAAAATAAAGGGATGGAGGAAGATCTATCAAGCAACTGGAAAACAAAAAAAGGCAGGGGTTGCAATCCTAGTCTCTGATAAAATAGACTTTAAACCAACAAAGATCAAAAGAGACAAAGAAGGCCATTACATAATGGTAAAGGGATCAATTCAACAAGAAGAGCTAACTATCCTAAATATATATGCACCCAACACAGGAGCACCCAGATTCATAAAGCAAGTCCTCAGTGACCTACAAAGGGACTTAAACTCCCACACAATAATAATGGGAGATTTTAACACCCCACTGTCAGCATTAGACAGATCAACGAGACAGAAAGTTAACAAGGATATCCAGGAATTGAACTCAGCTCTACATAAAGTGGACCTAATAGACATCTACAGAACTCTCCACCCCAAGTCAACAGAATATACATTTTTTTCAGCACCACACCACACCTATTCCAAAATTGACCACATAGTTGGAAGTAAAGCTCTCCTCAGCAAATGTAAAAGAACAGAAATTATAACAAACTGTCTCTCAGACCACAGTGCAATCAAACTAGAACTCAGGATTAAGAAATTCACTCAAAACCGCTCAACTACATGGAAACTGAACAACCTGCTCCTGAATGCCTATTGGGTACATAACGAAATGAAGGCAGAAATAAAGATGTTCTTTGAAACCAACGAGAACAAAGATACAACATACCAGAATCTCTGGGACACATTCAAAGCAGTGTGTAGAGGGAAATTTATAGCACTAAATGCCCACAAGAGAAAGCAGGAAAGATCCAAAATTGACACCCTAACATCACAATTAAAAGAACTAGAAAAGCAAGAGCAAACACATTCAAAAGCTAGCAGAAGGCTAGAAATAACTAAAATCAGAGCAGAACTGAAGGAAATAGAGACACAAAAAACCCTTCAAAAAATTAATGAATCCAGGAGCTGGTTTTTTGAAAAGATCAACAAAATTGATGGACCGCTAGCAAGACTAATAAAGAAGAAAAGAGAGAAGAATCAAATAGATGCAATAAAAAATGAAAAAGGGGATATCACCACCGATCCCACAGAAATACAATCTACCATCAGAGAATACTACAAACACCTCTATGCAAATAAACTAGAAAATCCAGAAGAAATGGATAAATTCCTTGACAAATACACCCTCCCAAGACTAAACCAGGAAGAAGTTGAATCTCTGAATAGACCAATAACAGGTTCTGAAATTGTGGCAATAATCAATAGCTTACCAACCAAAAAGAGTCCAGGACCTGACGGATTCACAGCCGAATTCTACCAGAGGTACAAGGAGGAACTGGTACCATTCCTTCTGAAACTATTCCAATCGATAGAAAAAGAGGGAATCCTCCCTAACACATTTTATGAAGCCAGCATCGTCCTGATACCAAAACCTGGCAGAGACATAACCAAAAAAGAGAATTTCAGACCAATATCCTTGATGAACATTGATGCAAAAATCCTCAATAAAATACTGGCAAACCGAATCCAGCAGCACATCAAAAAGCTTATCCACCATGATCAAGTGGGCTTCATCCCTGGGATGCAAGGCTGGTTCAACATACGCAAATCAATAAATGTAATCCAGCATATAAACAGAACCAAAGACAAAAACCACATGATTATCTCAATAGATGCAGAAAAGGCCTTTGACAAAATTCAACAACCCTTCATGCTAAAAACTCTCAATAAATTAGGTATTGATGGGACGTATCTCAAGATAATAAGAGCTATCTATGACAAACCCACAGCCAATATCATACTGAATGGGCAAAAACTGGAAGCATTCCCTCTGAAAACTGGCACAAGACAGGGATGCCCTCTCTCACCGCTCCTATTCAACATAGTCCTGGAAGTTCTGGCCAGAGCAATCAGGCAGGAGAAGGAAATAAAGGGTATTCAACTAGGAAAAGAGGAAGTCAAATTGTCCCTGTTTGCAGATGACATGATTGTATATCTAGAAAACCCCATTGTCTCAGCCCAAAATCTCCTTAAGCTGATTAGCAACTTCAGCAAAGTCTCAGGATACAAAATTAATGTACAAAAATCACAAGCATTCTTGTACACCAATAACAGACAAACAGAGAGCCAAATCATGAGTGAACTCCCATTCACAATTGCTTCAAAGAGAATAAAATACCTAGGAATCCAACTTACAAGGGATGTGAAGGACCTCTTCAAGGAGAACTACAAACCACTGCTCAATGAAATAAAAGAGGATACAAACAAATGGAAGAACATTCCATGCTCATGGGTTGGAAGAATCAATATCGTGAAAATGGCCATACTGCCCAAGGTCATTTATAGATTCAATGCCATCCCCATCAAGCTACCAATGACTTTCTTCACAGAATTGGGAAAAACTACTTTAAAGTTCATATGGAACCAAAAAAGAGCCCGCATCGCCAAGTCAATCCTAAGCCAAAAGAACAAAGCTGGAGGCATCACGCTACCTGACTTCAAACTATACTACAAGGCTACAGTAACCAAAACAGCATGGTACTGGTACCACAACAGAGACATAGATCAATGGAACAGAACAGAGCCCTCAGAAATGACGCCGCATAGCTACAACTATCTGATCTTTGACAAACCTGACAAAAACAAGAAATGGGGAAAGGATTCCCTATTTAATAAATGGTGCTGGGAAAACTGGCTAGCCATATGTAGAAAGCTGAAACTGGATCCCTTCCTTACACCTTATACAAAAATTAATTCAAGATGGATTAAAGACTTATATGTTAGACCTAAAACCATTAAAATCCTACAAGAAAACCTAGGCAATACCATTCAGGACATAGGCGTGGGCAAGGACTTCATGTCTAAAACACCAAAAGCAATGGCAACAAAAGCAAAAATTGACAAATGGGATCTCATTAAACTAAAGAGCTTCTGCACAGCAAAAGAAACTATCATCAGAGTGAACAGGCAACCTACAGAATGGGAGAAAATTTTTGCAACCTACTCATCTGACAAAGGGCTAATATCCAGAATCTACAATGAACTCAAACAAATTTACAAGAAAAAAACAAACAACCCCATCAAAAAGTGGGCAGAGGACATGACAGACACTTCTCAAAAGAAGACATTTATGCAGCCAAAAAACACATGAAGAAATGCTCATCATCACTGGCCATCAGAGAAATGCAAATCAAAACCACAGTGAGATACCATCTCACACCAGTTAGAATGGCCATCATTAAAAAATCAGGAAACAATAGGTGCTGGAGAGGATGTGGAGAAATAGGAACACTTTTACACTGTTGGTGGGACTGTAAACTAGTTCAACCATTGTGGAAGTCAGTGTGGCGATTCCTCAGGGATCTCGAACTAGAAATACCATTTGACCCAGCCATCTCATTACTGGGTATATACCCAAAGGAGTATAAATCATGCTGCTATAAAGACACATGCACAAGTATGTTTATTGCAGCACTATTCACAATAGCAAAGAGTTGGAACCAACCCAAATGTCCAACAACGATAGACTGGATTAAGAAAATGTGGCACATATACACCATGGAATACTATGCAGCCATAAAAAATGATGAGTTCGTGTCCTTTGTAGGGACATGGATGAAACTGGAAAACATCATTCTCAGTAAACTATCGCAAGGACAAAAAACCAAACACCGCATGTTCTCACTCATAGGTGGGAATTGAACAATGAGAACTCATGGACACAGGAAGGGGAACATCACACTCCGGGGACTGTTGTGGGGTGGGGGGAGGGGGGAGGGACAGCATTAGGAGATACACCTAATACTAAATGACGAGTTAATGGGTGCAGGAAATCAACATGGCACATGGATACATATGTAACAAACCTGCACATTGTGCACATGTACCCTAAAACCCTAAAGTATAATAAAAAAAAAAAAAAAGAAAACATTCTGTTTATTTGGAATTTTCCCTCACATTATTTTTAGTGCTACAGTCTAGAAAATTAGTCTAAATATCTATCTATTGTGCATAGCTATCATTTTTAAAATATGAAAAATAAATAAATGATCATTGGTTAGCATAACCTGGCGTAACAAATATTAATTTTTTGCTGTAAATAAACTTATCTCTGTATGACAAATAATGTGAATACTGTGGCTTGAGTTTTTGTCTGCCTATCTTAAGAGGAAATAAATCTGTGTCCTATCATTCCCTACTTTGCACCATCACCCCCCCACACACACACACACAAATGTAATAGAATTGAAAGTGAGAATAGCATAAACACCAGGAAGGATGAACATGTAAGACAATCTGAATCCTGATGGAAGAGAGAGATTCAGACTCCTTGTAATACTCATAAAGCAGTTTCAGAAGTTTTATACCCATCTTGAGTCATCACTAATTACATTGAGGACAAGTACAGAAAAGTCTTCGTACTAAATTGGTGATTAATAGTGTATCAATATATTTCTCTTTTCAAGCTGCCTCATTCTTGTATATTTTACATATAATAAAATATATTGATTTTAAGTATACTATTTGGTAAATTTTGCCAAATCTATACAGTATTGTATCCATCATCAGAATTATGATATAGAACACTTCCATTAGGCCAAAAGTTTTGTTGTATTTTATTGCAGACAATTCCTTATGCCCACCTGAGATCCTGGAAACCATTTGTTTGCTTCCTGATGCTATAGTTCTGCCTTAGAATCTAGAATTTCATACAAATTGAATTTCATAATATATATTCTTTTGTTTGGGGCTTGCTTTATTTGGCAATGTGCTTCTGTGATTCATCCAAGTTGTTCTGTGTATCAATAATTCTTTTGCTTGTATTATTGGTATTTAATTTTATGTCAAAATATGAAATTTTGTTTACATATTCACTACTTTTTGAACAATGGTATGTTTCCAGCTTTTTTAGCTATAATGAATAAAATTGCTATGGGCACTGAAGTAGAAATCTTTGTGTGGACATATGTTTTTATTTATCTAGTATAAATATCTAGGAGTGGGAATGTTATATCATATAAACATATTTGATAAGATATTGCCAATTATTTTTCAAAATGGCTGCATCATTGTGCATTCCATCAGCAATATAGAATTTCAGTTGCTCCATTTTCTCATTCACAAATGCTTTTGTCAGTCTTTTTTTTTTTTTCATTTTAGCCATTCTAGTCAGTGTGTACTTGTATGCCACTATAATTTCATTTTCTATTGCCCTAGTGGATGAAAATATTATTTTTAACAGGCTTACTTTCCATTTGCACATCTACTCTTTTTTTAAAAACTCATAACTTTCTATTAAAACATTTTGCCCATTTTTGTATCAGGTTATTTGTCTTATTATTGAATGGTAAGACTTTCTCATACATTCTAGATACATATCCTTCATCACATACATATATTATAAATATAGTCTTCATATCTGGGAATTACCTTTATTTTTCCTAAATGTATTGTTTAAAGTGCAAACACTTTTATTTTTGAATAAAATCATTTTATTTATTTTTTTAATGCATCATGGATATTTTTGCCCTGTCTTAACTGATAACTTTATGTTTATCATAATGCCACAAAAACGTTCTCTTGTTTTCTTCTGGAAGTTTTCTAGTTTTGGCTTACCTTTAGGTTTATGGTCTATTTCTATTTTTTTATGTAGGATATAATGTCGACCTTATTCCTTTTTTTTATATATAAGTAACATTTTTCAGCCCTTTTGTTGAAAAAATATTACTTCCCAAATTAATTACCTAGGCATGTTGTTAAAAAACAATTGGCTGTTAAGTATGTGGTCTTACTTCTGGATTTTGTGTTTTTCTCCACTGGGTATATAAATATCCTCACGCCAATAATAAAAATTAGTTTTCATTGTTTTGTAGAAAAGAAATTGGGAATATCAAAGCTAAATTTCTGCTGTTGCCTTGGTACCCAGAATTCCTTCCATTAACCTCTAAAGAGAGTTTTTTTTAAAAGGAAAAATATATATTCTTACATTTGCTCAAATATTTGCAATTTCTGGCACTCTTTATCCGGGCAGATCCAAAATTTCATCCGGCAAACTTTTCCTTTGTTTAAAAACATTCAATTGATATTTATTATAGTGAAGGTATGTAGGCAATGGATATTCTCAGCTTTTGTTTACCTGAAAAGTACTTTATTTTACTTTCATTTTTCAAAGGTGTTTTTGTTGTGCTTGAAATTTCAAGTTGACATATTGTCTTCTGTTTTTATTTGTGTTCTAATGATGCTGTCCAGTTGCCTCTGGCTTGCACATATTCTAATATGATGTTCACTATCTTTCTTCATTCATTTATATATAAATTGTTTTTATTTCTGGCTGCTCTGAAATTTTTCTGTATTACTTGGTCTATGTATTTCAATTAAAATGCATTTATGTGGTTTCCTCTATGTATATTATGCTTGAGTAGCTTTTTAGCTTCTTAGATGTCTTGGTTTATATTTTTATCACATTTGTTCCTTTTTTGTTCAAATATTTTTTACATCCTTCTCCCTATTATGCAACTCCAATTACACATTTTTTTTAGAGAATTTGAGATTGTCCCACGTGTTATTGATCCTCTGCGAATTTTCTTCAATATTTTTTGCATCATTTGGAGAGTTTCTATTGGCATATTTTTAATTTCATTGACATTTTTCTTCTGATATTAATTCATTTCAGGTTATTTAAAAAATCTCCAATCTATTTTTATCTCTAGAACTTTTATTTCATCACTTATGTATCTGATGTTTCTCCTTATCATATTTGTGCTTTTGTTTACCTTCTTTATTTATTTTAAAGAATTGGCTCACTTGATTGTGAGAGCTGGCAAGTCTGAAAACTAGTTTAGGCCAGCACAATCGAAACTCAAGCAACGTTTCTATGTTAACGTCTTGAAGCAGAATTTCTTCTTCTACAGGAAATCCCAATATTTGCTTTTAGGGCTTTCCACTGATTGCAGGAGATCCACTCACTTTATCAAAGGCAATCTTCTTTACTTAAAATCAATGGGGTATAAATATTAATCACATCTAGGAAATACCCTCACATCAATATCTAGACTAGACTTTGACCAAACAACTAGACACCATAACCTAGCAAAGTTGACATATGAAGTTAAAAATAACAACTGCTTTCTTCTGTTTGAATTTTCCCTTCCTGAATTATGGCTTGGGGATTGTTTTCAGATAGATAGTAATCTGATGAAATTGTCATGCTCACTTTTTTTTTTTTAGCGCTTCTTTCAAGGATTGGAGTCTTGTGTTGCCTATTCATTGTTTAAAAATTGTTATTCTGTGTTACTTTTTTTCTAGTTGGTTAAGGTAGGTAAATAACTATGCTTGTTTTCATTAATTTTGTATTTTTCTTTGTCATTCATGTGCGTTTTTACAGTCAAAAACTGAATTAATAAAGAGAAAGCTAAAGATAAAAAATATTAATATAAGCATTACAACTTAGAATAACTTGATAAATATGCATAGTAAAATGATCTTATGGAGATCAAGCTATTATGAATCTGTTTGGGCTTGGAGAATTGAATCTGTATGATAGTTTTAACGAAACAATCCTTTGTCCAAATAAAGGAGAAGGAATGTGAAAACTTTTCATTTTTACAAGAAGGAGCTTTCTGGTGTTACAATTTAAGTGTCTGAAACAACCAGATAATACTTTTAGTATTTTCTCAAAGGAAACTAAGAGATGGAATTGTACCACTCAGTGTACTTTTTTGGAGAAGCTTGAATACTGATCACAAAATTGATGGAAAGCATTATGTGCTCTGCTGGGAAAGAAACACGATATTTTATTAGAAAAAAATATTTCTCAAATGGTGTTATTTCACATTCCATAATTTTACTGGCACACAATCTGTAAGAGCAGTTACTGATGCATATATGACCCAGTAAATATTTCGCTTTACAGTCAGATTAAACCTCTGATATGCAAACTACAAAACAATTCCTGGCGTAGAAGTGGCAAATATAGGAGATCAATGTGTTTGATGAATGTTTTTGTACTCTTAACTGTGGAACTCTATTACACTGTGAGGAAATTTCCATTTATTTAAAGTTTATTTTGTAAACTATTATATAAATCTCAATAGGTGTTTTCAAATTAGTGCTGCTAGAGTATCAACTATATGTAAATCAGAAAAAGTGCTATCATACGAATAAAAATATAATTAGATATCTACTGAACAATATTTATTCACAGAGAATAGTTATCATTTCTCCATTTTGTTGTTTCAATGTTGACTGAAATCTTACATAATTTTTATAAAGACAATTTGTATTTCCTGTGCCTTATGCCAACAAAGAGGAAATATATTTTAAATATACATAGAATATTTTAAACTTACATAGATGCACAATTGATTTGCAGAGACAGGTACTCATACTTTTAAAATGAGGAAGAACATATATTAAAAAATGACAGCATAAATAACATCTTGACTATATGACAGAACTTCTAAAGACCATTTCTATTTATTTTTTGAGTGAGTGGTTCAAAGGGCATATCTCAAAACTATAGTCAGTCTACAGAATATGCTGACATTATTACCTGAACTGAAATATCATGATTTTAATGTTGAAGTTTTCTTATTAAACTATGCTGAAAGCATTGGCTAGACAAACTTGTAATTTTTTCTGGCACATGCTTTTTTTGCTTACAAACACATATTTAGAATATGTTAAGAAACATTCAAATTCCATAAGAAAACATGAAAAAATGATTTTATGAGCTGAATAGAATAAGGACGTAATAGGAACATAATCATGCTATCTCCTAGATTGAAACAGTCAACCTCTTTGACGTACCTCCACTCTCATCCCAGCTGTTAAATATGATATATTAGTAAATGACTCATCTTTGAAAGAGCTAAAATCTCTCTTTACTGATGAATACTCCTCACTTCCTGGTTTGCGTTCAATTAGAAAATCAAACTTATCAAGCACACGTCTTTTATGATGAGCCTTAATGTGCAAGTAGTTATTTAATGTATTATACAAGTGAATAAGAAAACAATAAAAGATGACCAACATCTCAAGCAATTCTAATTATAAATATATATTATTTTTACCAAATAGAAGAATTTTTTTCTGATTAGTTTATAAATATTATGACCATCTATGAATAAAGACATACAATTTGATTTCCATGTTTCTTAATCAACAATTTATGAACTAGCACACTTTCAAAGAAATGTTGAGAGACAGAGTGCTACTACTTGAAAAATCCCAAAGAAGGCATTAGGCAGGGAAAGTAGAGAGCCTTCTTTGTCTTCTTCCAATTTTGCACGCTACTCTGCTTACCATAGCTATACACAAAAAAACCATATAATCACAAATATAATTATAACTATAATCATAAATAGGCTGGCCAGAGTGGCTCACGCCGGTAATCCTAGCACTTTGGGAGGCCAAGGAGAGCGGATGGTTTGAGCTCATGAACTCAAGCCACTGCACCCCAGCCTGGGATCCACAGCAAGACTCTGCCTCAAAAATAAACAAACAAACAAAAAAAAGAGTTATAATCATAAATATACACAATAAATATAATATAATCATAAATAGACAGCTTCCTATGAAGCCTTGCAAACTTTTCAATACAAATAATAACGAAGTACTCTTTGGAAATTTGTTTCCAATTTTTCTCTTCTCGGAACAGAAAGTTTCCATTCTAATTAGATGTTTATGATACCAACAATTTCAGTAATTCTGTGAACTAGAGAATTTAGTGTAAATACAACAATAACAGTGATAAATCACAGGTCAAAAGTTTTTAACAATTGCTCATAATATCTTTTAAGTAAATAATTTATTTTTGTTTTATTTTTATAAATATTATAGGAAATTTTTTCCTCAGAATGTATTATTAGTGTGTGCGCCTTGGCCAAAATGTGATCTGCTTAATTATATGTTTTAATAGGATTATAATTCTCGCCCTGTATGCACTAGAACCATAGCTTTGAAAATGTTTGAGTAAAAAATAGTTGATTAACTTCCTATAATTTCAAGTGTATTGTAGGATGACTTTGAGCAATAACAATGTACCCCATGTTTGTTTTGTTTTGTTTTGTTTTGTTTTGTTTTGTTTTGTTTTGAGACAGGATCTTGCTACTCTGTCATTTGGGCTGGAATGCAGTGGCTTGATAATGGCTCACTTGCAGCCACGATCTGCTGGGCTCAAAGATCCTCTCACCTCAGTCTCCTGAGTAACTAGGACCACATGTATGGCCCCCTGCACCTGGATAATTTTTCTTTTATTTTTTGTAGAGACGGGGTTTTGCTATGTTGCTCAGGCTGGTCTCAGACTTCTGGGCTCAAGTGATCCCCCTACTTTGACTTCCAAAAGTGTAGGGATTAGAGGTGTGCACCACCATGTCCAGCCCTTGTGTTCGTATTCTTTAAAGGTTACAGGTATGATTTGACTTCTTATGGGTTGTTTTGCTGATAATTTCTTTCAATACATAATGAAATTATTTAAATGAGAAAAATCTGAGAAAATTTATTAACAGATTTTATCAGAATGTAGATTTAGGTCATAATCCTTGCTTAGGTTTGGAATGTAGGCAAAATTTCTGGCTTAGGGTTTTCTGGTTTTTTATAAAAACTAGCTTCTACTCAGCCAAAGATGAAACAATGATGTTATACATAGAATCTTACTACCAATACGAGTTAAACAAATCAAATCAAAATAGTAAAGTTCAGGAAAAAAATATAAGTATCAATATAACAGTAGTATTTCAGATTTATATCATAGTATTTTTTAAAAAATGATATACTGAAGATAGAAAAATAATTTAAAACCACTCAGACCAGCTCTTAATACCACCACAAACCCAATATCTGCTTGCAGGAGTAATGAGAAAGTAATTTGAGTGGACAATTATGTTTTTTCAGTAGTCACCAGTTTAGAACACTAACATAAAAGGATGAGAATAAATAAAGCCAAATGCTAAGCAGAAGATATGCAAAAGAAGTCTTCAGTGGTGGTGAGAATCAATCTACATAGGAGAAACCACTGAGATGATTCTGGGTTTTACAGATATAGATTGTCGGCATGGTGGGCTGTTATGTGGAAGGAATTGAAAACTGAACCACAGCCTTAAACTTTCAATTAAAAGTAAAGATATAAATAAGAATGTTGCTTACTGTAAGTTATGATCCATGCACCTTTACTGAGAAAGATATTTAAGAGGAAACAGAATTAAACATGATAGAAAGCAGAGACTTGATCTAACATAATAAAGGTGAAATTAGAAAATCAGTAGAAAGTTATTTGAAAAAGAAAATCATGATACCTTATGTTTAAAGAAGTCTGTAGAACTTCTGAAAGAGAAATCATTTAGGAAATAGAATTAAAGAGCACAAAAAGAGAAATACAGAGAGAACGTATGTGAAAATTGGTGGTTCAATCTAGGGGTCTCAGAAAGAGGGAACAGTGAAAACAGATGAGCAGAAGTTCAAAAAAGTGTAATATGTATCAAAATAATTATTAAAACTAATGGTTACTAGTGCCCAGACTGAAAGAGCCTTCCAACCAATTGGCTTAATGAGAAGGAAACATCTATATCAAGCTTATCACAGTGAAATTTTGGAACATTCAAATAAAGACATCTTAAATCTTCAAGAGTTTTTTGTTTTGTTTTGTTTTGTTTTCAAGCCACATATAAGACATATTAAAAGAAGTTACCATGGTCTTCTCAGTAGTGTTACTGGAAGATCGTGGTTCACAATTCTCATAGAGCTGATTCCAATATTTTACTCTTCTACCCTACAACCACTTGCAAAAAGCAAAAGCTTCGGCCAGGCGCGGTGGCTCACGCCTGTAATCCCAGCACTTTGAGAGGCCAAGGTGGGTGGATCACGAGGTCAGGAGATTGAGACCATCCTGGCTAACACGGTGAAACCCCGACTCCACTAAAAATAAGAAATAAAAAAAAAAAATTAGCTGGGTGTGGTGGCGGGCGCCTGTAGTCCCAGCTACTCGGGAGGCTGAGGCAGGAGAATGGCGTGAACCCGGGAGGTGGAGCTTGCAGTGAGCCGAGATCGCGCCACTGCACTCTAACCTGGGAGACAGAGTGAGATTCCGTCTCAAAAAAAAAAACAAAAACAAAAACAAAAAAAAACAAAAAAAAAAGCAAAAGCTTCTATGTTCATCCCGAGCGCCAGGATACTACTCACTAGGCTTTAGCATTTTTCTCTCATCCACCTAGAGAGAAAATAATCATTTGAGGTACCAAGTTCATTGAGAATTCTACTCCTCAGTGTCTCAGAAAAAGTGAAATGTCAGTCACCCTCTGATTCTGTATCTAACATCACTTAGTGTGTCCCTAGCTGAATTAAGCAGGTAGTTCAGAGTCTTTCGGCCTTGAGCACACAGACAGTATCATGCTTGTCCAAACACAATTTTATGAGTACTACCACGGTTTCTCCAAACTGCAGAAAATTAAGCTACTTTTGGGGGACAGGGTAGGTGGAAGGTTGGCATCTCTTTTCTAAGTTAGAATGTTCTTCAGTGCAATAAGTCCCAAGTACACATGGACTATTAGTTTTCTACTTCTTAACTGAGAACATAAAGAATTGTGACCATATGTTCTACAGTCTGCATGACACTTACTGACATTTGAATCACCTAATAGCACTGACTAGTGTATTTGTTCACCTTGTGAAATTGTGGTTGACTCCAACATAAGCATATTTAATAGCCAGCTATACATGGGGTTCCAATTTTTTTCTATATAGCTTAAATGAGACCACACGCAGTGTTAAGGGTTGAAGGAAGATATCAGGGCAGCAAACCTAGTGGATAAAGCTAGGATAAAACACACAGGTTTCATAGCCTCCCAATTTTACTAAAATAAAACTTGTAGATAGTGAATTAGATATAAACCAATTCATTAATGCAGACCATTCTCCTTTCCTCATGAAGAGCCAAACTTGTACTAAAATTCATGCAAATTTAATACAAATTTACTTTGTATTAAAATTGGTGAGTCATGGCAAGGTGCGGTGGCTCACGCCTGTAATCCCAGCACTTTGGGAGGCTGAGGCAGGCGGATCACCTGAGGTCAGGAGTTCGAGACCAGTCTGGCCAAAATGGCGAAACCCCGTCTCTACTAAAAATGCAAACATTAGCCGGGTGTGGTGGCAGATGCCTGTAATCCCAGCTATTCGGGAGGCTGAGGCAGAAGAATCGCTTGAACCTGGGAGGCGGAGGTTGCAGTGAGCCAAGATCATGCCACTGCACACCAGCCTGGGGAACAGGGCGAGACTCCATCTCACAAAAAAAAAAAAAAAAAAAAAAAAAAAGAAAAGAGAAAAGATGGTGAGTCATGACATGACACACACCACATAAACCTACTTTTGAGGGAAATGATAAAGGGGCTACCTAGCATTGCCTCCTTTCAGTCTCACTGAAGGAAGCCTGCTCCTCTGGAAAAAATTCACACCTTCCCTTTTATGTCACCATTCTTGACATAAATGCCTTCATCTTGCCAGGCCTAATGCCACGTAGAAAGAAAAGCTGGGTTCCCTTCCACTATGTACTGATATCTCAAATTACAAGACTGTTATATAGAATTCTTCAAATGAAGAAATTAATCAGTGAGATTGCCTTATATGTATGAAACACAGTTAATGTAAAACTAGCCCTCTAGATATCAATTAAATGTATGCTACTAAATTCTGCTCTTCATCTTAAACTTGCACAATTTGTCTTTTCTCACCTAGACCAATATGAAACACAAAGGTCCTTGCAGTCTAGAAAAAATGGCCAGAGGAGCCTCAAATTCACTGTCAGAAATTCCAAAGTGTGACGTATTTCTGTTGGGTACAAAAAAGAAAACTTGGGCCTGCCATGCCTAGTAGAGTTGATTTGAAATGGCTACATTTTTCATATTTAATTACTATTTGCATGAATGCAATCATGCAACACATACTCTAAATAAATACAAAAGCATTTGCGCTATTTGCAAGGAATTCCTCCAGGTTTATTCGTTCTTAATCTACTCTCTACTTTTGGCAAGATTTCATTTTTCCTTTATTCTGTACTTGTTTCCCAACTTATCTTAACATCATCTATTTTTTACACTACAATTTGGATGTGCTAAAGGAGTTTAGATGCACGGTGGGTTTTGTTAGGAACCTGTGCTTTTTGATAACAAGTTCCATAATCCTGACATAGACATGGCCATCGGCATTGCAGTAACCATGCCTAGAAAACTCTTGCAAGTGTCTACGTGGACATTGAGAAACATAGCTTAATGAAAGGAGAAGTTCTTAAATTTTAAGATTAAGATTAAATTAATCTTAAATCTTGTTTGCCACTAGAATCCCATCTTCCCTGAACATTTTATTCCCCCATTATTACCCTTCTCATCAAATGTTCTATCATTTATGCAGTTGTTACAGCCACAAAGCTATAAATCAGAAAATATTTGTTCTTATTCTTTCAAAACACATGTGAAATCCTTCCATTTCACTCTATCTACAAATCTATAAACTTAATCTATTGATGATTTCCTCATAGACAATTGCAGTGTTATCTAACCTGTGTACTTGATTTTTCTTTGGTACCTCTGTGATGAAATCCTATGTATCTTTTTGGTACCTCTATAATTCAGAGGTACCAAAGAACAGACAAAATAATAATTTTTACTTTCCCTACCCCAATCAAAACTCTCAAATAGCTGACTGTTCATAGAAAAAATAAATTAAGCTTCTTTTTTTCTGGAAGGCTTTCCCTAAAATTTACGGAGGGCATTGTCTCCAAATTTCCCACTAGTTCTTTTAAAAATTTTTTATATTTAAAAACTAAAAGAGCCTCCTTGTTGTTTCTTGAATGTGTTTAAAAGTAACTGCCAAAATATTTTTGAGGTGACTTTCCTATTTCGCAGTCCCACCAATAATGTATGAGTATTCTAATTTTTTTTTCAATTGATATAGACAGGTTTTCAGCTGCATGTTTGTTCTAATCCATCCAAATATGTGTGTAGTGATATTTTATTGTGGTTTTAATTTACATTTTACCAAAGAGTAATAATGTTGAGCATCTTAAATGTGTTAAATTGTCATCCATTTATCTTTTGCTCAAATTTTTAGCCTATTTAATTGTTTTGTTAGTTTGCTGTTGTTTATTTGAGCATTTTCTTATGAAGCTATGAGTATTTATTTCTCTATTTATTTATTTTTTGAAACGGAGTTTTGCTCTTGGCATCCAGGCTGGAGTCCAATGATGCGATCTGGGCTCACTGCAACCTCTGCCTCCCAAGTTCAAGCAATTCTCCTACCTCAGCCTCCTGAGTAGGTGGGATTACAGGCACCCGCCACCACACCTGGCTAATTTTTGTATTTTTAGTAGAGACAGGGGTTTCACCACGTTGGCCAGGCTGATCTTGAACTCCTCACCCCAGGTGATCCGCCCACCTTGGCCTCCCAAAGTGCTGGGATTACAGGCATGAGCAACCGCACCCAGCCCATGAATATTTTTAATGTAGTCTAGATACAGGTCTTTATCAGATTTGTGTTTTGCATATGTTTTTCCTCAGGTTTAGCTTGTGTTTTTAATCTCAATAGTGTCCTTAAAAGCAAAGAAATGTTAATATTGATGAAATCCTATGCATCTTTTTAAGTGAATTTTGCTTTTGGTATCTTATCTAAAAAATATATGTGAAATCCAAATTCACAAAGATTTTTTTTTTTTCTAATTTTGCTTGGAAGCAGTGGGATAACTCTCCTTATTTTACTAGAATGGAAGACTGCCTTAGAATGGTTTCATATTGAAAGAAAGACCTGCCAGTCTGGGGAGCTTCTGCAGTGATACTGTGCACCAAAATAATAAGCAGTAGGAGCCTGCAATTCAGGCACTGGACCTTTCCCAGTTGTTTATGGAAATCAGACTGACACCTCTTTTGGGCAGCACAAGATCTTTGTAGTCTTCAGAAAATCAAAAGTGAAGAGAAGATTCCCATGAAGGCGATGGAATTCCTAATAATCTGATCTCTCCATACTTGAATCATAATTAATTAACTAAAAAAGATAAATTATGTAACTGTAAGACTTGCACTTTCAGCATTGTACTACAGTTTATAGTTATTGCATCCATTATTAACAAGAGTTGGAAAAGGTTGAAATAGCCAATGTACATGGTAATATACATGTTTGGAACCATGGCTAAATACTATTATTTATGATGGCAGGAGGCTTATTTGTTCTAGGTTGCTTTTAAAAGATCAAAGCTGTGAAATCAATCTCAAGAAGCAGGCGTTTTAAAAATATTACTCTGATAATTGTATACTGATCAAAATTGTATCTTCTACCTCACTCATATCTCACTTAACTTCCTTTTACACAATAAGGCTTGTGACTGATGTTGGTTAGGGGTCAACTAAATGAGAACAAGGTGTGACTGACTAATATAGCTATATTAACAATCTCAAAAATGTTTTCCTTTAAAACATCGATTCTCGCTGAGTTATGCTGCTAAATTCTTACTTTCTTATAGTCAAATTTTAAAATCTGTATATTTAAGAAATAATTCTATATCAACTACCACACTTTTGCCCATGTTTAATACAATCTCCTGACTGTATGAATCTAAATAAGTATTATATTCTGGTTGAGCATGGTAAAGGATGATCTACATAGTCAAATACTTAACAAATGTAAAGATCATTAAGCCCCATGTAAGCAACGAATTTTGCTATGGTTAGTAGTCTAAGACCTTTATTTCTCAGTCACCTCACTGCAATGTTCTATATTACTGATGAAAAAGAATAACAAAAGATAAAACCATGACATTACAGGAAAATTTCCAATGGAGTGTGTCTTTATTACAGAAGTTTAGGCTTATTTTCAATCAAGTTCTTTTATTATCTTCCACGACTATTCATGGACAATAAACGGAACATTTCAGAATATTTCATTAATATTTATGAGCTTTTCACATGGCTAGTTACAAACCAAAGTATTTCAATTTGTTAAACAAGAAAGGATCCTGCTATGAATTATGTACTGATCATTTTATTTTAGCAAAATGGTAGAAATCAGTGCCTTAAAAGTGAATGATGTACTGAAATCATAGTGTTTACACTTATTGAGTTACAGAATTGTAACAATTATCCACATTACATAGATACATGGCTATTTATACATTTTCTCCATACTTGGGTATTTTTTTCACCTCTACATTTTTATACCTTGATGTACTTTGCCCTAAAGCTGTTCTCTGTTTTCAGAGCATTATCAATGCTGATTGTCTATGGGAAAATCCTCACGACTCTCCTATTGCTGGATAATGAGTTGTTCATCCCTAATTATGACTGGAATTGTTGATCATCAACAAGAATATTGTCTATACTGTAGATTATATTAGTAAAACATTAATTCACAAACATAGGCATGTGATTCTGTAACTTAATTTGTTCACAGAAATTGCTAATCTATTTGAAAATTAAAGAACAAAAACTATAAAATAGAATAAACACTATAGCTATTAAACCAAGTTAAGGACTTAAAAAATGGATGGATTTTGTTGGATAAGAATTTTGTCGGTGGCGGGCTTTAAAAGAGTTTTTAATATAAGGCCTTTAAATCATATTATGATGTTATCAGTGTGAATGATACAGATATCATTCTAACATTATCTTCTTTATTAAATGATTATAGCACATATAAAGACTTTTCAGTTCATTAGAACTGAATCATCTTTTTGTAATAACCAACGTAATAACTGTATCAGACAATTTCATCAATGGATGCTAACACTGATGGGCAAAAAAAGTTAGGATACAAAATATTCACAAGGTCTCAAAGTATTACTGCACAGATTACATTTAATTATAAAAAAGAAATATGGCTGGGCACGGTGGCTCACGCCTGCAATCCCCGCACTTTGGGAGGCTGAGGCAGGCGGATCCACTGAGGTTGGGGGTTCAAGACCAGCCTGACCAACATGGAGAAACCCCATCTCTACTAAAAATACAAACTTAGCCGGACGCGGTGGCGCATGCCTGTAATCCCAGCTACTCGGGAGGCTGAGGCAGGAGAATCCCTTGAACCTGGGAGGTGGAGGTTGTGGTGAGCCGAGATCATGCCATTGCACTCTAGCCTGGGCAACAAGAGTGAAACTCCATCAGAAAGAAAGAAAGAAAGAAAGAAAAGAAAAGAAAGAAAGGAGGGACGGAGGGAGGGAGGGAGGGAGGGAAGGAGGGAGGGGGGAGAGAGGGAGGGAGGGAGGGAAGAAAGGAAGGAAGATGTATTTACCATGGACTCCAGCCTGGGCAACAAGAGTGAAACTCCGTCAGAAAGAGAAAAGAAGAGAAGAGAAGAGAAGACGAGAAGAAGAGAGAGAAGAGAAGAGAAG
>NW_026652290.1:21118953-21204173 GCF_009828535.3 Hylobates moloch
AAAAAAAAAAAAAAAAAAAAAAAAGTTGAAATAATGTATATCAAAAGAGCAATTGGAAATGAAAAGGGGACAAGAAAACCCAGTTCCATGGTAGGTTAACCAGAGCAAAAGACACGTCTGGCACTATGAAAATAAAATGGCCACTAAGTAAATATAAACAGATCATTCTCTCTCTTAATTAAAAATATCTATACATTTATCCTCCCTCTTTTTGTTTTTCTTTTTACTGATGAAAAATTCTCATTCTATTACAATTAAAATGCTATGAGCCTGTACTATATCTTACTGTCACACTTTTTAAATATGAACATTTTTCTTCATGTAAATTGTTGTTCTAGTTTCAAAAACAGACATTTTTTAAATCTCAAAAGAACCCCGAAATTATACATTTTTCCAAAATGCTCTTCTATTTCTTTATGCAGCACTGTTTGAGAAATACTCATTTCTGGTGATTCTTCAGGGCATATCTATTCTTTGCGTCATAGTCTTTTCCCACAGTTTTCTAACTTAGAAGCTTCTCTAAGCCTGTTCTGTCTGTTGTGCCTGCTCTCACTGTGAGGAACTCAATAAAGATATGGCTGCCTGTGCTAGGAGCATAGCCCTTTGGAGCTTCTTAGGCCCTATTTGCCCAGGAGAGCAAAGAGTTAATTCAAATTCTTTGGTCAATTTCATCGCTTTGTTGTCTCCCTTCCAAAATCCCAGCACTCATCCTTGAAGGGGGAGAGGGCCATTTCCGTAAGACGCGCTGAAGGAGTATTATAAGTATGTTCTCAAAGAGCCTTTCTGTTCTTTCACTAGTACACAAGGATTCCTTTCTCCGAGAGAGGATGTCTAAGAATTCGGCTTCGATAGAAACAATTTTCAGAAGTCTGACCATCCTACCAGTTTTCTGCATGGCGCTTTTTCTTTGCTCTGCAGTATTTTTACTTTTCAGACCTGTCCTATGCAATATTTACTTGCTTTCTTAATGTTGGTACTTCTAGTATATCTTTAAACTTGTCAAAAATAGAGTTTGACCTCGCTTTGTGTTTTTCTATTGGAATTATTGGTATTACAATTTTACCTTACTTTCTATTCACTTTATTGATGCTCACATAATCTCCTCAGATCTGCAGCTTTATGGCAGGTTGGTATATGTGGCTCTTACTCCTCTGATTCTAGGGCTTTCATACAGTGAAGACTCTGCTGGTCTAGCTGGTTAAATGAGTATTTTTTTTTCAAATTTATTGTGGATATATAGTATATGTATACATATACTATGTATATACATATATATATATATATGGTACAAGAGAGATTTTGATGCAGGCATACCATGCATAATAATCATGTCAGGTAAATGGGTAATATATCACCTCAAGAATTTATCATTTCTTTGTATTATAACATTCTAATTATACTCTTTCAGTCATTTTAAATGTACAAAAAATTATTGTTGACTGTAGTCACCCTGTTATGCTATCAAATAATATATCTTATTCATTCTATCTAACCATATTTTTGTACCCATCGAACATTCTCACCAACTCCACCCCACTACTTTTCCTAGTTTCTGGTAACCATCATTCTACTCTCTATTTCCATGAGTTCAACTGTTTTAACTCTTAACTCCCACAAATAAATGAGAACATGTGAAGTTTGTCTTTCAATGCATGGCTTATTTCACATAACATAATATCCACCAGTTACATCCATGTTGCTGCACATATTCAATTCTGTAGGCCTGGAGAACATCCAGGTAGTTTGCATTCTTAACAAAGACCTCAGAAGATTCTGATTCAAGCTGATCATTGACCACAATTTGAAAATTATTGCACTTGAGTGTTAGCTGTTAATTTATGAACCTGAAGGCAAGCAATATACACTCATAGATGATAATGCATGGATATTTAAAACTGCTAGTTTTGTCTTGGTGAAATCGTACCAGGAGGCTATCAGTGAGTTTCAAGCTTATTACACCAATCCTATAATTAATTTTTCTTTCAAGGAATATAGTTTTTTCAGTCTAAACTTCATTTTAAGACAAAATTTTTTATTTGATGAAGGACAGGAATTGGTCTTGTTTTGGATCTTTGTCTTGTAACTAGAGAACACAAAGAACATCTGATTCAGGGCTGGTCTGCATACCATATATGTGAGATAAATTAAGGCTAAAAGACACTGTATGCCCTAATGAGTTCTAGAAGGGAAAAGGTTTACATCACATTTGACAATAAAGAGATCACTGTCCTTTACATTAATAAATGAAAATTTGGATTTCTCAAATTGGCTTAATATCAGGGAAAAGGTGAATAGCTTATAAACTTCTACGGATTTGTGATAAATTTCAACCCACAGACATACAAACCACTGTGTGAAAAATTATTATAACTGATATACATTGTGCAGAAAATTATTGATTCAATACAGAATATAACATAGTAAACAATGAGATTACTGAGACAAGAGGACCAATGAAACAACCACCTTTCAACCTTACTTTTATCATGTGACAAAATAAAATACCACATGTCTCTTTCAGCTGGCTACATAGCTTAGATGACAAAACAGTATCTTGCAGGCAACCTGAGCTCTTTGAGAAAATGTAAACATAAAAAATTATCAGTTATTTATTTTAAGAACAAGCTGTTTTGAAGAAAAGTCAAGGGCTTAAAAGGCTGTATTACGATGAGATGGCAACGATTATGTGCATAAGATAAACACGTTTATTAAATCACACTTGCCAATGAAGGTTGAGAATAGCTTCTATCGAAATAGCGTAAGGTTGCTCTTATTAAAGGTAATGAGGTGTAGTCTTTTGAAAATATATCCTACTTCTAAATGCCTGTAAAATGGAAACCACACTAACTCCGCTGAGTTATGTTAATAACTAGTGAAAAGCGTCTTATTCTAAAGTACTTCAAAAACCAATTATTCAAAGTGGCTACCAGGTGTTGTGGAAGGAAGTTAGTTTGGTTTTGGGTTTTTTTCCAAGACACCTTTAGGAGTACTCCAGAGCTTCTGAAAGTGGCTTATCACTGCACATTTGAATATTTTAATTATACACTTCAAAAAATACTTGAGAGTCATTTGACTAAAAGTGCAATTTGTGTATAACATTTTAGTACTTAAATCAACTATGAAATAGCATTTTAAATTAAAATCCAATACACTTTGCATTCACTCTGTTCAAGAAAATTGAAGCTAATTATAACTCTCAAATTAAGCAAATCTAGGGGAGCTAACAATGCAATTTTTAGAATATAATACATTATTAGATGTGAAGATAGCGATATTTCTATGCTAAAAAAAAACCAGAACTACCAGTATGATAAAGAAAAGGTGAGGTGTAGGATGGAAATAGAAATAATTCTTGTGAGAGTTTTGAAGAATAAATTTCTAAGGATTATGTGTGCAACTCAACGTTAATTGCCCTTTTTTCAAAGGTCCCTCTTTACTAGTTTACCTGAGAAAATAGGGATTGATTTGTCCATGTGATTCCTCCTCAGTCCATGACTTACAGTGCATCTCTGATATTTAAACCTAGGCTTCCAGCTAGTGTTGTTACTGCTAAATAACTGGAAGTTGGGAATTTTACCTACACTTGAAATCATGCTGCCCTCATCATTTTAACCCCACCAGTGGAGTGCTGTAAGAAGATTACACTTCCCCGTACTGAATTGATTTCTCTTAACTACACCACTGAACAATCACTGTTTATAAAAGTCTTTGTAGGTACTGCTAGTTTGTCAACTTCAATGGAAAATGCCAAATGACTTTCCCAAACTACTATAAAAACTCATACTCCACCCCGTCTCTACTAAAAATACAAAAAATTAGCTGGGCGTGGTGACACGCTCCCAGCTGCTCGAGAGGCTGAGGCAGGAGAATCGCTTGAACCCAGGAGGCAGAGGTGGCAGTGAGCCGAGATCGCGCCACTGCACTCCAGCCTGGGCGACAGAGCGAGACTCCGTCTCAAGAAAAAAAAAAAAAAAAACTTATAACCCACCTAGTAATATCTTATTTCCTTTCCTTGCTTCCTTGTTAACACTTCACATTATCAGATATTTAAATGTTTGTCAATGCAGTGAAAGTATATTTTACTTTCATTAAATCCAATGTCCTTTAATATTGATTAACGTTTTATTTTACTGCCTATTTTTAAAAAATTATTGTTAACTTTTTATTGGGTTTTTATATTTTGTGTACAGACTGTCTTTTGTTATGTGTAAATGTGTATGCATAGTATATGTACATACACTACAATATATACACATATTGTATGTGTGTGTATATATTTATACATGCCATACATTACTATAAAAGTGTTTAAATTTTGTTTTTTATATTTAAGTCCCAGTCCACTTAAATTTGATTTTTGCATGTGGTGTCTCAATTGTCCATCTGGAGACAGACTACATATGAAAACACACTATTCTATTTCTGTCTGCAATTTATTGATATCATACTTAATGAATATAATTTCGTATTTTCTCAATATCTGATTTTATTTCCATATAAAAGTTAAAATCATCCATCAAAGTCCCCAGACAATTTCCTTTCAAATTTCAATTTAAAGTACATCAAATCTATAGGAAAAAATTATAGAGTATAAATACCTTTATTACACTTATTCATTATGATCATAGCATAACTTTTCATATTTAATTATTATTAAATGTTTTTAATAGTTTTATAATTTTCTTAAGTTTTACACATCAATTATTTTTTATTTTTATAAAGTTTTCTAAAATTTCTTTATTGTTATAAATTGTGATCTACTAATCATATTTTTGAGATTTGTGTCAAGTGCAGACAGGTGAATTTGAGACCTATTGACTGTGCTAGACTTTATTAATTATAATATTTTCCCATAAATTTTGCATATTCTTTGTAGACAATCGTGTTACCTTTCCCAGTAAGAGTTTCATTTTCGGCCGGGCGCGGTGGCTCACGCTTGTAATCCCAGCACTTTGGGAGGCCGAGGCGGGCGGATCACAAGGTCAGGAGATCGAGACCACGGTGAAACCCCGTCTCTACTAAAAATACAAAAAAATTAGCCGGGCGTGGTGGCGGGCGCCTGTAGTCCCAGCTACTCGGAGAGGCTGAGGCAGGAGAATGGCGTGAACCCGGGAGGCGGAGCTTGCAGTGAGCCGAGACTGCGCCACTGCACTCCAGCCTGGGCGACACAGCGAGACTCCAACTCAAAAAAAAAAAAAAAAAAAAAAGAGTTTCATTTTCTATTTTCAAATTTCTAAACTTTTTATTTAATTATCTTATTCTACATTGCACATTGTAACTTCTAGTAACATGTTGAATAAACATGATGAAAACAATTATTCTTGTTTTTTTCTTGATTTTAAAGGAAATGCTTACACTAGATCATGATGCTAGATATATGTATTTTGAAGACCACCTTTCTTTTTATTGATACATAAGAGTTGTATATGCTTTTGGAGTATATATAATATTTTGATACATTCATATAGTGTG
This sequence comes from Hylobates moloch, assembly GCF_009828535.3. NCBI lineage: Eukaryota > Metazoa > Chordata > Mammalia > Primates > Hylobatidae > Hylobates > Hylobates moloch. The sequence goes on from NW_026652290.1 coordinate 21,124,426, forward strand.
TAAGGATCAAATAAAAGTAATTGGGATATCTATCACCTCAGACATCTATCTGATTTTTTAAGATGCTAGAAACATTTGAATTATTATCTACTAGTTATTTTGAAATATACAATAAATTATTGTTAACCCTATGAACTATAAACCACAAGTTCTTATTTCTTCTGACAGTATTTTTGTACCCATTAATCAACCTCTCTTCATCCTCCCTTTCCACTTCCCTTCCCAGCCTCTGGTAAACATTCTATTTTCATGTGAACCACTTTTTTTAGCTCCTATGTGTGAGCAAGAATATGTGATATTTCTCTTTCTGTGCCTGGATTATTTCACTTAACACATTATCTTCATTTTTATTTATGTTGCAGCAATTATAGGATTTCCTTTCTAATGGCTAAATCTACTCCTTTGTGTATATATACCATACTTTCTTTATTCATTCATTCATTGATAAACAATTAGAATGATTCTATATCTTGGCTAACATGTATAGTAGCTGCAATTAACAAGAGAGTGCAGATATTTATTTCTTTGATACATTTTCCTTTGATATATTTCCTTTCTCTTGGACATACATACAGCAGTGACATTGCTTGATCCTATGGTAAATTGCATTTTGAGTTTTTTGAGAAAGCTTTATACTATTTTCCATAGTGGAAATACTCATACATCAACAGGGCATGAGTGTTCTCCTTTCTTCCTATCCTCATCACTATCTGTTAGATTTTGTCTTTTTAATAAAAGCCATTTTGATGAAGGTGAGATGACATCTCACTATGGTTTTGATTTGCATTTCACTGATGATTAGCAATGTTGAATATTTTATCATATACCTGCTTTCCATTTGTATGTTTTATCTTGAAAATGTCTATTCAGATATGTTGTGCATGTTTTAATCAGGTTACTTTATTTTTCTAATATGTTTGAGTTTCTTGTGTATTTTTGTTACTAACCCCTTCTTAGATAATTTGCAAAAATGTGTTCTGCAATTCTATAGGTTGTCTCTTCACAATACTGATTGTTTCCTTTGCTTTACAAAAGCTTTTTAGTTTGATGTAATTCCATTTCCCTATTTTTTGCTTTTGTTGCCTGTGCTTTTTGAGGTCTTATTCAAAAATTCTTTGCCCAGTCCAACTTTGTGAATCATTTTTCTCTATGTTTTCTTCAAGTAGTTTCATAGTTTCATGTCTTACATTTAAATCTTTCATTTACTTTAATTTGATTTTTGTATATGGTGGAAGATAAGGGTCTAGTTTCATTCTTCTGTGAATGGTTATCCAGTTTTTCCACAATCATTTATTGGAGATTGGCCTTTTCCCAATGCATGCTCTTGGGACACTTGTCAAAAAGAGTTGCCTGTCAACGTGTGGATTTATTTCTGAGTTCTCTATTCTGTTCCATTGGCCTATGTGTCTGTTGTATGCCAGTACCATACGGTTTGGTTAATACAGCTTTGTAGTATATTTTGGAGTCAGGTAGTATAATACCTCCAGCTTTGTTCTCTTTGCTTAAGACTGCTTGGATTATTCTGGGATTTTTGTGGCTCTATACAAATTTTAAGATTGCTTTTACTATTCATGTGAATAATATCATTTATATTTTGATAGCAATTGCATTAAATCTGTAAAGTTTTTTCGGCAGTATTGACATTTTAACAATATTAATTCTTCCAATCCATGATCATGAGATATATTTTCATTTTTCTTTGTGTCTCCTTCAATTTCTCTCATTAATGTTTTACAGTTTTCCTTGTAACAATCTTTAACTTCTTCAGTAAAATTAATTACTAAGATTGTATATTTTTTGTAGTTCTTATAAATGGGATTGACTTGTTATTCCTTTTTTAGATTGTTTGCTGTTAAGGTATAGAAATGCTACTAAATTTGTATGTGTGTCTGTTTCTTTTTTATCCTGCTACTTTACTGAATTCATGTATCAGTTCTAAAAGTTTTTTGGTGGAGTTTTTAGGTTTTTCTAAATATAAGACGATGTTTACAAATGAGGTTAATTTAACTTCTTTCTTTCCAGTTTGAATGCCCTTTATACCTTTCCCTTGCTTAATTTTCTGGCTAGGACTTTTAGCATTATATTCAATAAAAATGGTAAAAGCAGGTATATTTGTTTTATTCCAGATCTCAGAGTAAAGGTTTTCCATTGTTCTCCATTCAGTATGTTAGCTGTGGGTTTGACATATATGGCCTTTACTGTTTTAAGATATGTTCCTTCAATGACCAGTTTGTTGAGAGTTTTTATTATGAAATGTTGAATTTTAGTGAATGTGTTTTCAGCATCCATTGAAATAATCACATAAATTTTGTTATGGATTCCTCTGATATATGCCATTTATTCATTTGCATACATTGAGCCATCCTTTTATTCCTGGGATGAATCCCATTTGATGATGGCGAATGGCCTCTTTAATGTACTAAATTTGATTTGCTTATGTTTCGCTAAGGATTTTTGCAACTATGTCCATCAGTGATATCTGTCTGTAGTTTTCTTGTGGCTTTGTCTGTTTTTGGTATAAGGATAATACTGGCTATCAATATCAATAATGAATTCAGAAATATCCCATGCTCTTCAATATTTTTAATAGTTTGAATAGAAGAAGTATTAGTTTTTCTTTAAATGTTTGGTAGAATTCAGAGTGAAACCTGGGATTTCTTTGGTGGGCAACTTTTTATTGTTGCTTCTATCTCATTACTCATTATTGGTGTGTTCAGGTCTTCTATTTCTTTATGGTTCAATCTTGGCAGGTTGAATGTCTGCAGGAATTTATCCATTTTTCCAGGTTTTTCAATTTTTTGGCATATACTTGTTCATAGTGTTTCCTAATGATTTCTTTTTTGTATTTCTGTGGTATCAGTTGTTATGTTTCTTCTTTTTGTTTCTGATTTTATTTATTTAGGTCTTCCTCTTGTTTCCTTTGCTTGTCTAGATAAAGGTTTATTGACTTACCTTTTCAAAAAACCAACTTTTCATCTTATTCTTCTCTCATATTGTTTGTTATTTGGTCTCAATTTCATTTATTTCTGCTCTGAGATTTATTATTTCCTTCTTTGTACTTATTTTGGGTTTAGTTCATTCTTGCTTTTCTAGTTCCTTAAGCTGGATCATTAGGTTGCTTATTAAAAAAAAGTCTTTTCACTTTGTTGATGTAAGCATTTATTGCTATAAACTCCCCCCTTAGTACTGCTTTTTCTGTAACCATAAATCTTGGTATGTTGTATTTCCATTTTTTTCATATCATTTTAAATTTGCTTCTTGATTTCTTCATTGACCCATTAATAATCCAGGGACATGTTGTTAATTTCCATATGCTTGTATAGTCTCCAGACTTTTCTTTTGTTTTTGATTTCTGGTTTTATTCCATTGTATCAGAAAAAATAGTTGATACTACTTTGACTTTTTGTATTTGCTGAGACTTGTTTTGTTATATGGTGTATTCTGGATAATTTTCCATGTGCTAATAAAAAGAATGTGTATTCTGTACCAGTTGAGTGAATTGTTCATTAAATGTCAAATAGGTTCATTTGATCTACTGTGCAGTTTAACTTTGATGTGTTTTTTGTTTTTTTTTTTTAAATTTTCCTTCTGGATGCTGCGACCTTTATTGAGACTGGGTGTTGTTATTGTATTGTAGACTTTATCTCTTTAGATCTATTAATAATTTCTTTATATGTTTGGGTGCTCTGATGTTAGGTGTGCATATGTAGTTACATTTATTATAACCTTTCTTTGAATTGATCCTATATCATTATATAGTGACCATCTTTGTCTCTTTTTACAGTCTTTGACTTGTTTATCTGGTATAAGTATGTGTACCCTTGTTCTTTTTTGTTTCTAATTACATGAAATATGTTATTTTTATTCCTTCACTTTTGGTCTATGTGTGTCTTTATAGGTGACATGGGTTTCTTATAGGCAGTATGTAATTAAGTCTTGTTATTTAAAAATTTATTGAACCAAAGTATATTTTTTAACTGGAGAATTTAGTTCATTTACATACATTTTATTATTGACAGATAAGGACTTACTACTGCCATTTTGTTTCTTGTTTTGTGGTTGTCTTGTAGTTCCTGTCTTCTTTTCTTTCTCACTATCTTTATTCATGCTTAAGTGAGTTTCTCCGGCAGTATGTTTTAATTTGTTGCTTTTTACATTTATTGTATCTATAATAGGTTTTGGCTTTGTGTTTACCATGAGGTTTACAAAAAAATCTAATATATGTAACAAGTTATTTTAAATGGATGACAACTTATCTTGATCACAGAGATTAGACACAAAGAAAAAACTTGGTAAAAGTCTGCACTTTAAATACATATCCTCCTATATTTTGAATTTTTGTTGTCTCTATTTAAATTTTTATATTACCTAACTCTTAGTTATATAAATTTTTATATTACTTATCTCTTAATTAGTTGCTGTACCGTTTTTGACAGGTTTTAGTCTTTATGCCTAGATACAAGTGCATTACACACCGCAATTACCATATTAGAGCACTCTGAGTTTCTCTGTTTATTAATGAGTTTTATACCTTCAAATGTTTCCTTTTTGTATGTTAGTGTCCTTGTTTTTCTGATTGAAATACATTCTTTAGCATTTCTTATAAAACAGTTTTGGTAGTGATAAATTCTGTCAGCTTTGGTTTGAGAAAAACATTATCTCTCCTTCAAGCTTTAAGGATAGCTTTGTTAGACAAAGTATTCTCAAGTATATTTGAGTTCTTTGTAGATTCTGGTTATTAGACCTTTGTCAGATGAATAGATTGCAAAAATTTTCTCTCACTTTTTAGGTTGCCTGTTTGTTCTGATGATAGTTTCTTTTGCTGTGCAGAAGCTCATTAGTTTAATTAGATGCCATTTGTCAAATCTGCTTTTGTTTAAAAAGCAAATTTTTATTTTTATTTTTTTTCAGCCTTTTGAGTATGTCCTTCAACTTCATTCTGGCATGCAATGTTAATTCTGGGAAATCCATTGCAAGACAAATTAGAGCATTTTTTTTTCAGTGTCCATAAATACATTTTATTGTTTTTTTATTTTTGGTTTTGGGATACATGACCAGGACATGCAGTTTTGTTACATAGGCAAATGTAAATGTGTCCAACGGTGGTTTGCTTCACTTATCAGCCCATCACCTAGATATTAAGCCCAGCATGCGTTAGCTATTTATCCTGATGCTCTCCCTCCCCCAATTGCAACCCCTGACAGGTCCCAGTGTGTGTTATTCCTCTCCATGTGTCCATGTGTTCTCTGTTCAGCTCCCACTTATAAGTGAGAACATGCCGTGTTTGGTCTTCTGTTGATGCATTACTTTCCTGAGGATAATGGATTCCAGATGCAGCCATGTCCCTGTAAAGTACATGATCTTATTCCTTTTTATGGCTGCACAGTATTTCATAGTGTGTATGTACCATATTTTTTTTATCCAGTCTATCACAGGTGGACATTTGGGTTGATTCCTTGTCTTTGCTAATGTGAATAGTGCTTCAGTGAACATACACATGCACATATCTCTGTAATAAAATTATTTATATTCCTTTGGGCCTATACCCAGTAATGGGATTGCAGCATATAATGGTATTTCTAGTTCTAGATCTTTGAGGAATCACCATAACATCTTCCACAATGGTTAAACTAATTTACATTCCCACCAACAGTGTAAAAGCATTCTTATTTCTCCACAACCTGGCCAGAATCTGCTTTTTTCTTGACTTTTTAATAATCACCATTCTGACTGGCATGAAATGGCATCTCATTGTGGTTTTCATTTGCATTTCTCTAATGATCAGTGATGTTGAGATATTTTTCATATGTTGGTTGGCTGCATGAATGTCTTCTTTTAAGAAATGTCTGTTCATGTTTTTTGTCCACTTTTTAATTTTTTTTTCTTGTAAATTTGTTTGAGTTCTTTGTAGATTCTGGTTATTAGACCTTTGTCAGATGAATAGATTGCAAAAATTTTCTCTCACTTCTTAGGTTGCCTGTTTGTTCTGATGATAGTTTCTTTTGCTGTGCAGAAGCTCATTAGTTTAATTAGATGCCATTTGTCAAATTTGCTTTTGTTTAAAAAGCAAAACAAAGCAAAATTTTGTTGCCAAAATTGCTTTTGGTGATTTCATCATGAAATTGTCTGTGCCTAGGTCCTGAATGGTATTGTCTAGGTTTTCTTCTAGGGTTTTTATGGTTTTGGGTTTTACATTTAAGTCTTTAATCCATCTTGAGTTAATTTTTGTATAAGGTGTGAGGAATGGGTCCACTTTCAATTTTCTGCATATGGACAGCCAGTTCTCCCAGTACAATTTATTAGTGAATCCTTTCCCCATTGTTTGTTTTTGTAAAGGTTTGTCAAAGATCAGACAGTTGTAGATGTGTGGTCTTATTTCTGAGTTCCCTATCCTGTTCCGTGGTCCATGTGTCTATTTTTGTACCAGTACCATGCTGTTTTGGTTACTGTAGCTTTATAGCATAGTTTGAAGTCCAGTAGCATGATGCCTTCAGCTTTGTTCTTTTTGCTTAGTATTGTCTTGGCTATACAAGCCTTTTTTTTGGTGCCATATGAAATTTAAAATAGCTTTTTTTCTAAGTCTGTGGAGAATGTCAGTGGTAATTTAATGGGAATAGCATTGAATCTATAAATTTCTTAGGGCAATGTGGCCATTTTCACAACACTGATTCTTCCTATCTGTGAGCATGAAGTACTTTTTTTCCATTTGTTTATGTCCTCTCTGGTTTCCTCGAGTAGTGGTTTGTAGTTCTCCTTGCAGAGGTTCTTCAGTTCCCTTGTTAGCTGTATTCCTAGGTGTTTTATTCTCTTTGTAGCAATTGTGAATGAGTTTATTCATGATCTGGCTCTCTGCTTGCCTGTTGTTGGTATACAGGAATGCTTGTGCTTTCTGCACATTAATTTGGTATCCTGAGACTTTCTTGAAGTCACTTATCAGCTTAAGAAGTTTTTGGGCTGAGACAATGGAGTTTTCTAGATATAGGATCATGTCATCTGCAAATAAAGACAATTTCACTTCCTCTCTGCCTATTTGAATACCTTGTATTACTCTCTCTTGCCTCATTACCTTGGCCAGAACTTCCAATCAATACTATGTTGAATAGGAGTGGTAAGAGAGGGCATCCTTGTCTTGTGCAAGTTTTCAAGGGGAATTCTTCCAGCTTTTGCCCCTTCAGTATGATATTGGCTGTGGGTTTGTCATAAATGGCTCTTATTGAGGTATGTTCCTTCAATCTAGTTTATTTAGAGTTTTTAACATGAAGGGACCTTGAATGTTATAAGGAAGGCCTTTTCTGCGTCTATTGAGATAATCACGTAGTTTTTGTCTTTAGATCTGTTGATGTGATGAATTACGTTTATTGATTTTTGTATGTTGAACCTGCCTTGCCTCCTGGGAATGAAACCAACCTGATCATGGTGGATAAGCTTTCTGATGTGCTGCTGTATTTGGCTTGCCAGTACTTTATTGATAATTTTTTGCACTGATGTTCATCAGGAATATTTGCCTGAAGTTTTCTTCTTTTGTTTTTATCTCTGCTAGGTTTTGATATCAGGATGATGCTGGCCTCATGGAATGAGTTACAATGGAGTCCTTTCTTTTCAATTGTTTGGAATAGTTTCAGAGAAATGGTATCAACTCTTTTTTGTATTTGTCATACAATTCAGCTGTAAATCCATCTGGTCTTGGGTTTTTTTTTTGTTTGTTTTTTTTTTTTTTTTTTTGGTTGGTAGGCTATTTATTACTGCCCCAATTTCAGAACTTGCTATTGGTCTATTCAGAGATTTGGCTTCTTCCTGATTCAGTATTTGGATGGTGTATGTGTCCAGGAATTTACCCATTTCTTCTAGATTTTCTAGTTTATTTGCATAAAGTTGTTTACAGTATTCTCTGATGGTTGTTTGTATTTCTGTGGGGTCAGTGGTGATACCCCCTTTATCATTTTTCATTGTGTCTATTTGATTCTTCTCTCTTTTCTTCTTTATTAGTGTATCTAGTGGTCTATTTTATTAATTTTTTCAAAAAAACTGCTCCTGGATTCATTGATTTTTTTGAATGTATCTCCTTTAGTTCTGCTCTGATCTTGGTTATTTCTTGTCTTCTGCTAGCTTTGGGGTTTGCTCTTGGTTCTCTAGTTCTTTTAGTCCTTATGCTATGGTGTCAATTTGAGATCTTTCTAGCTTTTTGATGTGTAAATTTAGTGCTATAAACTTCCCTCTTAGCACTGCTTTAGCTGTGTCCTACAGATTCTGGTATGTTGTCTCTTTGTTCTCATTGGTTTCAAAGAACTTCTTGATTTCTGCCTTAATTTCATTATTTACCCAGGAGTTTTTAGGAGCAGATTGTTCAATTTCCATGTGGTTGTGTGGTTTTGAGTGAGTTTCTTAATCCTGAATTCTAATTTGATTGTGCTGTGATCTGAGAAACTGCTTGTTTTGATTTCAGTTCTTTTGCATTTGCTGAGGAGTGATTTACTTCCAATCATGTGATCAATTTTAGAGTAAGTGCCATGTGGCACCAAGAAAAATAAACATTCTGTTGTTTTGGCATGAAGAGTTCTGTAGATATGTATCAGGTCCACTTGATCCAGAGCTCAGTTCAAGTCTAGTTAATTTCCTTTCGTGATAATCTGTCTGATATTGACAATGGGGTGTTAAAGTCTCCCCTATTATTGTGTGGGAGTCTAAGTCTCTTTGTAGGTCTCCAGGAACTTGTTTTATAAATCTTGGTGCTCCTGTATTGGGTGCATATATGTTTAGGATAGTTAGTTCTTCTTGTTGAATTGAACTCTTTACCATTATGTAATGTCCTCTTTGTTTTTTTGGTTTTGTTTTTTGTCTTTGTTGTTTGAAAGTTTATCTTCTCAGAAACTAGGATTGCAACCTCTCCTTTTTTCTGCTTTCCATTTGCTTGGTAAACTTTTCTCCATTCCTTTATTTTGAGTCTTTGTGCATCTTTACACATGAGATGTGTCTATTGAATACGGCACACTGATGGGATTTGTCTTTGTATCCCACTCACCACTCTGTGTCTTTTAATCGGGGCATTTAGCTCATTTATATTTAAGGTTAATATTGCTATGTGTGAATTTAATCCTGACATCATGATGCTAGTTGGTCATTTTTTTCTCTTGCTGCTTTTAGGATCCTGTCTTTTTCTAATGCCTTTGGAAGATTGATTATTATATGCCTTGTGATTTCTTAATTGGGCTAAATCTGTTTGGTGATCTCTGACCCTCTTGTACCTGAGTATTTCTATCGTTCTCAAGGTTTGGAAAGTTTTGTATTATCATTTCTTTGAATCAGCACTCTAGCACTTACTATTTTTCAGCTCTCTTTTGAATCTCAATCATTCTCAAATTTGCTCTTTTGAGCTGATTTTCTATATCCTATAAGATATAGTTCTTTGTTCCTTTTTATTGTTTTTTTATTTTCTGACTGTCTATATTCAATTAGCATGCCTTCAAGCTCACTGACTCTCTTTTCTTTTTAGTCCATTCTGCTTTTAAAAGCCTCAAATGTATTTTTCAGTTTCACCAAAGTATTTTTTCCAGTTCCAGTATTTCTATTTGATATTGTAATTATAATTTTTTACTATTACAATCTCTTTTTAAATTTCTCTGATATATTTCTGAGTTGCTTTATTGTGTTATCTTATAGTTTTATTACAAGTAATGTTTTCTAATTCTTCATGTGAGAGCTCACATATATATCATTGTCTCATTAGGGTCAGTTACTCGCTTCTTGATTTGTCTGTTTGAGGATGTCATGGTTACCTCTTTGCTCTTGTTTCTTATTAGCATACAAATATGTCTTCACATTCAAGTATTAGTTATTTATTTCAGTCTTCACTGTCTGGCTTGTCTTAGCTTTTTTTATATATGATTGCTTACAGGTTCCTTGAAAATTACCTGTTTAATTTTTTAATCATATTTCAGATTTCTCACATTATTTTTTGAAATCTTTATTATATTTTGCCTTTTACTCTCTTTGATTTTATTGTTTTCTATGATTTCCTAATTTGTATATTCATTCATTTATTTTCAACATTTTACAAAACTTATTATTATAAATATCTTTTCAGGTTCCATGTTAGCTCATCACACTAGTTTATATAGTTACATCACACCAGTTAAGATAACATTAGCATTAAATTAGGATTGCTGCTGCAGGGTCCGGGAGACAGCCAAAAAATTGTGAGGCCCAAAGTGTGAAAGTGTGAAAGGGGGATCATCTTTCCCTGAACACACATCCCCACTGGGGAACCTGAAGGTCCAGACCACAGGAGAAGGATTTGACCTTACCTAGAACTGAGACAAACACAGAGAGCCGAGCAAAATACAGGGGTAGAGAAAGGCGCAGGAAGAGCCCTGTGGGCACTCTCAGTCCCCAGGGAAGCCATTTCTGACTTTGTCTCACAGGTGTCCTTCAGGTGGGCTGCCAGTGGAATTGACAAAAGACCACAGACAGAAGGAAACCTGCAGCTTTACTTTGTAACAATTTCAGCCAAATGCAGAGTTTCCTGGACAGAATCTGGGGGAGAGTGTGAAACAGGAGTGCAGACACAGCTCAGAAGTTGTGGCAGGCGGTGAGGTGCAAAACCTGAAAGTCCTGCTTGCTTTCCCAGTGGGGAGGCCTGGAACCTGGGGCAAGTCCTCAACCCTGCTCACTCATTGCCTGGCAATAAACTTGGTGCTGTTGGGGGAGGCATGGTGAGAGTGAGACTGACCTTTCAGGCTGCATGGGAGCTGGATGAGGCCTCTAACTGCTGGTTTTCCCCCACCTCCCTGGGGACCTGCATGATACAGCAGAGGCAGCCATAATCCCCCCTGGGAACTTAACTCCATTGGGCTAAGAACCACACCCTCATCCTTCAAAGCAGCCTCAGCAAGCCCCGACCAAGAAGAGTGAGCTCAGACACACCCAACCCTGCCCCTGCCTGATGGTCTTTCTCTACCTGCCCTGGTAGCCAATTACAAAAGATATAATCTAGTGGGAGCTTTATGGCCCTGCCCACCACCTAAGAAACATACCCACGCAACCCTAGGGGAAACTTGTATCCTCCTTATACTGCCGCAGTTCATGCTGTCTTGAAAGTGCCACCTTCTGGCTGGAGTCAAACTAACCGAAAACTAGCACAATAAACAAAAATGCAACCAAGGACCCTCACAGATCCACTTCATACCCCTGTTACCTTCCCCAGAGCAGGTACTGGTATACAGGGCTGAGAGACCTGAAGATGGATGACATCACAGGAGTCTTGGCAGACACACCCCAGTACCAGCCTAGAGCCCGGTAGCTCCACTGGGCAGCTAGATCCAGAAGAGAAATAACAATCACTTCAGTTTGGTTCTCAGGAAGCCACATCCCTGAGCACCCACATCCAGCAAGCACCCTGTGGAATAAAAGAATCTGAACAGCAGCTCACGAGCCCCAGATCTTCCCACTGATGTAGCCTACCAAAATGAGAAGGAACTAGAAAAACAATTCTGGCCATATATCAAAACAAGTTTCTTTAACACCCCCAAAAGATCACACTAGCTCATCAGCAATAGATCCAAACCAAGAAGAAATCCCTGAATTGCCAGAAAAATAAATTAGAAAGTCAATCATTAAGCTACTCAAGGAGGCACCAGAGAAAAGTGAATACCAACTCAAAGAAATTTAACAAAATAGCCACACACAGTGGCTCATGCCTGTAATCCTAGCACTTTGGGAGGTTGAGGCAGGATCACCTGAGCTCAGGAGTTTGAGACCAGCCCGGGCAACATAACAAGACCTCATTTCTACAAAAAAAAAAAAAAAAAAATACAAAAATTAGCTAGGAACAATGGGGAGTACTTGTAGTCCCAGCTACTCAGGAGGCTGATGTAGGAGAATTGCTTGAGCCCAGAAGGCAGAGGTTGCAGTGAGCAAAGATTGTGCCACTGCAGTCCACCCTAGGTGACAGAGTGAGACCTTGAAAAAAAAAAAAAAAAAAAAACAGGATATGGATGGAAAAACCTCCAGAGAAATATATAGCATAAATAAAAAACAATCACCCCTTCTGAGAATGAAGGATACACTTAGAAAAATGCAAAGTAAACTGGAAAGTCTCAGCAATAGAATCAAACAAGCAGAAAAAAGTTTGGAACTCAGAGATAAGGTTTTTGAATTAGCCCAATTCAACAAAGACAAAGAAAAAGGAATTAAAAAACATGAACAAAGTCTCCAGGAAGTTTGGGACTATGTTAAACCACCAAATCTAAGAATAATTAGTGTTTCTGAGGAAGAAGAGAAATCTAAAAGTTTGGAAAACATATTTGAAGGAATAATTGATGAAATCTTTCCTGGCTTTGCTAGATAGAGATCTAGACATCCAAATACAAGAAGCTCAAAGAATATCTGTGAAGTTCATCTCAAAAAAATCACCAACTAGGCACACAGTTGTCAGGTTATTTAAAGTCAAGATGAAGGAAAAAAATCTTAAAAGCTGTGAGGCAAAGGCATCAGGTAACCTATAAAGGAAAACCTATCAGATTAACAGTAGAATTCTCAGCACAAACCCTACAGCCTAGGAGAAATTGGAGTCCTATCTTTAGCCTCCATAAACAATAATTATCAGCCAGAAACTAAGCATCATAAATGAAGGAAAGATACAATCTTTTTCAGACAAACAAATGCTGAGAGAATTTGCCACTGCCAAGCCAGCACTACAAGAACTGCTTTAAAAAAGTTCCAAATCTTGAAAGAATTCTTGAAATGCATCAAAATGGAGCCCCCTTAAAGTATAAACCTCAAAGGACCTATAAAGGAATAGCACAATTTTAAAAAAGTCTTCAGGCAACAAATAGCAAAATGAATAGAATAGTACCTCACATATTAACATTGAAAGTAAATGGCCTAAAAGCTCCACTTAAAAGATAAAGAATGGCAGAATGGATAAAAATTCATCAACCAAATATCTGCTGTCTACAAGAGACTCACTTAACACATAAAGACTCACATAAAATTAAGGTAAAGGTGTGGAAAAAGACATTCCATGCAAATGGACACCAAAAGAGGGCAGGAATAGCTATTCTTCTATCAAACAAAATAAACTTTAAAGCAATAGCAGTTTAAAAAGCAGAGAGGAACATTATATAATAATAAAAGGAACTGTCCAACAGGAAGATATCACAATCCTAAATATGTATGCACCTAACACTGGATCTCCTCAATTACAAAACTATTACTACTAGACAAAAAATATGACAGACAGCAACACAATAATAGTGGGGGACTTCAATACTCCACGGATGTCATTAGACAGGTCATCAAGATATAAATTCCACAAAGAAACAGTGGACTTAAACTATACCTTAGAACAAATGGACTTAACAGGTATTTACAGAACATTCTACCAAACACCTGCGAATATACACCCTATTTATCAGCTCATGGAACATTCTCCAAGATAGGCCACATTATAGGCCACAAAACAAGTCTCAATAAATTTAAGAAAATTGGAATTATATCAAGTGCTCTTTCAGACCACAGTGAAATACAATTGGAAATCAACACCAAAAGGAACTCTCAAAACTATGCAAACACATGGAAATTAAATAACCTGCTTCTTACTTTCTATTGGGTCAACAATTAAATCAGGATGAAAGAAATTCTTTGAACTGAACAATAATAGTGGTACAACCTATCAAAATTTCTGGGATACTGCAAAGACAGCAGTTCAATGCTATGAACTAAGAGAAAACTTCATAGCATTAAATGCCTACATCAAAAAGTCTAAAAGAACACAAATAGACTATCTAAGCTCACACCTCAGGAACTAGGGAGAAAAGAACAATCCAAACCCAAGGCCAGAAGAAGAAAATAAATAACACAAATCAGACTTAACTAACTGAAACACAAACAAAAAACAATACAAAAGATAAATGAAACAAAAAGCTGGTTCTTTGAAAAGATAAACAAATTTGATAGACCATTAGCAAGATTAACCAAGAAAAGGAGAGAGAAGATCCAAATAAGCTCAATTGGAAATGAAACGGGAGATATTACAACTGATACCACAGAAATAAAAAAGATCATTCAAGGCTACTATGAACACTTTTATATGCATTAACTAGAAAAAGAAAACAGGTAAATTCCTGGAAATATACAACCCTCCTGGCCTAAACCAGGAAGAAATAGAAACTCCGAACAGACCAAAACCAAGCAGCAATATTTAAATGGTAATAAAAAAAACTGCCAACAAAAAAAGTCCAGGACCGGATGGATTCCCAGCTGAATTCTATCAGACATTCAAGGAATTGGGACCAATCCTATCCTACTGACACCATTGCATAAGATAGAGAAAAAGGAAATCAGCAGGGCACAGTGGCTCATGCCTGTTATCCCAGCACTTTGGGAGGCCAAGGCGGGCAGATCGTGAGGTCAGGAGATCAAGACCATCCTGGCAAACATGATGAAACTCCCATCTCTACTAAAATTACAAAAAAATTGCTGGGCATGGTGGTGCATGCCTGTAGTCCCAGCTGCTCAGGAGGCTGAGGCAGGAGAATCACTATGACAAACCCACAGTCAACATTATGCTGAACAGGGAAAAGTTTAAATCATTGCCCCTAACAACTGCAGCAAGAAAAGGACATCGAGTTTCAGCACTTTTATTGGACATATTACTGGAAGCCCTAGCCAGAGCAACCAGACAAGGGAACTAAATAAAGAACATCCAAAGAGGTAAAGAGGAACTCAAAATGTCACTGCTGATGATATGATTGTATACCTAGAAAACCATAAAGACTCATCCAAAAAGCTCCTAGAACTGATAAATGAACTCAGCAAAGTTTCAGGATACAAAATTAATGTACACAAATCAGTAGCTCTGCTAAACACCAACAGCTACAAAGCTGATAATTAAATCAAGAACCCAACCTTTTTTACAATAGCTGTAATAAAATAAAATAAAATAAAATAAAATAAAATAAAATAAAATACTTAGGAATATACCTAAGCAAGGAGGTAAAAGTCATTTATAAGGAAAACTAAAAAACACTGCTGAAAGAAATTATAGATGACACAAACAAATAGGAATACATCCTATGCTCATGAATGGGTAGAATCAATATTGTAAAAATGGCCATACTGCCAAAAGCAATCTACAAATTCAATGCAATTCCCATCAAAACACCACCATCATTCTTCACAGAACTAGACAAAGCAATCCTAAAATTCATATGGAACCAAAAAGAGCCTACATGGCCAAAGCAAGAATAAGCAAAAACAACAAATATGGAGGCATCACATTGCCTGACTTCAAACTATACTATAAGGCCATAGTCACCAAAACAGCATGGTACTGGTGTAAAAATAGACACATAGACCAATGGAACAGAATACAGAACCCAGAAATAAAGCCAAATACTTACAGCCAACTGATCATAGACAAAGCAAACAAAAACATAAATTGGGAAAAAGACACCCAATTCAACAAATGGTGCTGGGATAACTGGCAAGCCACATGTAGAAGAATGAAACTGGATTCTCATCTATGAGCTCATACAAAAATCAACTCAAGGTGGATCAAAGACTTATATCTAAGACCTGAAACCATAAAAATTCTAGAACATCGAAAAAGCCCTTTTAGATGTTGGCTCAGGCAAAGACTTGATGACCAAGAACCCAAAAGCAAATGCAACAAAAACAAAGATAAATAGATGGGACTTAATTAGACTAAAAAGTTTCTGCACAGCAAAAGAAGTAAGGAGCAAACAGACAATGCACAGAATGGGAGAAAATCTTCACAAACTATGCATCAGATGTAGGACTAATGTTCAAAATCAACAAGGAATTCAAACAAATCAGCAAGAAAAAAGAATCCCATCAAAAAGTAGGCTAAGGACATGAATAGACAATGTGCAAAAGACAATACACAAATACCCAATAAACATATGAAACAATACTCAACATCCGTCATGAGCAGGAAACTACAAATCAAAACCACAATGAGATACCATCTTATCATGAAAGAATGGTCATAGTCAAAAAATCAACAGATAATAGATATTGGTGTGTATGTGGTGAAAAGGGAACACTTTTACACTGCTGGTGGGAATGTAAACTAGTACAACCACTATGTAACACAGTGTGGAGATTCCTTAAAGAACTAAAAGTAGACCTACCATTTGATCTAACAATCTCACTACTAGGTGTCTAACCAGAGGAAAAGAAGTTGCACAAAAGATAGTTGCACACACATGTTTTGTAGCAGCACAATTCAGAATAGCAAAAATACAGATTCAGCCCAAATGCCCACCAGTCAATAAGTGGATAGAGAAAATGTGGTATATATACACACTATGGAATACTACTCAGTCATAAAAAGGAACAAATTAATGGCATTTGTTGCAACCTGGATAGAATTGGAGACCATTATTCTATGTGAAGTAACTCAGGAATGGAAAACCAAACATCGTATGTTCTCAGTCATAAGTGGGAGCTAAGCTAATGAGAACCTAAAGGCAAGAATGATACGATGGACTTTGGGGACTCAGGGGAAAGAGTGGGAAGGAGATGAAGGATAAAAGACTCTATACCAGGTACAGTGTACACTGCTCAGTTGATGGGTGCACCAAAATCTTAGAAATCACCACTAAATAACTTATTCATATGACCAAACACCACCTATTTCCCAAAAACCAATTAAAATAAAAAGTTAAAAAAGGACATAAATGTGAACTATACCTACATTTTAAAAGATGAATAAAAACAAATAAAATAAAACAGTATTAGCATTAAATAGTAGTATTTTCTAAATCATTTATTTCATTATTTCTTCCCTGGCATGTGTCATTTTTAAGTAATTTATTTGAACAGTATTCTTTGTCTTTGACTCTATTTATTGTAGCAATTACTGTACTATGGTAACAGCAGCTTTTTTTCAGTTACTACTTATCTAAAAGTTAAATAATTGCTATGCTTAATTTTTTACAAGTTTGAAATCCTTGTAGAAAAAAAGCTCCTCATTCTTGTTTTTGCTTTTAAAAGGGTTTTTGACTATTTTGGTGTATTTACTGTTACATGTGAATTTTAGACATCTTATTTCATTGTTGATGATTAAAATTACTTAAATTTATATTTAGAGATGAAGTTGGGGAAAATGCACCTAGATTTCTATTTTTTTATTATTATAATCTCTGTTAAATTTCTCTGTTTCTCAATTGCTTTCTTATGTTATCATGTAGTTTTCTTAAAAGTTGTATATTTAATGACTTTCTTTACTCTCTATTTTTTCTTTTCTTGCCATTAGTAATATTAATAAGGGTATTACTTTAAAAATTTCTGTGTCTCTATTCTTTTAGAAATTGGTTTACCTATGTGTCTTACTCTTAGTATCTCATATATCTCTTCATGAATTCAATTAGTTTCATTTATATTCTTCACAGGGCTCTTGAGTATCTTTTACCAAAATTTCTCCATTCATGAGTTTTCTCCACTCATGAATTCATGAGTTTTGTAGGATGAAATGCCTCTAAAATTGTATTTTTAAAATGTAATGATTATTGGCATACATATTATTTATTGAATTTTTACATTTCTTTCTCTTCTACGACTTGATGAATTAATTTACCAGTTTCAATCATTTCTGTACATTGTTTAGGATTTTCAGTATACAAATAGCACATAACATGTGGAAATTTTTTTATTTTGTTTCCTTTTCTTATTTAATTTAGTTAATAAAGGCCACTAAAATTATGTTGAAAAAAATGCAGGCAAAAGGAGGCATCTTTGTTTTTATCAGACTCCATGTTGTCAAAGTGTATCATAAGTTTAATATCTCTAATAGGTTGTGGGTATATATGATTAACAAATTAAATTAAGAGAGTACTCTTCCATTTTTAATTTATAAAGAATTATCTTTTTTATCATGTTAAGACAATTTAATTTTTCATGTATTTAATCATCTTTTAAGATGGCTTGCTTATTTAATCTGTAAATGGATTACACATGTGCCTGTTCTACTTTAAACTTTGCTTGGTTATAATACATGTATCATATTTTTAAATTTAATTTACCAAGTATTTTGTTAAGATTATTTATTGGAAACATCATTAGGCTCAGACTCTGCTTTTTTCAAGGGGATAAGAAGGTCATAGGGTCAAAGAGATATGTCTAATCGAAGCCCACAATCCCTTAGGCCTTATCTGAGCTCTCACAATCTCTGAATGCCTTTCTGCAATGGCCTTGATCATACTACCAGGGTTTAGACAGCCTTTTCTCTTGTCTTTCCTCCTGAAGCTGAACTACTTTATGGGTATGAATGAATGCCTGGATACAAGAGCCTGTACCTAAAGGGTAGCTAATTTGGTGGTATGTAAACAAAGCTTGCACATGCAAACATGGATGCTGGCCATAAGCATACATAGAGCCATTCACTGTACAATAAAGAAATAGTGTTGAAAGATAAGGGGTAGCTGATGACTAGAAAATATTGACCAGCTCTCCCTAAAGTAATTTATTCCCATATGAAGCTCAAAGAAATTATCGAATTCTAAATATCAGTATAGCTACCCGGATCCTTACTAAAATGATACATTTTTCAAAGTAGTAACAAAGAATAAATAGTAATTGAGTTTTAAAATTTTATTTGTAGCTTTCAAATATTTACATATATGTTACATGTATTTCCACTTGGACTACAGCCCAGAATTCCACAACTATTAGTGGATGTCCTAATGTTTATAATTGAACATTAAAAATAAATTTTATCATATTGTTCTCAGTTTTTGTATCGAGATTACCTAATTTCATAAAATAAAATAGGCAGCCTTAAAATTTTAGATCTCAGAAATAATTCAAATAAAAATCATTAACTCTTACTAAATTTTTTAATCTGGGCCAGTTATTTTTGGCTTGGCAAAGTTTGGTTACTAATTAAATATTTTAATTTGTATTGGACATTGTAGAAAATTGTATCT
This sequence comes from Hylobates moloch, assembly GCF_009828535.3. Classification (NCBI taxonomy): domain Eukaryota; kingdom Metazoa; phylum Chordata; class Mammalia; order Primates; family Hylobatidae; genus Hylobates; species Hylobates moloch. The sequence goes on from NW_026652290.1 coordinate 21,143,373, forward strand.
TTTCTGTTATGTTTTCTAATGTACAGATATACATTTTTAATGGTATCATTTAATACATCTTGATTTTAAGTGAACAGGTTTATAACTTCTCAATTTTTATGGTGACTACCTACCTTACATGCTATTATAATCAAGAATATTAATTGCATTTTCATGAGAGAAAAAAATAACTTTTGACTGGTCACAAAACTGGATTAAATCTATTTTTACCAATAATCTACCTCATTATTTCTCTTTTCCTTCCACATTTTCTCCATTTGTTCCTTTTTTTATTTTTGTCACTCTTACTGACAGCCTTTGGGATTATTTCTGACAGTGTCTTTGGTGGTAATTTTAAACTGTATCTTCTTTTCTTCCTTGAATGCTAGTATTAATAGGTATAGATTTCTGCATTGGCAAGTATTGTCTCTCAGCCCTTCAAAGGTTTTACTATAAGTTGGCATTTGAAGTTTCTGCAAGAAGCCTGTTGTAAGTCTCTCTGCTCTTCCTCCATTGATAATCTGTCTTTTTACTCTGATGCTTTTAAGGTTTTCTCTTTATCATTGATATTTTACAACATAGCTACAATTTTTCTGGGTGTGCACTTATTTTTATTTATGTGTGCTTTGTAACTTAGCACCTATCTTTCTTCAATCCAACAAACTTTATAGCCAGTTTTTCTTACAATATTGCCTTTCCATCATTTCTTCTATTACTTACTCTATATATTTCACTCTATTTTTCATGCTGTTTCACTTTGATGTTTCTCATTTCTTTCTCTCTATGTACTCCACCTTGAAGCCCAAATATTGCCTTTTGCATTATCTATTCTCAATTTTTTTCTCATTATAATTTGTTAATTTTATTTTCTAACTACAACTCTGTCATTTATCTCTTGAAAGAATTTGAAATATAATTATTGCAAAGTCCTTTTCAGATGCCTCCCTTTTTCTAGCGTTGCAACATAAATTCTCTAATGTTTGTCACTTTTTTCCTAAAATTATTTTTTCCATGTATTTTGACATGTATCTTTGCTAACATTCTGAATGACATACGATTATTTCTTATCACCTTTAATCTTTAAGTCACTTACATTTAAAACTCTATTTTTATCAGTTCATCAATAGATCTTACTTTGGTGTAGGATCTTACTTACTCAACCTTCAGGAGATACCCTGAGCCCAAAGCCCGTTTAGGGCAGCCTCTAGATGAGTGGCTCTCTGCTTCTCACTACTCCCAACAGGAGTTTAGCAACAGCTGAATTATCTGACAGAGGGTGCATTTCTTTTATGCCTTTTTTTTTTAAAGCATCTTCTGGCCCTGGGTGCAAAATTTCATTCATGCCCCACTTTTGTATGAAGTTTGGTTGATGTCACCACCACAAGGAATCCTTAGAGAAATAGAATTCTTAAGTTACCTCTGCATAACTCTAATTTAATTTGTCCTGGAACTTCATACTGAATTATAAATTTTTATTGTGGGGAAGGAGGACAGGCCCACTGAGCTATCTGTATGTTATGGAAGACATAAAGATGCTTCTATATATATACAATGTACAGTGATTAGATCAGGGTGAATATTATACTCATCATCTCAAACATTTATCATTTCTTTTTGTTGGGAACATTCAATATCCTTCTAGCTATCTGAAACTATATAATACAATTTTATTAACTAGAGTCATCTTACAGTGCTATAGAACACTAGAACTTACTTCTCCTGTCTAGCTGTAATTTTGCATGCTTTAACAAGTCTCTCCCCATCCCCTTCTTCCCACGACCCTTTCCAGCCTCTTGTAATCTCTGTTCTGCTGTTTACTTCTGTGAGATCAACTTTTTTTTTAACTTCTGCCTATGATTGAGAACATGTGGTGTTTAATTTTATGTTCCTGGCTTATTTCACTTGTAATATCCTCCATTCCCTTTCATATTGTTGCAAAGGACAGAATTTCATTCTTTTTTATTGCTAAATAGCATTCCCTTGTGTACCTGTACAACGTTTTCTTTATCCATTCACCAGTTGTTGGACGCCAACAACATAAATTGTTCTCCTGATTTCATTGAAATACAAAATATTTGTATTATGTTGTATCTGAGTATCCTTAAGATTATTATTGTGAATTATTTTTCTAGTATTTCATTTATTTCCTTATGATTGGGGTCTGTTATGGAGAATCATTGTGTCTCTTTGGAGATGCTACGTGTCCTTGTTTGATGTGTTGCTACACTGATTTCTATATATCTGGTGGAAAAGTTACCTTGTCTAATTTTATGGAGTAGGTTTCACAGGGAAAGACTTACTTGTGTGAATGGATCTTGGGTGGCAGTCTGGTGGAGTACATTGGCTTTGTTTCTGGGTAGATGCAGTATTGTAGTTTCCACGTAGTTTTTTCAACTGTAATCCTTGCAAGTGATGTTTGCACGTGTCTCAGTGACTTCGGCTGAGAGAATCTGTGGTGGTGGTGACATGGCTTTTCCATGAGTGGGCTTGTCATGCTGTTTCCCAGGATGGGGGCACGTGGGACCCCACAACTTGGGGCCACAAGGTTGTTACTATGACCAGGAGCATGGGCGCATGGTTGTTCAGCCATCCTGGTGGCATGCCTGCCGTGAGCAGCCTGTAGGGCAGTTTCTCAAGCCTCAGACTTGACTGTACTGCTTCTTGGCTGGGGGTCTCCTGGTGGGAGTTTCTTCTCAGGCTCCCGATGATAGTTAAAGAATGCTGAGCCTGCCTGGGGGCAGGTCTGCCAGGATGGGCTCATGGGGCTGCTTCTCAGGCCTGGAATGTGGGGTGCAAGGCTTCCTGGCCAGCCTAGGGTTATGTCTACTGAGAGCAGCCCAAGAGGCTGTTTCTCAGGCTAAAGAGGTGGAAGCATAGCAGCTCACCCAGCCTCTGGGCATGTTTGCCAGGAGTGGCCTATAGGAATGCTTCTCAAGTCTGGAACATGGGAGCAAGGCTGCTCCATTGATCTGGAAGCCTGACTCACAGGGGTGGCCTATGGGTTGTCCCTTGGGATCTAGAAAAAGGCACACAGCTGCTTAGTGGGCTTGGGGGAAGGCCTATCAGGGGCAGCCACAGGATTTTTTTCTCAGTCCTGGGGCATGGGTGCATGGCTGCTTGGCCTGCATGGTTGAGTGTCTGCAGGGAATGGCCTACAGGGCTGTTTCTCAGGCCCTGGGCATGGATATACAGCCACTCACTGGCTCAGGAGTGTGTTAGTAGCTCAGAGGCTCAGGGCTCTCTCCCAGTCACAGGAGGGTGCTCAGTGGTTTGACCAGGTCAAGGGGGGTTGGCCCTGCATGGGACTGGCAGATTGTTCCTCTAGGTGTAAGTGAGGGCAGCAGGAGCTGATTTCCCTACTATGCAGGACCAGGATCACAGTCAATCTTGGGTCCAGGCCCCATGCTACTGGGGTTCTGGTATTCAGCCCCTTGTATAATACAAGTATTAATATAATGAAGATGGAGGCCCAGTGCTAGAGAGGTGCAGTGGTCTGGTCCCCAGAGCAGGGTGCACTCCAGAGGTAGCCCTGGTCTCAAGATGGCACTGTGCTGCAGCAGCTTGGCTCACAGGGAGTCAGTGGGGGTGGAAGTGTACACCTTGTGCTCCTAATCCAAGGCAATGCAGCTGTGTGAATTCCTGGCATCTTTCCAACCTGGGCCCAGTGCTTGTGCAGACTGTGGGATTCTCCTGTAGTAAAGACTATGGTTATGATTCTTCTGTAGTAAGGACTATAGTTATTGGCAGTGGCAACAGAGGATGATGGGGATCTTATGCTTACCTTCTGCCCACAACAGAAAGTTCCTCTTGACACCAGGCAGCTCCAACCCAGGTGAAGAAATTGGGCTGCAGACATTGGGTTCTTCCACCGTGCCCTCCTGCACAAGTGCCTCTCCACTCCAACATTTTCCCCTTAACACTCCAGTCAAATCTAATCTGTTTATTGCTTTTGTATTTTTTTGTGGGGAGGATGAGTGCCAGGCATCTCTTGCCAGTCATCTTGCTGATGTCACTCTATAATTTCTTTCTTTAATGTTAAAGTTTTCTTCCATGTGAAATTTAATTTAAAATAATGCACGTTTGAATATAGAGTCATATTATTTTTTCAAAACAATTCAATGAACAATTCATCTTTATTTCTTTAATCATTGGAAATCCTGGCTTTATCATAAAATTCATCTACATACATCTTTTTGATTAATGTGTTTATTTCTGTGACAATATTATCCAGTTTTAATAAGTAAAGCATGCTAACTCTATCTGAAAGATCTAGTGACTCTTCAAAATTATCTTTTCATAAACCTCCTGCTATCATAAATGCTTAACTGTTCCAGAAGATATTTAATAATTTTCTATAAGTAGAAATTATGCAATTCAAATAATTCAAGAAAAGTTTTATTTTGTGATTGTCTTACATTTAAAGAGAATTGGCTTATCAACAGGGTCAGCTTTCTACTATTCTTTATTCTCTCATGACCTACAGCTTTATGCTTATATTAGCTACGGACACTGAACTTGTATCTTCCCATGTATCAATATTTATACACCTTATTCCAATGCTTTCTTAATATAAAGTGTCTAGTACTTGCAGAACACTATCACATAAGATTTCTGGTATTATTTCAAATAAATATTGTACTGAATTTGTTTTTATTTTAAATTTACAGATGCATGTGCATGCACGGGAAGAATGTGTATTTCAGGAAATAAATGTTTATGTTAATATAATCAAATTTATCAATCATTTTTATGATTCACTTTTGGAGTTTTTATTTAGAATGCTCTTCATATCTTGTGTCATAAAGACATACTATTATATTTTCTTTAAAAACTTTCTAATGTTGGTTTACATAGTATGACTAATAAACATAGCATTTATTTTTGAATGTAATATAAGGAAGGAATTATTAATCTAATCTCATGTTTTTTCATATGTAAAACCAATTTTTAATTATTTTCTGAATTGCTTCTCTTCTTCCTGTTAGCCTACCATGGCAACAGTCATATCTCAAATATATGTGTATATGTGTTTGTTTATTGATTGATTTCTGGAATCACTATTTTACTTGGCTTTCCATTTATCTGTCTCTGCACAATACGATTTTCAGGTGCTGTAAGACTTAATATATTGTGGCTTAAGTAACACTAATTTATTTATTCATTTTCAAAATATTTTTGCAATTTTTTGGTCCCTTGTATTTCACATGATTTGTATATGTTGTATCAAGATCCATTAATATTAAGTTCTATCAGAATTTGATGGGAAGTTTTACATTTACATAGGAAGAGAAGTCATTTTTATAATATTGAGATTGCTTATCCATAAAAATGTTCTTTTAAAATGTTTAAATAAAGTTTTAGAATATTCTTATATTAGTTATGGACATATTTTCAACAAAGACATCAAAATAAGCCATTTCTGTTATATGCAGAAAATATTCCTGTGAAAATTATTTTTTATTTTACAATACTAGCTATTTACAACATATGTACAAAACTGGTATGTGTTAAGTCATGAATAGTGTATACAAAAGGGATCCAGGTAACTTCCATTTTATAATCCAAAAGGAGGAAACTAAAGTCTCCTTGAACTAAAATGAAAGACTCGAATGAATTTATCAACTAGAGAATGATTTTACATACTGTCAGTGATTGACCAAGAGAACAGGTAAGTTTTGTTTTTTTAATTTCTACATTTACTTCTATTTTGTAAAGATATCAGGGTATCTTTACAATCATGATACACACCAAAATTGTAAACTCTCCTCCAAGAATACCATCGAAAGGTCTTCAGAACCTTAGGATAAAGTAGGAAGTAAATTTTACTGCTATTTTTAAATAAGTCATATAATCATAAATGCCAGTGATATTTTTCATGTGATTTGCTTTATTAAATGACACAGGCATCTCACTTCAACCTCTTCTCTCACAACTTCTCCTCTGCTTCCTGATACTCCAGGCCTAGTGACCTTCAATTCATTTCTGGAAGAGTCAAGTTGAATTAAACTATGCATGTCTATGTCTTGCAGCTATGTCTCACAACATATGCACGGGGCTATTTCCTTGGCCTGTAATCCTCAGCCTCTAACTCTCCACATTTTATCCTGTCATTCAAGTCACACATGAATTATCATTTCTTCAAAGGCCTCACTTTAGCCTCCAACCTAAAGCTGTCTCTCTGTCACTTTCCCTCTCATCACTCTGATTTATTTCTTTCACAGAATCCATCTCTGCCTGCAATTATCTTGTTCAATGACTCATTTATACATCTGTGTCTAATGTCCTCATTCACTAAAAAGGAAGCTCCCTCATGCAGCACTAGATGTATTCTGTTCACTGATACATCCCAGGCACCTAGAATGGTATCTGGCACATAAATACACTTAATAATTACTTGTTGAATATATGGATATAATTTCTAAATATTATTTAAATTAAATTACATATTTCATTATAGTATTTTATGAACTTAATGTCTACATCATAAATCCTATACTTGTATATTTGACACATCTGTAATTGTTAATCTACTTAGAGTATGTCTTTTTTTTTTTGCCATGAACATGTTTTTTTCATGATCTGTGAGTTTCTTTTTAATTATCTTAAGTCTTATGATCACACATAATTTTAAAATTTATATATATCTCCTCTACTTTAATTCTTTTAAGTCGGGAAAAGCACTATTCACAATCACAAATATAGAGCAGTTCTACAGTTTTATGTATCTGAATGGCTGTTTAAAGACAATCCTAAATTATAACTTAGTTTGACTTCGATTGTAAAGAATTCAAGAGTGAAGTTTAACTTGCTACTATTTTAAAAGCATGTGACCTTATAGATCATCTATAAAATGTGAGAAATGTTAAATAATCTTTGATATTACACATAAACCACACTAAAATGCCTTTCAATAAGTAAAAAGAACCATTTTAAATACAGAAAATTCTAATTAGATTGGCATAGTTAAAGCCAAAAATATAAAGTAGACATTGCTACCTTATTTATCTTCAACCCTTGCCTTTAAGAAGCAAATGAACACAAAACACAGATGAATCTTGCTTGGTTCTGAGACAGTGAAGGAATTTCCCCAGTATTTAAATATATTCACATAACCAGTTATAGAAATCTAAATATAAACTAATCTCCAGTAAGTTATAGAAATCTAAATATAAACTAATCTCCAGTAAGTTTTAAGATGGCAGTCATCATCTTTGTGAAAAGTTGAACATTACCAATGAAGTCTAATCATATCTTTAGAAGGGGTAAACAGTGATAGCATTTACTGAATTGGAATTACTATTAAAATTCAAAAACTGAACATACTCATTTAACCACAAGCCAGTCTTAGTTTTAAATCAGGAGTGCCCAATAAAATATTCTGTCAGTCATTCATGATCTGAATTCTGGTGTATGAGATCTATTAAAGTATGGTACACATAGAAAAGTCATGAGACATTTCCATTTTGTAATAAATAAAGCAGTGGCCAATTATTACTCATTAGTAGCTTTTTTTGAGATAAGCTATCAAGTCTGCCCTTTCTGCCTTCTTCTTAATGCCAGCAAAGATCATTTTTGTTCCAGGGATGTAGTTCTTGGGATTCTGCAAATACTCCATCTCTGTATCCTCTCCCCAGGTGATCCCTTTGTTCTTATTGGCATCTTTGTAAGAGAATCCAATGGCCTGACCAGTCTTCCTCCCAAAGAGACCATGGAGATTAGGCCCAGTCTTGTGCTTGCCTCCCTTTTAGGCTTGGGGCACACTTCTGAACAAAAATCTTCTTGCCTTTCTCAACATCACTCATATTTAATTCTCTTTTTCGTCACTGGTGCAACGAAAGCTCCTGCTCTGAAGCTGGATGTCCCACTCCCTGCCATGAACATTTTCTAAAGGAGTGATGGAAGAAGAGATTTTCTCATTCTTCTAAAAACATATATAAATAATAAATGTAAAATATGTGTACGAATCCTCAAATTAATTAGAACAATGTGAAAAGTAATGAGAAATAAATAATATAAAAAATAATATTTTTAAAAGCTCATGTAGGTTCTCCTTACTTCCCCCTGCATCTCATTGCCCTTTCCAAAGGATTAGCACAATGAACAGATGGAAGTAATTCTTCTTGACCTTTTCCGAAGGATTTTTAATCTGTGACTCTATTTATATATATATCCATATATCTCTCTCCAAAGCCTTGGTGAGTTTAGTATAACATACAAAGGATAATTAAGGGATGAAATATCAAGAAAGCAAACAATATGTATATATATTTTTAGAGTAAATGAAGCATTTGGTAAATTGATTAGCACAATTTTTAGCACAAGGTTTTAAAGAAACCATGTTGGGAACTGGATTACACAATACAATTATATCTTAGATTTCAGAGTAAACGGAAGTAATTTTCTTCAAATATGATTGAATGAATGTGATTATTTTTCTTGTGTGTTAGTGTACTAGCACAAGCAAACTGACCTGAATGCATAAGTAATTTTTTCCTAAAATTTTTCTGCAATTGTCAGAGACAGATTAATTAACCTTAAAAACATTCCCTAAGTTCACATAAAATATATAAAATGCTGTTTATTTAGGGAGAGTAATTAATTTTCTTCAGGGGCTAAAATCACATTCCCTAAAGCAAAATCATTCTGACATTATCAAATATCACAGTGTGGTTAAAGAACAATTATAAAGTAATTTACAGAATAAATCTTATTACTTTTCAGAGGCCTTTGGAATTAAGTGAAAGAAAATGTTACTATATTTGACTTTCAGCCTTCTTTCCTCAGTTGAACATGCAGAAATAAAAAGTGAAATTTCATTACCTATGAACTATTAAGTTCAAATGACCTAAAAATAATACCTTTAAGACATCCTTGAGCACATTTCTTTTTCTCAAAACTTATTGCCATTAAAAAAAAATTGAAACTTTTAAAAACCAAGACACCAGACTTTCTTCACAGTAATGTAGCTTTAACTTCTGAAGGGTGGTTAGGATTTTGTTGTCATCTGTTGATTTCCTGGATTAAAAATAATCAATGATTCATTAATTTGTCAATTGATTTTTTTCTATCAAAAATTATTTGTTAAATGTAGACTGTATTAAAAAACACATCTAAAAAGCTGTGGGCTGTTTAAAGAAACAAATGTATTTATATACTGTTGGTGAGAATGTAAATAAGTTCAACTCCTATGGAAAACAGTATGGAAATTTCTCAAAAAACTAAAAATAGAACTGCTATTCAACCCAGCAATCCTGCTACTAGATATCTACCCAAAGGAAAATAAATTGTTTTATCAAAAATCCACCTGCACTCATATGTTTATTGCATCACTATTCACAATAGCAAGGTCATGGAACAAACATAAGTGTCCATCAACTACTGACTGAATAAAGAAAATGTTGTATATATACACAATGGAATACTATGCAGCCATCAAAAAGAATAAAATCATGTCTTTTGCAGCAACATAGATGGATCTGGAGGCCATCATTATGAGATAAATAGCTCAGAAACAGAAAGTCAAATGCCGCATGTTTTACTTCTAGGTGGAAGGTAAACAATAGTTACACATGGACATAAAGATAGAAATAATAGACACTGGAACTCCAAAAGAGGGGAACATGGGAAGGAAGCAAGGTTTTTAAAGCTATGTATTGCATATTGTGTTCATTGTTTGAGTGACAGGTTCATTAGAAACCCATCAGCATTACACAATATACCTATGTAACAAATCTTCACATATACCCTCTGAATCTAAAATAAAATAAAACTAAATTTAAAAAACAAATTGTATACTCCTAAATAGTTATTATCAGAAACCTTGAAATATAATGGAAGAAATTTTTCCAATTTTTAAATTTATAAAAAAATAAACAATAATACCAGGCAATATGTAATGTAAATTAATAAGCAGGATATTATTTAGTTGAAAATGTAAGGCTAAATTAAGAGGAATCAAAATATAGAGAAATTCTTTAAGTGGTCTACCCATGATTTTCTTTGTATTTCCATTCCTTTTTAAAATTTTATTTTTTCTTAATTGACAAATAATACTTATGCATGTTGCTGGCATACATAATGATGTCTCAATACATATAATGCATTTTAAAACAGATCAGGATCCACTCTTGTAATCATCACTAATGTTAATTTCTTATCAACTGAATGTTCACAATAAACTTGTAAGCTCTTTCTAGATTCTCTTTGCAGTAATAAGATTTGGCTATAAAAATAAATAAATAAAATCAGAACAATAACTATGCCACATTTCTGCTGAAAATTTTATTGCTGTCATATAAATAAATGCTAACGTTCAAGGCCTTACATAATCTGACAAAACACTGCTCTTTAATTTCTTACTACTTTCTTAGATTATAATAATAATATCTAGCCTTTCTAAAGTGCTTGTATTTTCTAAGTTATAGTATTCAATTTAACTCTTACAAATGTTCTATAATTACAGTAATCTCTCAGTGTCTGTTGGGGACTGGTTCCAGGACTGCCCGCTCCTCCACAACTACCACAATCCACAGATGCTCAAGTCCCCTAATTGGCTTCTGTATTCACAGATGCAGAACCCACAGACACAGAAAACTAAATGTAATTACAATTTACAGATAACTAAAGAAAATCTCAGTACAAATTACTTGTCCAATACTGCCTAAATGTGCTAAGACTAGAAGGGAAATCTATTCCAAGAGAATTTACCTACTACATGGTAGACATCAAGCTTATTCAACCCACGGCTTGTGGGCTGCATGCAGCCCAGGATGACTTTGAATGAGGCTCAACACAAATTCGTTAACATTATGGGATTTTTTTGCAATGTTTTTTAGCTCATCAGCTATTGCTAGTGTTAGTGCATTTTTTATGTGTGGCCCGAGACAATTCTTCTTTCAGTATGGCCCAGGGAAACCAAAAGATTGGACACCCCCAGTAGCCATGATTCTAAACTTCCCTCTAGTGAGCAATTACTATCTGACAAACATTATATTAGGGAATAGAAATAGTGAGGAAAAAGCAACAACAGTATTGTGTAGGCTACTCTTAAATGTATTCAATTCCAGCCTAAAAAGTAAATAAATAACATGCTAATTTAACAGTTTAATTTTTTTCAAAGTGTAAAGAGAATGAGAAACTGCTGAGCTCACACATGGAACAGGGACAGTGGTCCATTGCATCTTCCAGACTCACTGCTTAGTTTTTTCCCTCTTCCTTAACTCCATTGATTTAAAATGACCTAAGCTTACATATCTCACTTGTCTCACCCCATGCTAGTCACCTGGGGTAGAATTAAAGATCAGATTTAACCATAATGCTTATCATGTCTTTATCAGTGGCCTTTTATTATAGCATTCCAGCAATTATATTCCACGCTAATTTTGAGCTGATGCTTAAGACATTGACCAAAACAGCTGGTGGACATAATAAATTGTTTGTAGAATCATGATTTGTCCCTCCCCACAATTTCCTCATGGCTTAGCATTCAGACATTTGAGTCATTTATGATAAATTGTGGTAAGTAAACAACCATCAAAGAGCATAGTCTCTTCAGTGGAAACAACCTACTCTCTGTGCCAAAGGTTGATGCTGTTGTTTGTCCAAATGTGTGTGACCACATAGAGCTATAGTTATCCATTTATTATTTCATCTACGTATTTGACTTTCATTGAGAATCTACCAGGTTGGTGCAGAAGTAATTGAGGGTTTTGCTATTGAAAGTAATGCAAAACCACAGTTACTTTTGCACCAACCTAACACAATGAATCAGTCGCTGTTTTAGATTTTGGTAAACAAGCCTGTGTCAGGGCCCCCAAGAACACTCTCAGGTTTGGTGATTTACTAGGAAGGCTCATAATATTCAGTATACAGTTGAACACATGGCTATGGTTTATTGCAGCAAAAAGAAACAAAGAAAATCCAGCAAAGGGAATAGGTGCATAATGAAAAGTCTCGAAAAGACAAGGTGTATGGCCTCTAATAGTGGAGTCACACAGAACACAATTTCTAAAGCAGATTTGTGACAACACATGAGAAATATTGTCTATCAGGGAAGCTCATTAAAGACTCAGTATGCAGGGTTTTTATTGCATGCTCCTAACAAAAGCACACTCTGCCTAACAGCATACGACATTTCAGAGTCCCAGAAGGAAAGCAAGTAGTTAGCATAAACCATATTGCTTGCACAGTCTAGACTGAGTGAATCATTCTTATCAGTTATGGAATTGTGGGAACCATTCTGAAATCCAAGTTTCCAAATACCAGACAAGAGCCTACTTTGTAAGCAGACTTCATAAGGATGGCAATCTCAGCTCTGCTGTGTTAACTATTTTCTGCACAACATCACATAAATAAACCTTGCTCTGTTGTAACTTATTCTCTGGCATGTGTGTGTGTGTGTGTGGCTGTGGAGGGGGAGACCAAAAATGCAATAAATTACATGTAATAATATATAGTAGACCCTGCCACCGCTCTTAATATATGCCAGGTGGTACTCTAAGTGTTTTACCTATATTAACTCACTCAGTCCTTACAACAGTATTTTAATATGGATATTCAATATAATCATTCCTATTTTACTATGAAAACTAAGGCACAGAGATTAGATACATTGGTCAAACAGGAAAAAGTCAAGTCAGACATTCAAGGTAAGCAAGGAAACTCCAGAATCTGTAACTTTTATCATTATATAATTCCCTTTCTAAAAAAATAAATAAGAAAATATCAAATAGTAATAAATTCTAGGCTGAGAAATAGAATAAGGGATTATCAAAAAATGTATGTTATGAGCAAGGACTGCAATTGGCTGGCATCACGAATTGCCTGTCCAGCTGTTATTGTGCCTTCTCTGTAATGCTTCCTGGGCTGCATGCCATAAAAATGATTTGGCAATAAAATGGAAAAAATGAAGTCTCTGATGACAGAGTCACGTTAGCAATTGTACTAGAGCTAGCCCCAACTCAGGGCTTCCTATCAAGTGAATTACATATTATTCTTATGATGAAAGCCACTTGAATAAGAGTTTCTCTTACGTATAGCTATGAACATTTGAATTGACATACAAGATTATGTTAAATTAGATGATAAGAAAAGGGTTTTCTTAGTCAATGACACTTAAGTTGAAATCTCAATGACAAGGAAGAGCTCACTAGGCAAAAATAATTTCAGGCTGAGAAAATCATGTAAGGCAGGCATACTAGTCAGTGTATGTGGGAAACAACACAAAGGCGAGAATTGATAAAGCGTATATGTGAGTAGGAGATGGTGTAAGAAGTTAAGTGGTGAGTAACAACATATTAAGCTTTGGAGACTGTAATATGAATTGTGAATATTATCTTATGTGCAATTGGAAGCTACTAATGAGTTTTAAGCACAGATGTGATCATGTTTGTGCTTTCAAAATCACTCAGCTAACTGCAGAGGATAGAAATTTGAGGATACAGCTTGGAAGAAAGAAAACAATTTAGAGGCAATTAATAGTGTTCATGTAAAAGATGACAACATATTGTATTAGATAATAAAAGTATAGAATAAGATAAGTGAATAGATTAACGAGATTATTTATTTGTTTATTATTATTACGATTATTTTAGTGATGGGGTCTAACTCTGTTGTCCAGGCTGGAGAGCAGTGGCATGATCATAGCTCACTATATGATCTCAGGAGTTCAAGACTCTGAGTGATTCTCCTGTCTCAGCTTCGCAAGTAGCTGGGACCACAGGCACACATCACCACACTGGCTAGTTTTTTTTAAAAAGTGTTTTTTTGTTTTTGTTTTGTTTTTTTGGAGAGACAAGATCTTGCTATGTTGCCCAGGCTGGTCTTTACTCCTGCGCTCAAGCAATTGTCTCACCTTCACCCAACAAAGTGTTGGGATTACAGGCATTAATTAGCCATAGCACCAGGCATGAGGTGATATTCTGTATATGTGGTCAATAAATCTGAATAGTGGAGAAATAAATTATATCAAGAACATCTTTTTTATTGGATTATTTGTCTTTTTCTTACTGACTTACTGTGTTTAGTTTGGTTACATATCCTTTATTAATAATATATATGCAAATATTATCTCCTTTTCATTGACTAGCAATTTTTCTTTTAAACACACACACACACACACACACACACACACACTATGTACAAATAGCTGAAAGACATAGTAAATATTCTCCACATCATAAAAATTAATATTATATGAGAGATTTTCAGTTTAAACAAGAATATGTAAAGGTCTTTAAAATTGTCTATCCTATTCTTGTGTGCTTGGAATAAACCTCACTTAGTTGTGGTATACAATTCTGTTTTTGATATGAAAGGAGTATGTAAGACTCAAGCAAAATAAACTGTATGTAAGTACTATATATATTCTAGTTAATAAAGTTGTTCCCCATGGATGTATAGATTATCAATTCTTTTACTGCCATATGTGTGTTCTTGAATTTAACAATTAATGTATGGTGAATGGTAACCATTTTTTTTCACGATTGAAGTGGGAAGTTGCATATAAGGGGAAGAGGTTAGAATGATACATATGGTAATTAATTACAGTTGGTGACATCACTATGAACACATGTTGAGGTGAGTATACATAGGCTGTAAGTACATTTTTTTTTGCTCTATCAGCTGATAGGGCCTAGAATAAAACATAGCATAGGAGCACAGAATGTATTATTAAGGAAATATTTATTTCTAATACTAATATTCAATATAAAGAACCAAGGCTTCTCGCAGAAATTACTGAATTATTCTAAGACTTGGCAGAACATAAAATATATACTACGAGCCTGAAGCATCTTATAATGCCAGAAAGTAAGGTTATGTTTAGCATGTGGTTACACAGACACACACACACACACACACACACACATACAAACCGCATAACCCCTACCTCACACAGCAATGAGACTATTTAAAAAGGATACTGAAGTCACCTGAAAGAGCTCCCAATGGCCAAAGCTAGAATAATTTGAGCATAAAATACATTATTTTGGGTTGGGTTATAAACCTGTATTAGTCGGCTAGGGCTGCCATAACAAAATAGACTGAATGGCTTGAACAGTAAAGATTCATTTTCTCACAGTTTGGAGTCTGGAAAGTCCAAAATGAAGACCCAGCAAAGTTTGGTTACTGGAGATTGGTCTGTACCCAGTTTGCAGACGGATGACTTCTCCCTGTGTCCTCACATGGCAGAGAGAAAGTGAGAGAGAACTTTTGCTTATTAGGTTGGTTGGTGCAAAAGTTATTGAGGATTTTTTCATTACTTTTAATGGCAAAAAAAAAAAACAATTACTTTTACACCAACCTATATAAAGCCATATATAGTCCTAATATAAGGCCACAAATCCTATCAGATTAATTCTCCATATTTATGACCTCATTTAACCTTAATTATTTCCTGAAGGCCCTATTTCCAAAAACAACCACATTGGGTGTTATAGCTTCAGCATATGAAATTTGGAGGGACACAGTTCAGTCCATAGTGAACTGTAGTCCTGGCCTCCAAAATTCATATTCTTACATGAAAAATACGCTCATTCCATCCCAACAGCCCCAAAGACTCAACTCATAACAGCATCAACTCTCAAGCCAAAATTCCAAAATTTAAATGTCATCTAAATCAGATATGTGTGATACTGAAGGTACTATTCATTCCGAGACAAAATTCCTCTACAGCTGTGAACCTGTGACATCAGAAAAGTAGTATGCTTTTAAAATACAACTGTGGAACAGGCATAGGATAGACATTCTTATCCTAAAAGGGATAAATCAGATGCAAGAAAAGGGTGATAGGTTCTAAGCAAGTTCAAAACTTAGCAAAGCAAGTTTCATTAGATTTCAAGTCTTGAGAATAATCCTTGGTTCAGTGTTCTCCTTCCAGAACCACCGGGGCAGTGATCCTGCCCTCAATATTCCCAAGCCTTTACCTATTACCCAGTTTAAAGCCACTTTCACATTTTTAGGTATTGGTTACAGAAGACTTGACCAAAATATAAAATAAGTATCCAAGAGTTTATACTGATATAAATGCATGATTGACTACGCAAATAAATGGAGGAAGATAAATTTCCTATACAGAAGAATTTCAAATAATTTATGTAAACAGTCTGCCCATCAGGTTTCAGAGTATAAATTCTCACTCTTTAAGTATAATCTGAACACAGGGAATTCTTTTCCATGAGTACAATATGGAAGGGAGGGGAAGAAATTGAGACCGTGTTAGAAGCTTTCTAAACACCACTTCCACCAGGCCATGTTAAAGGTTTATGCCTCTCCAACTGTAGTACAAATCGCCTTCATTTCTAAACCTGCTATTCAATCTTGATGTTTATGGCAGGTTTTCCTTTGGCAAAAATGTGTGGGTCTCTTCCAATTGCTGTCTTCCCTGGGGCTACTCCAAACTACTTCAACTTGATGTCTCAAATATATACTTGATTGCACTAATCTTGTAAATATTTCCCAAAGCTCCTTCCATCATTCCATGTAGATTAAACATATTGCTGATACTAATTACTACTATAACTCTTAGTGTATATGTCTGTGTGTATGTGTGTTTGTGTGTGTGTGTGTGTGTGTGTGTGTGTGGTCATTTTAAAAGAAATTTTAAAGAGGTATATGTAGGATATGGCAAAATATTTTTGTCATAGATTCATCTCAGATTACAGGACTATTTTAAAAATAAATCAATGGAGGGAAAATAAAACATAATTTTGAAAATAATATGTCATTCTAATATTTTAATAAAGTAAATATTTTAATAATAGCTTTTGGTGTGTTTTGAATTCTTTTTTAAAAGCAGAAAATATTTCAGTACACATAAATATGATTATTGTACTTGAGGAGTAGATATTTTATGTTAGATTTAATTGTTGACTTTTTTATGTATTATCTTTCATTAAAGCTAATATGTTGATGAAGTTTCTGTTCTATGTCAGAAATATGCTTTCAAACACAACAGTGTAAAATATGCCAAGAGAGTTTTACTTTAAAAAAATTGTCAAGAAGATTTAACATGAGATCCACCCTCTTGACAAATTTTTAAAATGCACAATACAGTGCTTTTAACTATAGATACGATGATATACAGCAGATTTTTACAACTTATTTATCTTGCGTAAATGAAACATTATATCCATTGGATGAAAACTCTCCCTCCTGACCTCTGGTAAGCACTATTCCATTCTCTGCTTCTATGAGTTTGATTATTTTAAATACTTCACGTGAGTAAAATCATGCAGTATTTGTGCTGCAATACCTGGCATTTTTCACTTAGCATAATTTCTTCAAGTTTTATCCATGTTGTTTTACATTGCCTGCTATAGGCTGAAAGTTTATGTCACCCTAAAATTATATGTTGAAAATCATCTTCCCAAAGTGATGGTGTTAGAAAGTGATTAAAAAGTGGAATCCTCAAGAATGGAATTAAAGACTGCTGAGAATTCCCTTGTTTCTTCTGCTATGTGAGAACTCAGTGAGAAGATGGTCATGTGTGAACCAGGAAGTGACAGTGAATCTGCTGGCACCTTGATCTTGAATTTCTCTGCCTCCAGAACTCTGTGAAATGAATTGCTATTGTTTATAAGGTACCTAGTCTGTGGTACTTTTGTTGTAGCAGCACAAATGGACATGGTATAATTTTCTTCTTTTTTAAGTCTGAATAATATTCTATTTTATGTCTATGCCAGATTTTGTTTATCCACTTGTAGATAATGAATGAATGAAAAGCCAATGGATTTTGTACTCTAACACATGTATTGAATTAAATGTTTTTATTAATGAAGGATTTACACTGGCTTTGTTAAATCAGAATATATTAAAAACACAAATAAAAGTGCTTTTATATGGATAAAAACCATGTTTATCTAATTCCTGTCCAGACAATGGCACCAGGCAGGCTTCTTGGATCCTATAGTTTCTTCTTCACAGAGCACCTAAGGAAATCTTGTTACATGTCATGGCTTCTGTGAAAACATCTCATCATTTTCTAATCCCATATACACACAAAAAAAAGCAAAGTTCCTAGTATGGTCCCTGGGTTCCTGAATGCTCTGGCTTCCCTCCCTTCTCTTCTATATCTCCTTTCTGTTTCCTCGAGGCTGCTGTACTCTAGCCACAATGGTGCTGTGCATATTCCTAGAATACAACCAACCAGGCTTCAGGAACATTGCACTATCTTGTCATGGAACATAGTTGTATCTGTGTGTTTCACTTCTTCACTTCATTTATGCATCTACACAAATGACATGTTATCAGAAAGTTCTTTCTTGCTTGCTCACGTTATTTAAAATGGCTATCTTTTCTATTTCTGTACCATGTCTAATTTTTTCTTAATATCATTTAAATCTGATTGTAACAAATTACCACAAATGTGGTGGTTTAATACACATTTATTTTCTTATGGTTCTGGGAGTCAGAAGTCTGAAATTAAGTTCACTGGAATACAACCAAATCAGCAAACCTGTGTTTCTTTTGGAGACTCTAAGGGAGAATCATTTTCTTACTTACAGCCACTTTGTTCCTAGAGGCTGCTGTTCCTTGACTTAGGGTTCCTTTCTCCATTGTCAAAGCCAGTGGCATATCATCCCTCTCTGACTCTGCTTCCTTCTGCTTCTCTCTATCCTACCTTAGTTCCTGCCTCTTATAGGGATTCTTGTGATTATATTGGGCCTACTTAGATAATTAAGGACATGATTCCCTTCTCAAAATTCTTAATTTAATCACAACTGAGAAGTTCCTATTGCCATGTAAAGTAGCATAGTCACAGTTTCCAGGGATTAGGATAAAAACATCTTTGAGGAGGCATTATTAAGTCTACCAAAATGATATAAATAGTATGTATTTATTTGTTTATTCATTATGTTTCTTTCAATGAGATGTAAGGCCCACAAGAACCGACACTTTGTATGTTATGACTATTACTTTTGCTTAATCTCCTAGCAAAATATCTGGCACATTATGGATGCTCATATGAAGGTAGTAAAATGCTAATTGTTTGTGGACACATATCCTTAAAGGTATTTCTTAGTGCCAATGTTTAATAAACAATTTAAGTAAATAATCAAGGATATAAGATTGCTTGTCCTTAATAAAACATACTCACTCACGAGATGTCGCTATCCCAAAATAAAATATATGATAATGGAGATAAAATGAGAAGCGCTAATATTGGCTAACATCTGACAACACACTGATGTGGATTTCTGTATGACACAACGTGCTATTTTCCCTCTCTGTTATATCCTAGTCATGTATTTCAGCTCATAAGACAACATTCTCTGATCTCAAATTATTCCCATGTCAAAGATGACATGCCATATAAAATCTCATTAACAAATACAAATTATACGTTTTTAAGATTATTATCCAGTGCTTTGGACCTCTTTCTAACAGTATGTCAGTTTCACAAGGGAATATTATCTCTATTCCCTCAGATTGATCTTGTTTATTTGAATGTCTCAAACCTTTCTTTGTATACTGATTTTTTTTGAATTTTTTATCATTTATATCTGAGTACAATATTGAAAACTGATTAGGTCCTGTGAATGTGTTTTCTTCAGTTTCTATCCAAACATATCAATTCCAAATATATCAAATATAAAGAGTAAGAGAAAAATATATAATTAATTTGATTAATTTCAATTAGTTGTTTTACAAGAAAAGAGGTCAAGATGTTTAGAAGATGCAATAGGCATGAATATGTTCATGCAAGCCTTTTCTTTCCGAAGAGTTGAGAGAAAAACATAATACCTACATGATAATATTTTACTGTTGTTGGCATAAATGGGGAATATAGATTTGTTTGTTCCATTTAATAATTAACTAAGGAGTAAATAACCACTAAAATTAATTCAAACAGAAAATAACAAGGCCTACTAGGGACTAAAGGAAACGCTGGCAGATTCCGTCTAGTTTTTGTTTGTTTGTTTGTTTATGTATGTGTTTATATCTTAAGATTCCCTATAGAGAAGTAGGGAGCTCAATTAACACATTTAAAAAAACTACATAGTAGAGCAATAAGGGAAAATCCCATACAGTATTAGACTGATGGGAGATTTTCCATCTTCTGTTGTGGGCCATTAACTGCTTATTAAGGATACAAAAAAACAGCTTCCTCAGCTAAACTCCTAAGTATCTGAGGACCAACAATTAATCTTTCAAACATGACAATATTTAAATTGTCAATTAGGCCTAATACCTATTTTTTATTTTGGTTTTGCAAATCTGGAAATTCTCTTCCCACAGGGACCATATCAGTTTCTCACTATTAGACTTATTTAAATATGTAAATGTATTCTAATAACACAGTATGCTACTTTTCATAGTCTTCTACAATACTACTAAAAAATCACCATTGATTTGAATTAAACATTTATTCAGACTTGCTCTTATTGAATTCATTATAAAAATCATGTTTCTCTTTCATTAATACCAATATCTATGTTGGTGTAAACGTACTATTGTGAACAACAAGAAATATCACTTGAAACATAGTCAATTAATCTATGAGGAGAAAGGAACACTTCCAAACTCATTGTAGAAGGCCAGCATTACCCTCATACCAAAGCCAGACAAGAAAATTAAAAGAAAAGAAAATTACAGGCCAATATCCCTGATGAACACATGCAAACCTTTTCAACAAAATACTCACAAATTAAATTCAACAGCATATTAAAAGGATTGTGAACTAAAATTATCTGAGACAGCTCTCAATCAGTTTAGAAAGATTATTATGACAAGGTTAAGGACACATCATGACATATCCTGAGACACGTGCCTAAGGTGGTCGAGGTACAGCTTGGTTGTACATTATAGAGAGACATGAGACATGAATCAGTATGTTTAAGATGTATACTGGTTCGGTCTGGAAAGACAGGGCAACTCGAAGCGGGGGCTTTCAGGTCAAAGGTCATAATATTCCACAAAGGTGCCAAAAAGACACAATAAAAAAGATAGTCTTTTAAATAAATGATATTGGGAACACTAGGTACCCACATATTCACACAAATAAAATGATTTTGGATCCTTATCTTACACCATACACAACTATTCACTCAAAATGGATCAAAGACTGAAGCATGAGGTGCAAAACCATACAACTTGTAGAAGAAAACACAAGGGAAAATATCCATAACATTGGTCTTGGCGATGACTATTGGGATATGACACCAAATGCATAGAAAATAAAAGGGAAAATAGTCAAGTGGGACTATATTAAAGATTTTGCACAGCAAAGGAAACAGTTACCAAAATGCAAACACCACCTATGGAATTGAAGAGAGCATTTGAAAACCATACATTCAATTAGAGGTTCATATCTAAAATATAGGAGACTCACACAACTCAATAGCAAAAGCAAACAACCCTATTTAAAAATGGGTAAAGTAACTGAATAAACTTTTTTTTTTCTAAAGAGAACACACAAATGGTCAATAGATATATGTACAAGTGCTCAACATCGCTAATCATCAGGTAGATTCAAATCAAAACCACAATGAGCTATCACCTCACATCTGTTAGGATTGCTACTATCAAAAAGCCAACAGACAAGTGTTAACAAGGATGTGGAGAAATGAGAACCCTTCTATATTTTTGGTGGGAATGTTAAGTGGTACAGCCATTATGAAAAACAATATGGAGTTTCCTAAAAAAGCTAAAAATGAAACTACCATATATTTTTAACAACCCCATTTCAAGGATATATCCAGAGGAAATAAAGTCATTGTCTCGAAGAGAGAGCCGCATTTCCATGTTCATTGCAACATTATTCATAATAGCAAATATATTAAAACAATCTAAGTGTTGATCAACAGATGAATGGATAAAGCCTTTATAAAGAAGGAAATTTTGCCATTTGCATCGCAATGGCAAACATGAAATATGTGAAATAAGTGAAATAAGCCAGACACAGAAAGACAAATACTGGATGGTCTCACTTTTATGTGCAATATAAAAGTTAAACTCATAGAAACAGAGAGTAGACAGGTGGTTATCCAAGGTTAGCAGGTGAAGAAAATGAGGAGATACTGGCCAAAGGGTAGAAGCTTTGAGTTATAAAAGGAATGAGTTCTGTAGACTTAATGTACAGCATGTATTTAAGGTACTGTATACTCAAAATGTGCAAAGAGAATATATCTTAAATATTCTCACCACACATGCACACAAAAGGTAACTATGTGAGACAATGAGTATTTCAACTAGCTTCATTGTGGTATTCATTTTACAATGTACACATATATTGAAACATGCTATATGACTTAAATATATGCAATTTTTAGTTAAGGTTATATCTCAATAAAGCTGGAAAATGAAAAATTTACACAATCTAGTTTACAAATACTACATTGGAAATATCCAAGAACCAAACAACATTATTTCAGTTGTTTAAAAAATAAGCAAAATATCCTTCTCTGAGTAAAATATGTAAGTCAGAATTTAGTACTTGTTGCTATTAGACCTATATTGTGTCTGCCAATCACACACATTGAATATCACTTATTTGTACGTCCCAGGAAAAGATGAGACATACAAGGAAAAAGGAGGAGAATGAGGAGAGACAAGGAGAGGGGCCAGGAAAATAAGAGGGCATAGGGAAGGAGAAGAAGATCTTAATAGGTTCAGCTTCTCTTGTGCACCCAACTTTCTTCTGAATTTATTCAGAGCCTGGTGTGGTGATGCACGCCTGTAATCCTAGCTACTCAGAAAACTGAGCCTGGAGTTCAAGACCAGCTTGGGCAACACATTAAGACCCCTTCTCTTAAAAGATACAAAGAAACAAAAACCCTCAATTTGAAGTAATTTATCATGAAATATCTAAAATGTAACGCTAATATTTTCATACTGATGGGAGAAATTTACTATTGGTATAGCTTGCCTTCCTTTGACAAAATGTAGGAGTATGTGATGCTGAGGTCAGTTTCCTTAGTACTGACGCAGGGCATCTTCTCTGCTGAGAGCAGAGGGCCTACTCTCTACTGAGTGTAGCTGAACACTCGATGGGAAGACCTGCCTATGGAGAGGAGCTACCCACTGTGAGTCTCCTCTGAGCTGTTCTAACACTAAATAAAACCCTTCTTCATCTTCTTCACCCTTCACTTGTCTGTGTACTTCATTCTTCCTGGATGCAGGACAAGAACTCAGGCATCACAGCCACAGAAATTTCCAGCCAGAAAAATGACACCCCAGAGATCCCGTAACAGGATGGTCCTAAATGCATGCAACATTTTTCTTAGTGTGACCCTAAATATAAAAGTTGCCTAATTTCCCTTTTCATGTCTACTTTCATTTTACCTTTCTTTTACTTCCAAGATTGAATATGTATTGTTTCTGTCCAGAGATTCTCTCTTTCTCTCTCTTTCTCTGTTTCTCTCTTTCTTTAACAGGATAACTCGTATTTCTAAACATCTACTCTTCAATGTCCAAAGTATTGCATTTCCCATAATAGACACCCCTGGCTAATTTTACCATTAAAAACATTAGCAGGAATTTGTGTTTTTTTGTTTTTTTTTTTTTTTTTTCCATTTGCTTCTATTTTTGCAATGCTGCTATCTTTGGCTCTCAATTCCTTCAGCCTTTACATCCAGCATATCTGAAGAATTTTAACATATAATGTCCAACATTTCCTAGCTGGTACTCACCACAACAAATTACTGAATTGGGAATGCAATTGTTGTGCATCCTAAAGCTATAAGAAGCAGCATATTCCATGTGTGCTTCCTTACACACTTGTGTACCCGAATATCCAAGGCCATGAAGAAACTTTCTCTTACTAAAAGCAGCATCAACATGCATATGCCCACTGTCTTTTTATGTAGCAGAAACTTTCTGTTACATTTCAATTCTACATACTGTATATCTGCCTTCTTTATGAAAGTTTATCTATGTTTAAAATTTTTACCTCTTTCCCAAGTTGGTCCCTTTCTTCTTCTACCACATGTAGGTTAAAAGAATTGTTGGATCCTCTTTTCTCTTTCTAGCCTAGAATTTTTGTCTTGACCACAAGATCAAAATTTGTTTTTAAGTTGATCCTATATCTTCCTGAGTTTCTGATGTCCTTTTTTCAAAGTCTGAGCTTTTCTTTTTGTTCACTACAAAATTCTGAAGACTTTTTTTTTTCTAACTTGCTAACTGTGGTTTTCCTCTTGCCTCTTGGCAAATCTAATTCTTTGAGATAAAGTGTTCCCAAAACAGGTCTTCTAACTTTTTCCTTGATGCTTAGCTTTGTGATCATTCCATTTTTTCCTCATCTTCTCAATATAGAAAGTATACATAGTATTTTTCAGATTAACTTTATCTGTTTATTTCTTAAGAATATTATTTTCCCAAATATATCATGTATGGATTTATATTTCAAATCATAAATATATATGACAACATTGAAGACTTGGTGCCATTCAGCTGTCATTATGTAAAAGAACAAAAAACAGGCTGATTAGTAAACAATATATCATCCATCAATTCAAATGCTTGCACACATAAACTGTGCATCCTCTAATTGAGGCTGCCCTGGTCCTTAAAACTAATCCAATTCGCTTCCAAATAGATTACTGATAGGGTAAAAAATGCACTAGATATGCAGATACGTCTTTACTCTAAGAAGCATCTTGCCAATATCTGAGTCGAACCACATGATTTTGCCCCAATTTTGAAATGTTACTCTCCATGTGTGATTTTGTCAATTTTTTATCCTGGTTTTCGACATCTCCCTCTCATAAATTATAATGTTTTATGCATACAATGACCTCAAATTGATGACGTACGGCAAATGTTAGGAATACTTCTGATGGAAAGAGAGACAATCAGGATGCAATATTGACGATGCCAACCCAACCAGGAGGTGGCAGACAAACACTTAAAGTGTTTTCATATTCACACACTGTATAATTCCTCCCCTTGCAGGTGAGTGGGGCCTATGGCTTGCTTCTAACCAGTCTCACATGGCAAAGGTGATGGAATGGCAGCCACATGATTGAGTTATATTACAAAGCAAAGTTACTAGATATCACTTGATTGCATGATGTTATATGACTCTATCTAAGCAGACTGAAGAGAGAGATTATCTCTGCTGGTTTAATGAAGTAAATACCATGTTAAGAAGTCCTTCATGACAAGCAACTGCTGGAAGCCTCTAGAAACTATGGTAGCCCCTAGGATCTGAGTGTGGTATTTAGCCAGTCAGGAAAATGCTGGAGCCCTCAGTCATATAGCTAAAAGGAAAGGAATTCTGAAAAAAACCTGAATAAGCATGGAAGTGAATTCTTCCTCAGTCAAGCCTTGATATGAAAAAGCAGCCCAGTCAATTCTTTTACTGCATCCTGTGAGACCCTAAGCAGAAAACCCAGATAACTTCTGCCCAGACTCATTATTCATGGAAACTTCCAGATTATAAATGCATGCTATTTTCAGCTGCTAAATTTGTAGTAATTTATTACATAGCAATGAAAACTACCTTTACCACATATTCCTGAGAGCAATATGTTGCTGAAAGACCACTAATGAACATAGTTATTGGCCTTAACCCCTAAATGACCTCCTTCTGGAGAACTGGTCTGGGGAAGGGAATATATGATCCAGAAGTCTCTTTTTATCAAGACAAGAGGTCCACACTGGGAAAAACTTCATCTATAAGGAAGGCCAAAGTTTTTACAATTATTCCAGTTATACAGGCCATTAGTTCTAAGAAATAGAAGCCACCATATAATAAAGAACATAGGAAAAGAGAAATCTAAGCCTTTTCTGTGCATGCCAGAGTGTTGAATCTTTTTAGCTCTTTCACTGTTAGCCCTTTAGTGTTGTGACTAAATTTTCTGCCCCTGAGCCATATTAGAAAATATGTGTATGTGTATGAGTCTCTGTGTGTGTGTGTGTGTGTGTGTGTGTGTGTGTAACTCAGTTCTTTAAGGCTTGCATGTGTATTCAAAGACATTTGAAATTATTTCTGATTTATTCATTTTGGTTGATGAGTATAGGAATATGAAACATTTCTTAATGAAAGTTGTTTCTGATTATTTTGCCAAATGGAGAAGTATAATCACACCAAATTATGTTTATACTCCTCCTTTTAAGTAAGCTATTTTTTTTAAGTAAATAAATAAGAGACTATTTTAACTTTTTATTTTCCAGATCTGGATATAATAATTTAGCTTATGGTGGTATTCAACCTTGTTCCCTTAGACACAGTGAAATAAGCAAGCTAAAAACAAGTGAGCCCCAGTTTCTCTGATAGGTTGTTAGGAGTAAAAGAGTCATTGAAAACATTACTGTGTTACAGAGCTGGGAGAAATGGACGAGCAAGTCCCAGGCTTTGTGTTCTAGGACCAGAGCAGGAAGAGGCCAAAAAGGTGTCTATTGGGCACATCAGATGCATTTAGATGATGTCTGAAAGCAAATCACAACTTCTATAATTTTGTCTATAAGGATAAATAACTAAAGATAGCAGCAGTAAATTTGGAGCCCAAGAGGCATCATGAACATTACCTCTATTGTCAGGCATATTGGTCTATATGAAGTTAACCCAACGGAATCATCTTGCTCTCTGCACCAGAGGTGGGAAAACAGAAGGGCAGGGGTTACTGGGGGAAGAGCAAAATTGTTGAGGAAAATCTGATAGTAGTAGGATAAGAACTTTGTGATTTAGAATTACTTCTCTCTGTGTATACTGCAGAAAATATCTTTGTTTAGAGGAGCTTGTGTTAAGAACTTAATGTGATCAGATCACATGAGTATAGATTTAAATAGGCTGCTTTTAATGCTTCAATTCTGTTCATAGCCATTTGAAATGTTATCTATATTGGAATTTTTTAACATTAAATTTTTTTAATTGGCACTATTTGCAAATATGGAGAGTGTGTGTTCTAATACCTCAAGAACTTGCAACCTAGGAAGAAAGGTAATATATGTGTGCACGTTGCTTTCATGTATCATTAAGAATTGCAGCCCTAAGTGAAGAAAACTAAATGTGCACAAACAACAAGTAACAGGAGATAGAATATGTGATTCTATGTTAATATTTTTGAAGACAGGAAATGCAGTATATCATAGAGTCAAGGTCCCAGCAAGTATCATTATTTTCTTTCTTATCCAACTTTGGGATCAGATAATTTTGGCTGTAACTATATAACATGACTTAATTATAATACAAAAGGTGGTCAAATAACATCACTTGAATTCCTGTCAAAAGTCACAAAACATTCTCAGAAAAAACACAAAGTCCTTTTGCTTCTTTTCAACTCAACTCTGTGCAAAATACACAGAAAAAGTATAAAAGTGTGGAAAAATCCCTGAAAGCAAAGAGAATGAAGTGACGTGGAAATAGGAATGGGACGTTTGGGGAGGTTTGGAGGCAGAGGTGAGATGAGAATGATAAGCACATTTCCAAAAGCTGAAAAAGAGATTAAGCTTGTTAACAGATCATTCAAACCATAATTTTTGAAGTCCTGAATACTAGTAGGAGAGAAAATAACTGAAGGAAGGGAAACCTAAAAGAGGTGACTGAATGTATGAGTATGGAGTGAGAAAATACTATAAAAACAGTTCCATTAGTTGGAAGTCTGTTGACAGAAGTTTATTACAATGCCATTTATTACTTAGAAAAATATCAAGGAGATTTTTAAAAAATAAATGCAATTAACTGCCTTCAAAAAATAATACTGTTGGTATGGTACTGGCATCACTAGAATAATTATCTCCTCATTTTAGCATTTGAAGAGATTCAACGTAAAGGCCAACCTCTCAATTTTTGAAGACTTATGAGTAAATTTCAAATGTTCTCATCACAAAAAAAGTTAAATATCTGAGGTGATGGATTTGTTAATTAGCTTGATTTAATCATTCTGCATTATGTTTAAAAATTATAACATTACTTTGTACCCATAAATATATACAACTATATTTTTTCAATATGTAATGAAAATAAGTTAAAAAAATGAAAATTCATGAGCCACCATGCCACTGACCCATGACCCTTTGATAGAGCCCCAGTTAGATATTCTAATTCATCTAGAATAGCTTGGGACAGAAAATACCTACCTAATAACAGAAAAAAATTGTGCCAATAAATAAAGTTACCAGTACAGTCCTTCTTTCTTCAATAAAAACAGATACATAAGGCCAGGTGTGATGGCTCATACCTTTAATAACAACACTATGGGAGACCAAGGTGGGAGGATTGCTTGAGCCCTGGAGTTCGAGACCAGCCTGAGCAATACAGGGAGACCTCATATCTGCAAATAATTTTTAAAAAATTAGCCAGGCATAGTGGCTCACAATCGTGGTTCCAGCTATTTTGGAGACTGACACAGGAGAATCACTTGAACCTTGGAGGCCAAGGCTGCAGTGAGCCATGTTCATGCCACTGCACTCCAGCCTGGGCAACAGAATGAGACAATGACTCTAAAAACAGAACAAAACAAACAACAACATATACAGATATAGATATAGATATAGATATAGATATAGATATAGATATAGATATAGATATAGATAGATATAGATGTAGATGTAGATATAGATGTAGATATAGATATATTTGCAAGATCATGTAAGAAAAGCATATACCAAGAAAAATAAACACTGAGATAAACTGGAGAAATATAAAACTTTTAAAGATACAGAGAGATTCTGCAAATTATCTGCTTAAGAATTAAATTACTGACTTCCAAATTCAGCTTCAATATGTAAAATGTTTGGAAGTCATTACTCCCATTTTTACATCTTTTCAGTCCTGCAAGGTATCTTAAAATATTTTTTCAGCATAAGGAAAATGACATAAGCCAGAAACTTGGATCTATGTAAAGAAAGAAAGAGTTTAGGGGAGAAAAAATGAAAGTAAAGTAAAACATTTTATTTTAATTATTTTAATAAAATCTAAAGATAACTGGTGATACAATAATGGTATCAATGCATTGTGTGATGGTAGCATAAGAATAAGTGAAATGATTGATAGCAATACTGTAAGGGAGGGGTGAGAGAAATTGGGAATTATCTGTATGAGGTACTGATTTGTGAAGTCGTATAGTGTTATTTGAAGACAGACATAAATTAGGTTAAAACGTGCATTGCAACATCTAGGGTAATTACTAATACCCTGGTATTATCCTTTAGTATAACTTATGCTGAAGGAGGAGATAGAATGGGATCATATAAAATATTCAATTAAAAGTAGAGAAGGCACAAAAAAGGGAGAAGAAACAAATAAAATCAATAGCAAACAGAGACATTGTAGATATTAATAAAACTACATTAACAATCACTTTAAATGTAAATAGTCTAAATATGCCAATTAAATGACGTATTGTGAATAAGAGGAGGGAAACAATCCAGCTAAATTTGCTTACAAAAGCCAACTTTAAATGTTAATACTTATGAAAGTCAAAAGTAAAAGATGAAGAAAGTTGTATGATTCCACCACTATTTTAAAAACCAGCATTAATTTTAGACAAGGAGAGCTGAGATCAGTAAAGATTACTAAGGACAAAGATAGGTATTATATAAAGATAAAGGGATCCATTATCCAGGAAGATGTAATAATTCTATATGTGTATATAACTAATCATAGAGTATTAAAACAAATGAGGCAAAAACTGATAAAACTGATAGATGACATAGACAAATCTGCTATAGTTGGAACTTTAACATTTTTCTTTCAGTAACTGATAAATCCATTAAGCTAAAATCAGTAGAATATAGCGGATCTGTACAGTATTTTTTAAAAATTAAATCTAATTGACATCTAGCCACTACCACATCCAACAATAACAAAAAACATACCCACCTGAAGCTCTCATGGGACATTTATTAAAGCCACATTTGGGCCCTAATACATATCTTACCAAATTTGAAAGAATAGATATTATATAGAATATGTTCTTAGACCACAACAAAATTAAACTAGAAATTAACAGCAGACAGATAGCTAGAGAGAAACCAAATATTTGAAGATTACGCAACATATTTCTAAATAACACGAGGTAAAAAGAAATTAAAAAGTATTTTGAAATGAATGGTAATAAAAATACAAGTTATCAAGATTTGGAGGATGTGAGAACACAGCCATTAGAGGGAAATTTATAACAATCATATCACATATCAGAAAAGAAGAAGGTTATAAAATAACCTAAGTTTCCAACTTAGTACACTAGAGAAAAATATAATCTGATAGGTATCCTTATAACAAGAAGAGAAATAGACAAATGAGAGAATGTCATGTTACAGCAGAAGCAGAGATTAGAGTGCTGCATCCATTTATATATATTTTAGATATAAAATGAAATACCAGTATCAATATATTAGAAAATAGACTGACCAAAAATATTTAATGTACACTGAGGTATATTAAACACCAACTTGAAGAAACACTAACAAATGCAGGCAAAACCTAAAAATAAGAGAAAGAAATGGAACAGATTTTCCCCTAGAACCTTCAGAGAGAGTATGGTACTGCTCACACCTTGTTTTTGGACTTGTAAGCTCTGGAACTGTGATAGAATACATTTCTGTTGTTTTCAGCCACCCAACAGATAGTTATTTGTTTTAGCAGCCCTAGGAAACAAATATAGATAGAGTAGTTAAAGGATACATGAATATTAAATGTAATTTGGTAACTTGTGTGGGATTTTGGAAGATAAAAAGAACCTGAGGGAATACTGAGGATACAGGAGTAACGAATGTGTGAGCTTTAGTTAACAATAATGTATCAGTATAGGTTCATTAATTGTGGTAAATGTACAAAACTAACTTAAGGCATCAATACTGGAGAAACAGGGCATAGAGTATATGGGAACACTATGTTTGTAATAATTCTGTAAATCTGAAATTTTTCTAAGTTTTAAAAATTATGTATGTTATATATGAAATATGTTAATAATATTCTATACATATATAAAATGAAATACCATTACCAACATAGTAGAAAAAAGGAAAAAGACTGACCAAAAATATTTAACATGATCTGTTACGGTTTGGCTGTGTCCCCACCCAAATCTCATCTTCAATTGTAGCTACCATAATTCCCACGTGTTGTGGGAGGGACCTGGTGGGAGATACTGAATCATGGGGACAGCTTCCCCCAGCTTCCCCCATACTGTTCTTATGGTAGTGAATAAGCCTCACAAGATCCGAGGGTTTTATAATCTTGACTCTTGATTCTCTCTTGCCTGACACCATGTAAGACTTGCCTTTTGTCTTCCACCATAATTGCCAGGCCTCCCCAGCCACGTGAAACTGGGAGTCCATTAAACTTCTTTTTTTTAAATTACCCAGTCTCGGGAATGTCTTTATCAGCAGTGTGAAAATGGACTAACACATTATCTCAAGAAACATAGGAAATTGAAGTCAGAAATTTTTCCCATTGTGATACAAAACTTGAAAATAATAATTTGCAATTGGGACCAACTAGGTCAATTGAAACCCTGGTGACACAAACTAGCTAAAGGTCTTGATATATTTTTTTCATCTATGACTATTGTAACCATATTGAGTCAGATTTAATTATAACATTAGGGTGAGGATATTGAATCTGTGATTGCTAATCTATTTCAAGATGCCAATTTTCATATTAAAAGCACACAACAGTGGATTCCCTTGTTAAAGTAGTTAAGTTTGACAGTGTGCCAGCCATTTATCATATATCTGTTATGTGTAGAGAATATCTTCATAAGGCATTATTAAAATTACTATTAGGTACACTAGCAAATATTCCAGAAAGAAATTTCCATAAGCTGTTCTGATAAATTGTATATGATTATAGAACAAACATACAGTTTTTAAATTGGTTTCAATTATTTAGACAAACTAAGAGGAAGAAAAATGAAAAGTATTTAGATCAGGAACATCATCCAACCTGGGAAGAAGTAGAAGGGCTGCAGCTATTATAGTATTACCACTTTAGAAGAGAATCAAAAATGTTGAATTTTTATTGTTAGGACATGTGGAAGCCAGAGATCTTGAGATGTTTAGAACAGTTATCTGTGTTGATTCTTTTACATGGTCGGGTACTAACAGCCACACTATATCATATTATTTCATAAACTAATTATGTCATATCATATCATACCATGTCATATCATTGTATCATCACATTACATGCCTCAATGAACCAGGATTTATTCAGTACACCATCTCATGACTTTGATTGAATTCAAAGCATACAAAAATTAAAGGCTATGCCTAAATTGGCACTGAACAGAAAAACATGTGGAAGAGATCTTTGGTCCACTATAAAAGATGTGTCACTAAAACCAATGTTGGAATTCCATAATTAAGATATTGTATGTGTTAACGCTGACAAAGAAAAATCAAATAGAAAGAAGGAGGCAAGTACATCTATGCTCAATTGAAAGAGGGCTGTGGAGAGAAAAATGATTTTGGAGTTAAAAAGAAGTGATGGTCTTGCCTACCAAATGCAGCAAACAAGCACCATCAGAATTCAGCTTGTGTACAAAAGTTTTCCTTTTATTACAGATTGAAATTGTCTTAATATTCTGTAATTAAAGGCTTTGGACCGATCATGGATAACAGAAGTGGCTGGAAGCCTTGAGGATAAAATCAGATCATCATTTTACTATAATATCACACTAGTCTACGGCAAAGATCAGAGTTAGTCTTGAGATTATTGCTGTCAATTTTATTAAAACAACAGGCCTAAAATATTATTTCTGAAATAAACTATCAAAAATAAAATGGAAGACTTTAGTTTTCTGGCTAAGCTCTTCAGGTTTCGCTAGGCCATATCTATCACTTGCACTTTCTGTTCTAGATAGAAACTGAAACTGCTTTCACAGACAATGATCAGAAGTAGGAATACTGAAGGAACATTCACATCACTACAGTGGACACTCAACATGAGCAATTCAAATTAAGCATCACAGGTTTTGACAATTCCTTCACAGCTTTAGTGTGGACAGACAACTTTACAAAGTATTTTGCCTCTGTTTAAACTCATGATAATTTCAAGTTTCTGTATTAACTAGATGAGGACAAGCAGTTCTTTTCTAAGATGGCATTTCACATTATTCCTTTAATATTTCATATCAAAAACAATACCTTATTCATCTATGGTAAGAAATAGAACTGAGGTAAATATAAAAAATTGTAAATGAGTCATACTTCAATTAAAAGATAATGTTAAATTTATTCTGATCAGTTTCAATAACATTTAATAAAATTTGGGCTTTAAATCTATCATATGAAAGAAATAATTTATTTTTAATCTATTGGAGATAGGAAAACAGAATTATTAAGGTAGGATTTTGAATTTGGGATGTTCAAAATCTGAGTGGAAAACTATATGAACAAGAAGTTTTTTTAAACTCACTAAAAATGTGTCAATGATAGATAATAATATCTACTTATGAAATTACTCATATAAAGTGCTTAGCCAAACGCCAATATAGCAATACTTAATCGATGTTAGCTATCATATTATTTCAAAAGAAATAATAATTTTAGATAAAAAATAAAACACTAAAATTGAATTCTTAGAAGTCTGAATTAATAGGCAAAAATTAATGATATAATTATTGCTTCAGCAGGTATAATTGGTCAACTGTTCATCTGTTTCTCTTGAAGTTAATAAACAATTATCTGAAAATAATACGCTGCCTCCTCCATTTAGATTTTTATAAACTTTTTTTTTCTTTCTCTTACTTTAATATGAAGTGTAGCTAAAGCAAAGGGCACAGAATTTACAAAAATGTCAGGGCAGGGGAGCATGTGAGCATAATCCAGTCTAGAAAGAAAGAGGGTGCTTCCCCTGCCCTATTATTTAATATGCTGGGAGCTTTACTCCCAGAACTGCAAGAAGAATGATAAAGAATAGGAAGGGTGTAGGGGAGGTTGGGGGGGCAACCACAAACAGAATGGAGATTTAAGGATCCCTGTGATCCCCGAGATGACCCTGAGAGCATCGATTGGGGAACTAGATGAAAATTCACGGCAGACATGCGAATTTTTTGAAGAGGATGAAGAGCCAGGAACAGTGGGGTCTTCACCAAAGGAGTGACCCCTTGATCTGTTCTTTGGCTGACTGCAGCACCTGAGACACGGTCTGCTCCGTAAGGGGGACATCTTCACCCCTTAAAGCCACCCGGTGTACCACCTGCTGGGGATCACTCTCTAGGATTACCCCTCCATCTCCAATTTCATCCACAGCCAAGAACAGCCCCTCCATGTTCTCCAGCAGCGCTCGCTTTTCTACATTTTTGATCCCTAAGCCTGTAGTCATACAGTCATGTCAGCACTATAGGGCAGCCTAATTCCCTGTTTGCTGAGACTCTATAGCATACTCTGAGGTCTTCATGCCTGAAGGACATGGGTAAGTTCAAGGAGAGTTCTCTGGGTTAGCATGCAAAGTCCATCACTCTCTTCCCTTTCCTTCCCCTCAAGTTTCTCTGCACTATGCTACCTGGAGTCAGGAGATAAGTGTAGTGGGCTTTCCTGTGTCTAGCACAGCTGGTACCTAGCTGGGATGCAGTCAAATCTCGTGGCCTCCCAGAACACAACAGCACTGAAGCTCACTCAAGGGCCATAGTCGCTACAGCCTGCCTGCCAGTGAAAGGTATTCGGAGCCTGAGGCCACTTTCGACAGCTATCAGGGAAGTCAGCTAGGATTCAGGTTCATCCTTCTGGGGCAACAAATTTACTTTTGTCATAGGTGAGTCTGGGAAATCCATGGGCACCGGAAGTCCATGGGCACCGGCCTGGAATCAGGGGATGCAAGTACATCCTCACACTGTTGAGGCAGGACCAGTTCCAAGGCAAAGTCTCATGCACACTTTCCTCCCCCTTCCCCAAGTTAACAGATTATTTCTCCACACTCTGCTGCCTGTGGGTAGGTGAAGGGTTGTGTAGGTAATGTGACAGTGCTCTTTCTACCCTCTTCAATGTGTCTTTTCTTGTTATTATGCTAAAACCAGGTACTGTGATCTCTCACCTGGTTTACTTAGCTCTTGTGAAAGTGTGTTTTTTTTTAAACATAAAAAGTTGTTCAATTTGATGTTCCTGTGGAGACGATCAATGGAGTATGCTATTTTATAAAATTTCACTAAAATTCTTACTTTAGACAATATTTTAATCTTACTGTAATTTATTTTTAAAGGCATTAGTTATCTGTAAAAGACTAAAATTCATAGATATGTACAGGCCATAATTTTTGAGTAATATTAAATAGTGCTACCATTTTTACTTAACCTTCGCTTTATCTTTAAAAGAAATGTAAGTATTTTTATGATACATTATAAACATAATGTTTTTCAAAAAATATATTAAAATCTTTATGGTAGAAGCAAATAAATTGTTTCCCAACATCTTGTATATTTTTCTTTCTCAGTAATAAAATGTCAGCTTAAAAAAATAAAAGAAGTCAACAAGAAAAAGAAAAAATTATAATATGTTGTTCATACGAGGCACATCAAGCATAAACATTCAGAAAGCTTCAAAAAAAAGGATGAAAACTGACAAACAATTATTTAAACATCAAACAAAGTTAGCAAAATAATTTTATTAAAATAGGCAAAAAAGACTTTAATACAAAATAAAGTATTACTAGAGATAAAGAAGACCTGTTTATGATAATAAAAGCTTCATTTGATCAAGATAGATAAAACAATCTGTAACTTTTATCCAGCCAGTAAGCTAAATAGAAAAGCACTACAAGGAAAAACAAAACTGTACATGCCTTACATTATAGTGAGAGATTTTAAGACACATTTCTTAGTAATTTATAAAACTACCTGACCAAAAAAAAAAATAGGTTATAGATTTGAACCATATAATTCACAAACTGCCATAGGATATGCATGCTTTACAAGCATATGTGTAACATTAACTAAAATTAGTGTCTATTGGGTCATAAAGCAAATGTTACCAAATATCAAAACAGTCAATATATTGTCTGATTCAAAGCAATACTTGAAATCAGGAATGAAGATCTGCAGAAATATCTATATCCTTGAATGTTGAGAAATGTATTTCTAGTAAACCACTGCTCAAAGAGATCAAAATAAAAAATTTAAAAAATTTATCTGTACGATAATAAACATACTGTGTATTAAGCAAGGTAGGATGCATCCAAATATCTAGAATATAATATATATACATTTAATTTAAGGCTATAAATCCATAATTTTTTAAAAGGAAATGTTTAAAATTAATGAATTAAACATTATTTCACATATACTACAATTGTGCCAGTAAAAAAGCCAAATCATCTTAGATACATTATTAAAATTAAGAGAGTTCAGCAAATTTACTGAACATAAATTTGATATGCCATAATAAACTTCAGCAAAACACAGTAAATATGTGTGTTATCTTAAAATAAAGACACAACAAAAACATTTAAAAAGCATTAAATATGTCAAGGCCCAGACGTTAAGCGTAAAAACAGAGATATATACTAGATTCCTATATTCAAAGGTTCATGGTTGTAAAGATGTCAGTTCTCTACATACCATTTATAGATTCAGTGCATAATTCACAAAAACTGCAATCTCAATCCTTTGTTAACAGGAGTGTCTATTGAGGTGGTGAGGTGGAGTGTGTGTGTGTGTGTATGTGTGTGTCACGTTCAGAATGGCAAGCTGAATCTGAAATTCATACAGAAATGTAAAGGACTAAGAATGTCCCAGACAATCTTGAAAATAAAAATGTTGTGGAGATTTATAAAGCTAAAATTATGGAAATTGCTGTGGTAAGATTGTAAGCTTAGCTAGATTAAATGAATAAAAAAGAGAGTATAGAAACAGAACCATAGATATACGAACATACAATAATTAAAAAGATGGTAGTGGAGAAGGAACAGTTTTTTCAATAAACAAATTGGGCAGTTCCTGCACACATAGATGAGAATAAAATTGGAGCCATACTTCATATCATAAATATAAAATATATTCCAGTTGAATTATGTTTATAAATATTAGATTATTACTTTAGAATTAGAGTACAATATAATTTGAAAGAAAAAATTACAATCACTTCCAATAAAAAGTTTGTTAAATTAGATAACTAAAATTAAAATCCTCTAGTCATCAAACACTCCATCAACAGAATATACTGATGTATCATAGAGTGGGAGTAGGTATTTGTAACTCAGGAAATAAACAAAGGGTTTCATTCAGTGTAATTTTTTCTAGTCTTAACTCCACGTAAAGGGCATACAATCCAGTGCAACAATGCACCAAAGACTTGACTGCAATTTTCACAAAGTGCAGAAATTCAAATGACCACACTTGAGTTTCCTGAAACACAGAGCCCGCAACTCTGTGTTATAATATATAAATACACATAAATGTATACGCGGTGGCTCATGTCTGTAATCCCAGCACTTTGGGAGGCCAAGGCAGGTGGATCACCTGAGGTCAGGAGTTCTAGACCAGCCTGGCCAACATGGTGAAACCCCATCTCTACTAAAAACACAAAAATTAGCCGGGCGTGGTGGCAGGCACCTGTAATCCTAGCTACTCAGGGGGCTGAGGCAAGAGAATCGCTGGAACCCGGGAGGCAGAGGTTGCAGTGAGCTGAGATCACACCATTGCACTCCAACCTGGAGGACAAGAGCAAGACTTTGTCTCAAAAATAAATAAATAAATAAATAAATAAATACATAAATAAAAAGGTGCTCAACTCCCTGAGTAATCCAGACAGGAAATCAAAAATTATCTAGTAAAACTGAGAATATTGTGTAGTATGTCTTGACAATTCTACTTGTTACCTACCCTACAGAAATAAGTGTTTGTGCATACCAGAAAAAATTATACAAGATATGTTACTTACAATAGCGAAAAAGAAAGCAACTAAAATGCCCATTCACAGCCAAATGGATAAATTATGGCATATTATCCATTAAAACCTTGTACACAAACTAGAGTAAAACAAAAACAAGATATATAAATTTACCAACACAATAATCCATGACTCCATTTATTTAAAATGCAAAAGTAGGAGGAAAAAAAGAAACAATGGTTTTTAAAATGCAAATGGATGGTATAACCACAGGTAGTAAATGATGAAGAAAATGAAAGGAAATATTACAATAAAAATCATGATACTGTTGCCCTGAAGGAATGACAAACAGGCCTGTGGTCAGGTTGATGTATAAAGAGGAGTTTTGAGGTGTTGATTATATTTTATTTTTTGTATGAATGGAAAATAAACATGTTATTTTTATGATAAGTCATTGATGTTTTGTTGACTGGTAGGTGTACTACAATGCAACTTACCAAAAAATAAAAAGAAAACCTACATGAGAACAACTGCCTTTTAATTTGTCCTTTTATATAAACATTAGTATGTTTAGTTTACAAATTTATAACAACAAACTTGTAATAACAATTTTGTAACAACAAATATTGAATCTATTTTATTCTCCTAAAATATTTTTTATTGTTTACAAGACTGCGGCCCAGATTATTTTCAAGGGGCTGGGAGAGTGGTGAAAGGAGTTATGTCATCTGTTTTATTTGTTTTAATGCCTGAATGCTCACGTTATTTTTTTCTGTGCAAAAATATTTAAGATTTAATCAGTATGTTTCTACTTAGGCAATTTTTTTTTCTGAAATATATGGGTATGAAATTTTTACCCGCTTTCTCTCCTTTTTTCATTCAGTTCAGGATTAGTTCCTTCTCTTACAGTTTTGACTATTACTTTTTCATTTGTGTGGTCCTTTAATTTATTAGTTCCTTATAATTTCAAAATTCTGTATCTGAATATTAGCATTTGTACCTATAATTCTATTTCTCTAGTTACAGCTCTGTCTTTGGCTAATCACAGATTTCTTTTTAATGTCTGTGTTCTTTTGCATGATTTTGGAGAAAATTTTCTAACATATCTCCAAATCCTGTGTGTAGGTTCTTTAGTTTCTGAAAATCACATTTGCTCAATTATAGCAATTTTAAATTGAGATCATATGTAATATAAACGTTCACAGGATTCCAATTAAAAACAAAATATTTTCAAAGGATTTATTTTATTTTTTGCAAAATGATTTATGAAAGTATATTTGTTCTAATGTTCAGGTTATTCTATATTTAATTGTTTATTAAACTCATATCCCTAATGCTATTTGTTTTCTTGCTTATTCTTTCTAAGGTACAAAAATATAATCACCAGCATTATAAATTGTGGGTTCTTTTCATATTCAAATCATTTAGCTTAGATGAGAGAAGAATAAGATTTTATATCTGAAGTATTTTAGTTTAAAAAGTTACAGCTTATGATGAAAACCACCTTTAAATAATAAATAGATATTCCAAGTGGATGGGAAAAAAAAACTTGTAGCCTAAGTTACCAAACTTTAAGCTACTTAAAAGGTACATTGATAACATGTATTTGAAAGGTCAACTATGCCTTTGAAAGGAGACAATATTTATATGTAAAAACAAAGGACGTTACAATATTTGTTCTGAAGAACAAAGGAGGTGGGACATTGAAGATCTGTAAAAGACTCGTGAAGCTTGTTCAAGGGAGTAACACATCAAAAATATCTTTCTTATTTGATAATAACTTTTAGTGCAGGTGTCATGCCTCCCTGTTGAGCAGTAGAATGTCTCATCTTTCTAAACTAAAATTTAAAAGTCCTCTCCATTCCTGCCAATCATTGGGAAAAATCTTGAAGAGGGTCTTGATTATACTCTAATATAAATTAAAACCCAACATTGTGTTGAGATAAAGAATTTTGGTGTGCTGTGTGTGAGTCCCTGGTTGATTATCACTTTCCTTCTTCTTTCTTGCAATACAATTTTTTAAACAGTAAAACCTGGTTAAAATACACTGTAGAAAAGCTTTAATGTTTATTAATGTCAATCTTGCTTACCTGGTCTTCAGTCATGCCTACCATTTTATTTTTAAGCTCCCACAAGCCATTATTCCCCTTCCCTCCACTGTGGTTCCTCTTGTCTGGCCTCTCCTCAGGTGAGTGACCATGCCTACCAGTGACCAAGAGGGACAGAGCCTGTGACAGTTGAAGTGGGGAGCCTCAGAGGAGGCCATAGGCTGGAGAACTACAGTTATTCTTTAAATAAGTGGTTCTTGGCCAGGCGCAGTGGCTCACACCTGTAATCCCAGCACTTTGGGAGTCTGAGGCAGGTGGATCACCTGAGGTCAGGGGTTGAGACTAGCCTGACCAAATGGTGAAACACCATCTCTACTACAAATATAAAAATTATCTGGGTGTGGTGGTGTGCGCCTGTAATCCTAGCTACTCAGAAGGCCAAGGCAGGAGAATTGCTTGAACCTGGTAGGTGGAGGTTGCAGTGAGCAGAGATCAAGCCATTGCTATCCAGCCTATGTGACAGAGTGAGACTCTGTTTCAAAAAATAAAAATAAGCATGAACAGCAAGAATCTTATTTCATACATCAAAACACAATATAAAAGCATGTTTTCAAGTAGGCATTATGTTAAGTTTACAAAATGAATATTCCCAGTTTTATTAAATTCTGTGGCGCCCAAGAGTCCTGCAAGTGATGAGACATAATGTGTGCATTCTTTCTTCCTAATAAATTTAAGATACTATATCAGCTAAAAACAGTATGCCAAGTAAGATTCAGTGCTTTGAGTTATTAGTGCAGAAAAGACTTTGCAAGAACAGCATATACTTTGTGAAAAACAAAAGATTTTAAAAACCCTGGATTTATGTGAAGAAACAAATTATCTATTAACTGAAGTCAAGAATTTTGTTTCGTTTTGTTTTTGTTTGCTATTTTAGATATTTTAGGTTGAGGCAATCATTATAAAAGCAAAATAATTATGCAAATGTCATCACCACATTTTGTTAGGGGGATATTTGAACATCTCTTTCAACCACTCGCCATCAATCCATTCCAAGCATCAAAAAACGAGAAAAATTTTAAAAGTTGCTCTTCAATTAACAATATTCTTTCCTTTTTCAATATAGGGCAACTTTTCCTAACTTTTAGATAATTCTAGCAAAGGTAAGACCAAATATAAAAACTCTACGGTGTAATTCCATAGAGAGATCTGAAATGTTAACTTGGAGAATGGCACTACAGAGGTTCTAAGAGGAGTGGGTAAAAGATCCTTAGCATTTTATACATTTCAGACAGATAGAAAACTTTTTCAAGACTTCCTGTCTCCT
The DNA here is from genome assembly GCF_009828535.3 of Hylobates moloch. Classification (NCBI taxonomy): domain Eukaryota; kingdom Metazoa; phylum Chordata; class Mammalia; order Primates; family Hylobatidae; genus Hylobates; species Hylobates moloch. The sequence continues at coordinate 21,184,434 of NW_026652290.1, forward strand.
GGGTAATGTGTGAGCATAACATTTTCTTACATTTTCTATTCATTTTATGCCTCCCCTTCCACTTTAAATTATTTATTTTTGGACTGAAACTTTTTGACAGTTGTTGACTCAGCTAAGAAACCTCCGAATAGAATTGTTTTCATCCACAGTTAGCCATTACAATGACACTTTACCTTTTATTGGGTTTTCTAATCAAAAGGTAAACTTCAGAATCAAGTCAGTGTATAAGGAATCCAAAAAGCTCAATGATACCATGATACCTAAAGCTCAAAGATGCCCTATGGGTAGTTTGCTGACAGGATTACTTTGCAAGTTTGTCCTTGTATCTCAAAGTCTGATATAGTGTGCCTGAACCAAGGTCAGGTGCATTGGCTCGTAAAATAATATACAGTAAAAAAGATGATTCTCTACTATCTGTTTATGGAGGCCATCAATTAAAATGATATAGATGTGCCTTTGATGGAGTCAGACCTTGGAGTCTGGCAAATTTCCTTGGCAAGATCTGACCATTTTATTCAGTAAAGGCCTGGCAATGAATAAAAGATTTTTTTTTTTTTTCCCACAGTATTTAAGTAGCTAAATTTTTCCTTCTATGCTAAGGTTCTGATTAAGTTACCTCCTAGTAATATTAGTCTTGATTTCCAAAATAATGTTGAATATTATTTTCCATTTCCGTTAGGCTAGCCAACATTTTTGGTTAGACAAAAGATTCTCCAGCTGCTTTTACCAGGTGCACGCATAAATTAACTCATCCTCATGAAAAGTCACTCTTTAACCATATGCTAACAATAAAGTTAGCCAATTTGTTATGTGTGTGTCTGGGAGATTGTAGAACTAAGAAGCATTAGAATGAAGATAACATCAAGAACAATTAATCCTTACCATTCAATTTCTTAAGAAAAGTAACTGCTGATACTGTTCTTTGGGCAAACAGTGTCTCAATTCTGCAGATTATACACACACACACACACACACACATGCACACATTTCTTCTGTGAACAGTTATATTGTCAAGAGAATACACATCAAATAGAGGGCATATTTGAGTTGTTATTTTGTTTTGCAATTGCAGCTGTTTTCGTTCAGTTCGTCTTTCTGTCTTTATCAAGATACTTCTTAAATCACATTTCTTAGGGATAACTGGATCTACCATCCTTGGTCATCAACATTTCAACCCATCTGTTACAGTTCCTATTATAGTTGTAGTAAAATAGCATGCATAGGCTGGCTTGAAGTGTATGGATCTGAAAATGTTTGACTTTGTGACCAGGCATTTAAACCTTACTTGATTCCAAAGTGTAAAGAGACTTCAACTGATTTTCTGTAATGGATTTTTAATGCCACCCTCCTTTTCCATGCCCCTGCTTCAGCTGTGATCTGGGTTGTTTAAAGTTGTTTGAGAAACCGTGAAATAAACTTGGTTTGGGAATAAGAAAACATTCGCTTTAATCCTACCTGCCCTTTCTGAAAAACACTTTGAGAAAGCCAGTTACCTCTTCAGAATGAATTACAAATTTAGAAGTATCAAAGTGAAAAAAAAAAAAAAAAAACAGAAAACAAGCACTAACTCTGGATTATAGACTTTAGGTCCAGTAGGTATTCCCACTTCATATGTTTCAATGTTTGCAAATTACCTTGGGTAGTTTGATTAACCACCCAACTACTGTTTTTTCTCGTTACATGGAGATAGGAAAAAACCTTCCTGTAAAGGTGATGGGGAGGGTAACATATGCTAACCTTGAGGTTATGCACCATAACCTAGACCTTTGCACAAGCAGATGTCAGAGGCAACCCTCCTCCCAGAAAAAAAAGTTTCTTATTTTTTCTCTAATGAAGAGAGTAAAGAAAAGATAATTTGTAATTTCAAGTAAAGAAAAGGTAATTTGTAGGGGAAAAAAAACCTAAATAACAACAACTTGCAGCCTGAGGCTAATTATTTCCTAAGAATAATTAAAAGTAAGTTTGTATCCCATAGAATATTTCAATGGAAGATGCTGTTATAGTTTTAGTAAAATCCAAGGGAAAAATGAAGTTCAAAATCCACCATTCACAGCTGAGCTTTCCCACTCATCAGCACTACTGTATCAAGCAATGGAAAAGTAGACTTTGTAACACTCAGTCACCATCATGAGACTCAAAGTGAGACAAGGAAATAGCATTTACATAGCCCACAATAAAATAAATACACACTTGAAATGGAAAGCATTAACCACAAATGAAATAGCAAGAAAACACAATTTGGCTATGTGAAATACAAGAGCCAAAAAAAAAAAAAAAAAAAAAAATATGTGTCAAGACAGGGAAAGAGAGATCTGCAGAGACAAACACAGAAAAAAAATCAAGGAACTTAAAATCCATGTTAGATGGAAACAATAAAGGAAACAGTTTTAAAATGAGATATATAGCAAATAAAAATAGAGAATTTCAGGCAGAAAATAAAACAGGAATTGTGCCTACAGAAATATAAATTTCAGGTAAAATGTAGAGCAGATTTATTCTTGTCACATTAAGAAAAATAAATGGAAAACCATGAATCATCGTATATTTCTGAAAAGCCTAAATCGTGGCAAAAAAAATGCCCAGATAACTAAAGAGAATTGGCTAGAGGTAGAAAACATAACACAAAGCTTTCTTCTTGATAATTAAGGGAATATTAAAGACATTAGTACATCTATTAAACAAGACCAATATAATTTCTAAAAGGAGAAACAAAACAAAAAGGTATCATCGTTAGTTAGAAATATGATTTCCAATTTTTAAAACCAATAAATCATTAGAAAATAAAGAAAGGGTCTGAAAGCAAAGAAAAAAACAGAATTTTTGTAAACTTTTTTTTTTTACTTTCTGGGGTACAAGTGCAGGTTGGTTACATATGTAAACTTGTTGTACAGATTATTTCATTACCCAGATAGTAAGCCTAGTACCCCTTAGAGTTATTTTTCCTGATCCTCTCCCTCCTCACATCCTCCATCATCCAAAATGTCCCAGTGTGTGTTGTTCTCCTCTATGTGTTCATGTGTTCTCATCATTTAGCTGCCACGTATAAGTGAGAACATGCGGTATTTGGTTCCCTGTTCCTGTGTTGGTTTGCTAAGGATAATGGCCTTCAGCTCCGTCCATGTGCCTGCAACGGACATGATCTCAATCTTTTTATGGCATTATGATATTCCACAGTGTACATGCACCACATTTTCTTTATCCAGTCAATCATTGAAGAGCATTTAGGTTGATTCCATGTCTTTGACATTGTGAATAGTGCTCCAATTTACATTTGCACACATGCATTTTTATCACAGAGTAGTTTATATTCCTTTAGGTATGTACCAGTAATAGGATTCCCGGGTTGAAAGGTTATTTCTGTCTTTGAATCATTGATCATTGGTCACTGATCATTGAGGAATCGCCACACTGTCTTCCACAATGGCTTAACTAATTTACACTCCCACCGACAGTGTAAAAGCATTTCTTTTTCTCCACAACCTCACCAGCATCTGTTGTTTTTGACTTTTTAATAATAGTCATTCTGACTGGTGTTAGATGGTATCTCATTGGGGTTTTGATTTTCATTTCTCTAATGATCAGTTATATTGAGCTTTTTTCCATATGATTGTTGGTTGCATGCTTGCCTGCTTCTGAAAAGTGTCAGTTCATGTTCTTTGCCTATTTTTAACAGGATTGTTTGCTTTTTTCTTGTAAATTTGTTTAAGTTCCTTAGAGATACTGAATATTAGACCTTTGTTGGATACAGAGTTTGCAAAAATTTTCTCCACTCTGTACGCTGTCTGCTTAATCTGTTGACACTTCGTTTTTCAGTGCAGAAGCTATTTATTTATTTAGACAGGGTCTCACTCTGTTGCCCAGGCTGGAGTGCAAAGGTGCAATCTTAGCTCACTGCAACCTCCATCTCAGGGGCTCAAGTGATCCTCCCACCTCAATCTCCCAAGTAGCTGGGACTACAGTTACATACCATCATGCCTGGCTAATTTTTGCATTTTTTGTACAGACAGGGTTTCACTATGTTGCCCACAATGGTCTCAAACTGCTGATCCCACATGATTTCCCTGCCTCAAATTCCAAAAGTTCTGAGATAACAGGCATGAGCCACCATGCTGGCCTAGAATTTTTAGTTTAATTAAGTCCCATTTGTCAATTTTTGCTTTTGTTGCAATTTCTTTTAATGTTTTTCTCATGAAATCTTTGCTTGTGCCTATGTTATAAATGGTATTAACTAGGTTGTCTTCCAGGGTTTCTACAGTTTTGAGTTTTACATTTAAGTCTTTAATCCATCTTGAGTTGATTTTTGTATATGGTGTAAGGAAAGAGTCCAGTTAACAATCTTCTGCATACAGCTAGCCAGGTCTCCCAGTACCATTTATTGAATAGGGAATTCTTTCTCCATTGCTTGTCTTTGTTGGGTTTGTTGAAGAACCTATAGTTGTAGATGTGCAGTCTTATTTATGGGTTCTCTATTCTGTTCCATTGGTCTATGTGTCTGTTTCTATACCAGCACCATGCTCTTTTGGTTAGTGTAGCACTATAGTATAGTTTGAAGTTGAGTAGCATGATACCTCAAGCTTTGCTCTTTTTGCTTAGGGTTGTCTTGGCTATTCAGTCTCTTTTATGGTTCCGTATGAATTTAAAAACAGTTTTCTCTAGTTCTGTGAAGAATTTCAGTGGTAGTTCAATAGGAATAGCATTGAAACTATAAATTGCTTTGGGCAGAACGGACACTTTAACAATATTTATTCTTCCTATCCATGACCATGAAATGTTTTTCCATATGTTTGTGTCATCTCTGATGTCTTTGAGCAGTGGTTTGCAGTTCTCCTTGTAGAGATCTTTCACCTCCCTAGTTAGCTGTATTCCTAAGTATTTTATTGTTATTTTTCTGACAATTGTAAATGGAGGTTCACTTGCAAGATAGCTCTTGGCTTGACTGCTGGGGTGTGTAGAAATGCCAGTGATATTTGCATATTGATTTTCTACCCCGAGACCTTGCTGAGGTTGTTTATCAGCTTAAGAAGCTTTTAGGCTGAGACTATAGAGTTTTCTAGATACACAAGCATGTCGTCTGCAAAGAAGGATGGTTTGACTTCCTCTCTTTCTATTCAGACAAACTTTCTTTCTTTTTCTTCCTGATTTCTCTGGCCAGAACTTCTAATACTATGTTGAATAGGAGTGGTGAGAGAGGGTATCCTTGTCTTGTGCCGGTGTTCAAGGTAAATGCTTCCCGCTTTTACCTATTCAGTATGATGTTGTCTATGGGTTTGTCTTATACAGCTCTTATTATTTTGAGGTATATTCCTTCAGTATCCAGTTTATTGAGAGTTTTTAACATGAATGGATGTTGAATTTTATCAAAAGCCTTTTCTGCAGCTATTGAGACAATCATGTGTTTTTCGTCTTTAGATCTGTTTATGCAATAAAACCCATTTATTGATTTGTGTGTATTGAACAAACCTTGCATCCCAGAGATGAAGCCTACCTGACGGTGGTGAATAAGCTTTTCGGTGTGCTGCTGGATTTGGATTTCCAGTATTTTGTTGAGGATTTTTGCATCGATGTTCATCAAAGTTATTGATCTGAAGTTTTCTTCTTTTGTTGTTGTATCTCTGCCAGGTTTTGGTTTCAGGACAATGCTGGCCTCATAAGATGAGACTTTAACACCCCAATGAAAATATTAGATCATTGAGACAAAAAATTAACAAAGATATTCAGGATCTAAACTCAGCATGAAATCAAATGGCCCTGACAGCTATCTATGGAACTCACCACCCAAAAACAACAGACTATACATTTTTTCTCATTGCCACATGGCACATACTCTATAATCGATCACAAAACTAGATATGAAAACACTCCTCAGCAAATGCAAAATAACTGAAATTATAACAAACAGTTTCTCTGATGCCAGGGCAATCAAATTCTAAGTCAACACATAGAAATTCACTCCAAACCATATAAATACATGGAAATTGAATAATCTGCTCCTGAATGACGCTCTAGTAAATAATGAAATTAAGGTAGAAATCAAGAAGTTATTTGAAACTCATGAGAATAAAGATACAATGTACCAGAATCTCTGGGATACAGCTAAGTCAGTGTTAAGAGGAAAATTAATAGAACTAAATGCCCACATCAAAAAGAATGCTGTCAAGTTAACAACCTAACATCAAAACTAAAAGAACTAGACAACCAAGAGCAAACCAATCTCAAAGCTAGTGGAAGATAAGAAAAAAACAAAATCAGAGCTGACCAAAAGAGACAGAAACATGAAACAAACTTCAAAACAATCTATGAATCCAGTAGCTGGTTTTTCTGAAAAAATTGATAAAATAGACCACTAGCTAGACTAATAAAGAAGAAAAAAGAAGATTCAAGAAAACACAGTCAGAAATGACAAGAGGGATGTTATCACTGACCCCACAGAAATACAAACAACAATCAGAAAATACTATGAACACTTCTGTGCACATAAACAAGAAAATCCAAAAGAAATGAATAAATTACTGAACATATACACCCTCCCAAGACTGAACCAGGAAGAAATTGAGTCCCTGAGCAGATCAATAATGAGTTCTGAAATTGAGGCAGTAATAAATAACCTAACAACCAAAAAAAAGCCGAGGACCAGAGAGAGTCACAACTGAATTCTACTAGAATGTACAAAGAAGAGATAGTACCATTCCTACTGAAACTATTCCAAAAAATTGAGGAGTAACAATTCCTCCCTAACTCATTCTATGAGGCCCAAACAGAAAAAATCTTAATTAAAAGAGAAAAAATATAGAGAAACATTGTAGAGAGTCTAATGTTGGACTACTAGGAGTTCTAGAAAGAATAGAGAAAACAAAGTAGAAATGATTTATTTAAGAGACAAATCATGAGTGAACTCCCATTCACCATTGCTTCAAAGAGAATAAAATACCTAGGAATCCAACTTACAAGGGATTTGAAGGACCTCTTCAAGGAGAACTACAAACCACTGCTCAATGAAATAAAAGAGGATACAAACAAATGGAAGAACATTCCATGCTCATGGGTAGGAAGAACCAATATTGTGAAAATAGCCATACTGCCCAAGGTAATTTATAGATTCAATGCCATCCCCATCAAGCTACCAATGACTTTCTTCACAGAATTGGAAAAAACTACTTTCAAGTTCATATAGAACCAAAAAAGAGCCTGCATCACCAAGTCAATCCTAAGCCAAAAGAACAAAGCTGCAGGCATCACGCTACCTGACTTCAAACTATATTACAAGGCTAGAGTAACCAAAACAGCATGGTACTGGTACCAAAACAGAGATATAGACCAATGGAACAGAACAGAGCCCTCAGAAATAATGCCACATATCTACAACTATCTGATCTTTGACAAACCTGACAAAACAAGAAATGGGGATAGGATTCCCTATTTAATAAATGGTGCTGGGAAAACTCGCTAGCCATATGTAGAAAGCTGAAACTGGATCCCTTCCTTACACCTTATCCAAAAATTAATTCAAGATGGATTAAAGACTTACATGTTAGACCTAAAACCATAAAAACCCTAGAAGAAAACCTAGGCAATACCATTCAGGGCATAGGCATGGACAAGGACTTCATGTCTAAAACACCAAAAGCAATTGCAATAAAAGCCAAAATTGAAAAATGGGATCTAATTAAACTAAAGAGCTTCTGCACAGCAAAAGAAACTACCATCAGAGTGCAGAGACAACTTACGGAATGGGAGAAAATTTTTGCAATCTACTCATCTGACAAAGGGCTAATATCCAGGATCTGCAAGGAACTCAAACAAATTTACAAGAAAAAAACAACCCCATCAACAAGTGGGCAAAGGATATGAAAAGACACTTCTCAAAAGAAGACATTTATGCAGCCAAAACACACATGAAAAAATGCTCACCATCACTGGCCATCAGAGAAATGCAAATCAAAACCACAATGAGATACCATCTCACACCAGTTAGAATGGCGATCATTGAAAAGTCAGGAAACAACAGGTGCTGGAGAGGATGTGGAGAAACAGGAACACTTTTACACTGTTGGTGGGACTGTAAACTAGTTCAACCATTGTGGAAGTCAGTGTGGCGATTCCTCAGGGATCTAGAACTAGAAATACCATTTGACCCAGCCATCCCATTACTGGGTATATACCCAAAGGACTATAAATCATGATGCTATAAAGACACATGCACACGTATGAAAACAAAACTTGGAACAACAAATGTCCAAAAATGATAGAGATTAAAAAATGTGGCTATGCAGCCATAAAAAATGATAAGTTCATGTCCTTTGTAGGGACATGGATGAAGCTGGAAACCATCATTCTCAGCAAACTATCGCAAGGACAAAAAACCAAACACCACATGTTCTCACTCATAGGTGGGAATTGAACAATAAGAACACATGGACACAGGAAGGGGAACATCACACTCTGGGGCCTGTTACGGGGTGGGGGGAGGGTAGAGGGATAGCATTAGGAGATATACCTAATGTTAAATGACAAGTTAATGGGGCAGCACACCAACATGGCACATGTATACATATGTAACAAACCTGCACGTTCTGCACATGTACCCTAAAACTTAAAGTATAATAATAATAAAAAAAAGAAATCATTTCTTTAGAAATAAATTAAAGAAATAATACCAGGAAATTTACTTAGATGATGAGAGAAACAAATATTTACAAAAAAAATTAATGGCTCTGGAAGAATAAAACACCAAGCTTAAAAAGAAGATAATAAAAACATTTAAAGAATGAAGTCTAGATCCTTGAAGAACCACCATACTTTCTTCCACAATGGTTGAATTAATTTACTTTCCCACAAACAATTTAAAAATGTTCCTGTTTCTCCACAGCCTCACCAGCATCTATTGTTTCTTGACTTTTAATAATCACCATTCTGACTGGCATGAGACGGTATCTCATTAGCTTTTCATTTGCATTTCTCTAATGATCAATGATGTCGAGCTTTTTTAAATACATTTGTTGGCTGCGTAAATATCTCCTTTTTTTTTATTATACTTTAAAGTTCTGGGATACATGTGCAGAAGGTGAAGGTTTGTTATATAGGTATACACTTGCGATGGTGGTTTGCTATACCTATGAACCCATCATCTACATTAGGTATTTCTCCTAATATCTTCTTTTGAGAAGTGCCTGTTTATATCCTTTGCCCACTTTTTGATGGGGTTGTTTTTTTTCTTGTAAATTTGCTTAAGTTCCTTGTAAATTCTGGATATTAGACCTTTGTCAGATGGGTAGATTGCAAACATTTTCTCCCATTCTGTAGGTTGCCTGTTTACTCTGATCATAGTTTCTTTTGCTGTGCAGAAGCTCTTTAGTTAGAGATACAATTTGACTCAGAAATCCCGTTACTGCGAAATACCCAAAGGAATATAAATCATTCTACTAAAAAGACACATGCACATGTATGTTTACTGCAGCACTATTTGCAATAGCGAAGTCATGGAACTAACCCAAATGTCTGTAAATGATAGACTAGATAAAGAAAATACGGTACATACACACCATGAAATACAATGCAGTCATTAAAAGGAATAAGATCATGTCCTTTGAAGGGACATGGATGAAGCTGGAAGCCATCATCCTCAGCAAACTAATGCAGGAACAGAAAACCAAACACTGCATGTTTTCAGTCATAAGTGGGAGTTGAACAATGAGAACACATGGACACAGAGAGGGAAATAACACATACTAGGGCCTGTTGTAGGGTGGAGGGAGATGGGAGGGATCTTAGAAGATGGGTCAATAAGTGCAACAAACCACCATGGGACACGTATACCTATGTAACAAACCTGGATGTTCTGCACATGTATCCTGGAACTTAAAGTTAAAAAAAAAAGAAGGCTCTAAAAACACACAAAAAAGAATGAAGTCAAACAATCAAATGAAAGAAGAATCAAATTGATATCAGTCTTTTCATTATTAATGTTGGATTTAAAAACAAAGGGTGAGACTTTCAAGTTTCTGAATGAGAGAAAGACCTTTTTTTAGCTTGTTAGCAGGAAAGGCATTCCAGAAAATGGAAATGGATGTTTAATAATGTAAATATAAGTGAAGAAAGTTTTCTCAAGAAAGATCAGCAAACTAGTACTGACATTTTACAAATTTCTAAATTATGTGAGATTTTATTGGAGAGAGAAAATAATTTTTAGAGCTATTACAAAATTTGCCTACCATAATATAATTTTAGTGTCCTAATTAACATTTTGAGGATATGCTCATAAGTGGGACCTTGGAGAACTTTCAATGCATTGCCTGAAAACAAAAATTATCCTTCTCTATTTTTCTCCCCAGAATACCATATCTAGGCTATACATTGACGAGTAAGAGAATTTTGGGTCTGTATTATATTAAGTATTGATTCTCAATGCCTAACTTTGGTTTGATAATGATACTATTGTATAAGGGTGTATAGAATGTTAACTTCTGTGGTATTCATGTTTGTTGCTAAGGATTTGCTTATGTTTTCTAAATTAAGAAGTTGTGAGGTGACAAATGTGACTTTTCTAGGCATTACTATAATATTCTAGAACTTTGCAAAGTCATGATGCAGAAGATAATCTGGTTCAGAGAAAAAATACAATAAAGAAATTTTATCAGTTTTCTTTGAAGAAAGACCCTTATAAGGATCTCTTCCTGGAAATAAAATGGTAAAGAGACAGATAAAGAAACAGACAAAAAGGAAGAACATGAAGACAAGGGAAGCTGTTTTGCTTTTTTATAATACAAAGCAATAATTGTTCTTTGAGAAAATAAATGGCAGATTTATTTTCAGGAAAGAGATATTTTCTGTGGAATCAACGTGCTTGCTTTGAAACGATGATAAAAAATTTGAAAATAAAAAGTCAGTGATATTGTAGTATGTGCACATGTAACACAGTAAGTTAGTGTTCATTGTAAACTAGCCAGGTGGGAAATTGAAAAAAGAATGAAGTGGTTGGTGTATTGATCTACTGTACAGTGTGGCTTTGGATTAAAATGAATTGAAGTAATAACCAACCCTGATATCTTTCAGGTTTCTGAGGGAAAAATCAAAGAGACTCCAAAATGGCCTTGAGAGACTGAATTTTCCATTTCATTGACTCCAAGAAGATGTATGGGAAGTTGACCCATGAAATCATTGGTGGACCAAGAGATTACCAAAATATATTGGGTAAACTCTGACCCTGGGTAACAAACATATTGTTTTATTAAAAAAAAAAATTGAAACACATATATTCTTCTCTCCCATGTTCACCTTCAGGAAAAACCTGAACTGTCTAATCTCTCCTCAGTGCTGTATCTCAGTGATGTCATATAAACCAGTGGCTAAGTGGGGGTAGAATTTATGTATTCTGTATTCCTGGTTGATCTCAAATTCTTTCTAGATCAAATACATAGGTTACAAAGACTTTGCTTATCTAGTACTAACACTACTAATTGGTAAATCTAACCTCATTAAGAATTAGCCAGAGTAAGACTTTTCCCCCTTTCCAACCATGAAGCTTTCGTTGGGGATAAATCATTCAAGGTCTAAAGAAACCTGCTTCATTTAAATTATTTCTCATATACCCTCACTGTTATTCCTTTCTCTCCTCAGCTTGACATTGTTACTGGAATTCTGCTAAGGTCCCATTTCCTTACCTCCCACATGGTTGTGTACATTACAGGAAGTATCCTCTAGTCTTATCTCAACTGTTACATGTCCTGCTAAAATTATTTCAAGGGTTGAGTGTAAATGTCACCTTTCCCTATTTTCCAGCCTCTAATTTTTGACAGTGAGACCTTTAATATTTTCGTTTCATTTTTTATCCTTACTTGAATAGCAAAGCAATCTTTAAAATTAAACTCACTATTGGCCATCACTGGAATATCCTAAAGCAATGTGAGAGTAACTTCCAAAGCTGAGAACTGAGGGACTTTTCCAACACAGTCTTCAGTTTTAGGAGTTACTCTAAATCCCTCACCTAAAATAAGAATATTCCTTATTCTGCTGTTAAGTAGAATTTAGGCAAATTTAGAAAATTTTTTCTGGGCCTCCATTTTCTCATCAATAAAATAAATGTGCTCAGCTAGGTAATTTGCAAGGATACTTACAACTCTAATATAGTATGTCTATATTGAAATGTCCCCTATTTGTTCAATGGAATAAGCCATAAGAATGGCTCATTGTCAAATAGCCTGAGAAACACAGAATTCTCCTACTCATCTTGGAAGTTCAAATTGTACTTTAGAATAGAAAAACTTTGAGAATTACATGAGAAAAGAAATCTGCCTTTCTTTAACTTCTTGATTCCTGGAACTATTTAAGTATATGTAATGCACACTAACATGAACAGAATACATTTTAGAAAGCATAAATCCTTAGATTGCAAGTGAAAAATCTTCTCTGCCTATTTCTTATACCTTGACTCTCACACACACAAAAGCTAATGTGCATTTTTATTGAATTAAAGAATTGTCTTGAAAATGAGTTAATCATTACTTTCAATGGTCATAATTAGGCAGCACATGCCATTAAATGAAATGGAGAATAATGTTACTTTGTCTCTCCAGGTAGCAGTGGTTTATCAGAGACTTCAACAAAAAGCAAAAATAATAGATAAAAGTATGACAAGAGTGGACTTTGATAGAAACAGAAATTTGACTGTTTATATTGCTTACATTTATCTGCATATATAGTCACACTAACATTATTGTCTATAATTATTCACAATTATGTGTAATACACATATTTATTTGTATTACAAATTACAATTACACAAGTGTAAGGATACAAGATCTAATTTCTAATTCACTGTTCTTAAAAGCAATATAGGTTTCTAATTCAACTGATCTTCTGTAAACCAGAGTCTCAGTTGAAGATTACTATCAAGAAACAGTTATACTTTGCAAAATATTCATACCTTTGCTGGCAGACTTAATTCCTCATCTGATAACACATTAGGGGCTGACCTCGGTCCCATTGAAAGTGTACTTATGATAAATGATAAAATTAGACTGAATTCACAGTTACTGGGAAATATTGGAAGACGTGAAACCAAGAATATCTACATATGACATATGTCTCACCATGCATAATCATTAAAGTAATTTTTTAAACTATAACAAACAGTGTAGTTTGCAAATTCCTCAGGACTTCATTTTGAATATTTGCCTACCATTTTAGACTAGTTCTCTCAATATATAATACAGAAACAACGTTTTGTGGTATGAATCACAAGAAAAGAGAAAGTTCTTCAAAAATGAGAAATTTCTCACCTTTTACTTTGTAAAATAATAAGTGTGCAGATTCAACTACCTATGATTCGGATATCCTGAAGGAATTTTCACCAAAAATATCTAGGTTTGCACTGCATGCAAGAAAAATGTTAACAGAACCTCCATTTGCGGGATGAAATGAATTGTTAGAAGACAACACTAAGATTTTTTAAGAAGGCATATAGTGTAGATAAAGGATATTGCATGTCCTCACAATCATCAATGGGGGTCTCTCTCCTACAAGTAGTTCTTCTGTATCTCCCACTCCCAATATTGTAATACTCTGAATCTCACAGCTATTAAGGGAAGGGGGACAACGCTCTCCGTGGTAGGATTTCTCACTATTTTGAAGGAGTAGAGACTTGAAATAAAACGTTGATTCATAGAAAATAAAGTAATGTGATATTTTCTTTCACACCCACATTTGTAAGTTAAAAAACATTCTTGTCAAAGGCTCTCCTCCCCTTTTTACTAAACATTCTTTTATATGTAATCTATAAATAGGTTATTACAACCTTTTTGCGTATATTAGGGTTGATGATATTTATCTCTTCATCATCACTTGCTAAGCTATGATGGACAACAATGAACATCATGTTGGCAGCAGAGATTTGAAACTGAGTCGAGTAACTTGAAAAACCTGAAGACAGCTTCTTTTGATGAGGGTACATAGCGTTATGGTATATAGCGGGGGAGTTTTTGGTGTAAGTATGCATATATAGAAAGAAGCGTGTAGGAATGTTTGGCAGTCATAAGAATAATGTGGTATATATAAAATATTTGTCAAGCAATCTGCAACACATGGGTCTGATGTGACTCATTCTCTTTCACTATCATAATTTTAAGGAACTGTCAAGCATACAGAGATGCCTGCTACTGCCACCACATGGAGAATAGTTAGCTCAACCTGGCCAGCTGGAATACTTGAATTCACTCCACTGATAATTATTTCAAAGATGGGAAAAAAAAAAAAAAAAAAAAGCATGACCAGAGTTTTACTTGTAATTTTCCACAGAATATCCCAAGATATTCTCTTGAGAATATCTCATCTCATTCCCAAGGAGCTTGGGTATCTCATCTTTTAAAAATATCTTTATTTTTTACTGTGAGAGACAAAAAGCTAGTGATAACTATATTCCTTACGAAGAAGAGTCTTTCTGAGAATCAATTTGATGTACTATAGGAGGAAAAATCAAGAGATAAGAGAAAGAGCCAGAGTAAATGAATCTTTGAGGTCCATATTCAGTTGTATTAGTGTACCTTTTGCCTTTAAAATGGCATAGTCAGATAAATGCCCCTTTTCCTTTTTTTGTTTATTTGAAAACTGATTTGAGTTGGCTTTTTATCACTTGAAATCTAAGATACACATTAATATTGAACTCAGAATGATTGAGTATCTTCCACGTATTAACCCAACATAAAAATGAAGTTAGGTTTAAATGCAGGATAGCTTGCTCCTTTTTTATCTACCAGTAATTTAAAAGCCTTTCAAACAAAGGGAAGTTGAGATTATACAATTAAAAATAACACATGATAACAATTTGGTCTGAGAATTATTGAGCTCAATTTTGACTGGAATGTTTGCAATTATGTCATTAAATAGTTTATCAATTATCTAATACATGTAATGATATTTAATTAATTACCAGTTTACTAATCTTCCTAATAAGAATGATGGTCATGTTCTTACTAGCATAGTTGATCAAAACAGTTAATCCTTGTGAAAATATTTTCAAAGCTATACAACATCACATTTACAACAAATTTATTATTTACCTATTTTAAAAAATTATTTGAGATATTATTGGTGAAACTGATACATTTTCTTATTTAAAAAAATATTTTAAGCCTATTTTTCTACTGGAAGTTCCTTTCAGTAACTATGTTGTCAAGGCATTTCATTGCTGTCAGAACAGAAAATACGGAGGTCTCTATAATCATGTCATACAATAAAGCATTAGTTTAATTACCTGACAATTCGGGCCGATATTTGAAATGAATTTTTAATACTCTCTGAGTACACTGATTTATATTTTGAATTATGATTTTGCATATTATCCAAGTGTATGAATCCTTTAACTCTCATTATCTTTGACTAACTATGGAAAGAGTTCTAATTGTAATGCAAATCATTCTTGTTTTTGTGTATACGTGTGTTTGCCTGGAAGAAATTATGATTTAATTTGCTTTTAATTAGAAAAGTAATTTGAGCACAAATCTTCAGAAAATAGAAGGAAGTAGAAATGAAACATCTTGATCCTCTAGAATGCCTTAAGGAAAAACGGAGCCATAGCTTATCTCTTTTGTGTGTGTTCATTTCAAAACATAAACAACGTTGTCCCACATGCTACATTTTAGAAAATATAACTGCACCTATAAGTTAATAAGCTTGATTATTTTATTATATATTAAATCATAAAATATAAATATGCATGTGGTATTCATCATGGAGAGTCATATGAAAACATGTGTGTGCGTGTGTGTGTGTGTGTGTGTGTGTGTGTGTGTGTGTATTTAACTTTAACTATTCTAAATCTTATTTTTTTGTTTCACCTTAAATGAACTGGCTATATATGCTCTCATTCCTTCAATATTAAATGTTTAAATATTTTCTGAACTTTTACAACATAAGATATTGGCTTAATATTATGTGAACTGGAGAAACATCTGCCAAACCATGTTTCACAAAGTACTAGTTGTGAAAAATTATTATTGTTGATACTCCCAAGCTCTATAAAACTTTGGGACATCCTCTGTTAATCAAAATCTTCACCATGCTAATGTGTTTAAGTATCATTTGAGTTAAAAGTGTACCCAAAAATAATTCAAAAGCAACCATAAGAAAATTCAATTTATCTTTAAAATCTCAAGGTTTGTTCTCAGCACAATTTGTTTTTGTATTTAATATGAGACAACAATATTTTCTTTGAATTCAATATGAAGTGAAAGGCTTTGAAATCAGTAGAAGCTCCATGCTAACTCAGAATTGTTCAATAAGTGTATGCAAGATGACCAGGAGAAAGGTAGAAGCAAGGTCTAAACAGTTTAGCAAACTATCGCAAAGACAAAAAACCAAACACCGCATGTTCTCAATCATAGGTGGGAATTGAACAATGAGAACACATGGACACAGGAAGGGGAACATCACACACCGGGGCCTGTTGTGAGGTGCGGGGAGGGGGGAAAGATAGCATTAGCAGATATACCTAATGTTAAATGAAGAGTTAATGGGTGCAGCACACCAACATGGCACATGCATACATATGTAACAACCTGCACGTTGTGCACATGTACCCTAAAACTTAAAGTATAATAATAAAAAAAAACTAAGCATTAAACTAAAAAAAAAAAAAAAGAGTTTCTCATTATTGGTGTAATAAGCTCTCCAAGGCACAGGTGGAGCTCCTCTAGAGTCAGAGTCCCAGCATCCCCATGGTCGCCCTTGTGTGCTCTCTCCTTACCATTCCTTGCTCATGTAGTCAGGGAAGTAGTTTCTTAGAGGGGCCATCAAGAGACGTGAGTGAGGAAACAGAAGAAATGGAAGCATGACACAATCAGCTGCAACAAGGAATGACATAGTACATTCACATTAAGGATCTAAAGGAGAAGAAGAAGAAAAAAAAAAAACTCAAGCAATAGCGGAACAGCTAGAACAGCACTAGAGGATGTTCACATACATTTTCAAACACCATTAACATAAAAGTAAGAAAAGCAAGAGAGACCTGGAGGGACCTTGCAAACAAATAATGAAGAGGAGCAGAGTGACTTAAGAAAACACACTCCTCTTTCGGGACAGAAATAAATGACAGAGGTCAAAGAGGACTAGGAAGGGACAGGGCTACGAGTCTTTGCTCTTGGCTAAATAAAGCTTCAAACGTTTCCTAAATTTATGCTGTAAAACTGATTACTAAACTGAATATTGAACATTTATTCTAATTTCTCTAATTTATTCTATTAACATATTTTGAAATTCACTGCAGACAACAAAAGGTTAGCCTATATAAACCTAATCTACATGCTAGTTTCATGCATCAGCCATTTTAACTTCTTTTGCAAATTGTTTATTCATGTTTTTTCTCTATTCATTATTGGTAGGCTCATAAATCAGTAATATTCTTCATAGTCTTCTAAGATAACTATTCCTTTTGTGTATTTTGGGTTGTGCTCCACATCAATACACCACAAATTCAAGAAAAATGAAAAGAAATAATAATAGTTTTAAGTTTTAAGCAAAATAAATTCATGAGTATTAACCATTTTTGTTTATATGATACAAAGATATCCTGGCTTTTATTTGTTTTTTAATTAAAATGCAAACTTTTAAAATTAAAATTTTTAAAATCTTTTATTAAGACAATAGTATTTTTTTCTTAATGTCTTTCTTTTGATGTGTTTAATGTCATCACACAAACTGTTCAACTAATTAGATTCTTATTTAAAATGTAAATTATTAGAAGATATTATAGACATATAAAAAGGTTTAAAAAGTAATCTTACAAAAAACAATATGCTCATTCTATGTGGATTAAGAGGTAAAATGTTGCCAGACTATGTTCAGCTCTCTGCAAAACTTTGCAGTTTCATTCTTCTCCCATGCAGCCAGAGGTGGATACTCTTGAATTTGCAGCTTGATGTTTATGACTTCCAAACGTTAATGTTTAGTTTTATTATGAATGTTTGGAATATAACTAGGGGAGCTACCACACAGGGGTACCCTAAATAAATATCAAATAAATATCATAATTGGCTGGGTGCAGCGGCTCACACCTGTAATCCAGCACTTTTGGAGACCGAGAGGGGCAGATCACAAGGTGAGGAGTTCGAGACCAGCCTGACTAATATCGTGAAACTCCGTCTCTACTAAAAAATACAAAAAGTAGCTGGGCGTAGTGGTGGGCGCCTGTAGTCCCAGCTACTCGGGAGGCTGAGGCAGGAGAATTGCTTGAACCCGGGAGGCAGAGGTTGCAGTGAGCCGAGATCACACCATTGCACTCCAGCCTGGGTGACAGAACGAGACTCCGTCTCAAAAAAATAAAAATAAATAAATAAATGTCACAATTTAAGGCTTTTCAGATCACATGGATTATACAACTTTGAATCCTAAATTTATGTTGCATGTTCCTAAAGTCCTGTTCCCTGTCTCCCTAATAGTCATTAAAATTAAAGAGTCCACTCCTAAAGTTAGTTTCAGTCTGGTTTTGATTAGATTTCTGGCTTCTTTATTCTTTTCTTTAGTTTTCTTTCATTTTTCTTTCCCCCATGAACCACTGAAATTCCACTTTATGAGGTCAGGAAAAATAATTATTTATTCATAACATCTAACTTAGAACATTTGCCTTCACTCCTTGGTATTTTTATTCATTGCAGTCTATCTTTAAAGAAGAAATGCAAACTCCTCCATTCTCACCTCCCCTTCCACCCACTCCCCACCCCCAGACTTCATGAAATTATTGTTAGAATTTAGAAAAGATTATTTAGTGCCAGGGCTACAGAGAAAAGTTTCTGGTACAGATTTAGTTAATGACATAGCAAAGCATGTAGAGTCCATTGCCCATGCAGGATCTGTGCTGAAAAAGAGCTCCCTATTTTAGATATGGAACTACACAGAAGTGAAGCTTAGCTCAAATGTGTGGAGGTTCCAAGTAACATGAATATCCTTATGAGTAATGGTTTCATCAGTGATGAATAGGCTAGACTATCTGAGAATAAAAAGATATATGGCCTCCTTCAGTGTTTGATTTTTGTCAGTAAAAAAATTATATGTTTGGTGATATCAGTGTCTTATTTATTCTAATCATATGTGTAGTGGAGAGAGAGTACTTTAAGTATTGGTGGAAGAAAATGGATATAATGTAAGCCTTCTTGTGTTTTAAGCATTTTAATTTCATAGTGTGAGTTAAATTATATGGTAAGTGAAGTTATTAATGCTTCAAAATTGATATGATTTGAGCTGACGTTAAGAAATCTGTATCAAGCAAGATGTACTTGGATTGCTTTATTGAAAAATTAGGAAGAGGAAAGAGATAATCATCAAAATTTAGTTATTTAAAACATTTTTTATAAATGCAAACTTTCTTACTATTACCTAAGTACATTGTAGACATTTCAGAAATTCCAAGAATCTACTCTATAACCGAAGTTCCAATACCCACTAAGCTCAGCAATAGAATTGACTGTATTTGCTTCAGATAACTCCTTCTATGATACCCCTAAAGACCTACCGCATAACTCCTGGGAGATATATATGCACACTATATATATACACACAGTATATATATATACACACACACACACACACATATATATACACACATACATGTGAACTTAAGAGCAGTTATCTCTAAATGGTGAATATTTTATATAAATATTAATACATTAATAAATACATTTATTTATATATAATATTTATATAAAATATTTACCATATAGAGATATATATAAAATATTAATCACTTAGAGATAACTG
>NW_026652290.1:21204573-21371330 GCF_009828535.3 Hylobates moloch
ATTAATCACTTAGAGATAACTGCTCTTAAGTTCACATGTATGTGTATATATATGTATACGGTTTTGTAGAATACACAAATATAGGAATAAGAAATGTATGAATTTGGAAATTCATAGGAAATACATGAATTTGGAAATTCATATAGGAATAAAAAATATATGAATTTGGAAATATATGAATTTGGAAATTTTCATTTAGAAAAATAGTTATCACTCTGATTTTACACTTTGTCACCATCCATTGAGAAAATAGCTTTGTGATGACCATCAGTGTAAATGGGAAATACTCCTCACCTAATAGCAAGCTCGTAAGAAGATACAAAAGCAAAAATAAAATTACAAAGTATTTATTTTGCAAAGAAAAGGAGTTAGATTTGGTTGACTAGAACCTGAGGTAGCAGTAGAAAGATAATGAATAAGATTGTAGTAATTTGGGATCTAAGTGTGACATAGCCAGTGGAAATATTGCCTATGGCAGAGAATGACTGATGGATGTTAAAGCAATGGTTTCTAATACACAATTTCAAGTTGTTTTGCTGGAGTGCATTCATCCTTTGTTATATCAAAACTACCAATAAAGATCAGCTACTCTTCCTTTCTTCAACATGTTTATTGATTGTCTACAATATAACTGGAACTGTGCTGGCTATAATACAGTAGTGAGCAAAAGCAGATGAGAAACTTACCTTCACGAAGCTTGCAGTTTAGCATCAGATGCAGAAATTAATCAAATAATTATGCAAACAAATATAAAATACCTCTCAACAATCCTGCAAAGTGTCAGGGCGGGGGTTCAATATGGTCTGAGATCGCACTGCAGAAGGATTTGAACTATGGGAAAAATGGGCTTTCTGAGAGAAAGAAGCCCTACTTCGACTGATGTGGGGAAATGACAGACATGGGGCCACATTAGGTGGGGAGAAAAAGCTGTGAGCAGATCTCTAGGATGCCCACTTGCCATGGTCAGTGGAGCAGATTTGATGATCTGAGAGTGGTAAGATCCATCTCTCCCCATGGTACACACTGCCTCCTGTCCTTACTTCTGGTTCCTGCTGTGATAGAATGCAAGCAGATAGTAGGAGAAAAGATGGGAACTTCTCACTTGTTATTGCAGTAGACTTCCCTTTGTTACCCAATGAAATATGTTTGGGTTGTGTTCCATTTTTCTTAGTTCACCCTGAATCTTTTATTTTGAAAAATACCCCCTTAAATTTTAGGGAGCTGGATGGACCTTTTCTACTTTCCAGTGATGATAGTAGATGACTTTTTATACTGATTGAATTATTTCAAAGTGAAATTTAGATATCTAAGAGAGTAGAGTGTCTTGTCCCAGAAGTACCACTCTTTACACTTGATTTTTAAAACGATTTTAAATAGAAATATTTATAAAGAATTTGTGAGCTCATGGGAATGGAAGCAATAATAAAAGTAGGGAGCAGGGAAATAAATCAATTGTGAGAATCATTTCAAATTTAAAGAAGATTGTCCTTTCTCTAAATTTAGAGGACGTTCTAAATAAGAAATCAAAAAGAAGAAAAATGTTTCCATAAATTGATTGGATGATTATTTTCTTGTCGGGAAAAAAATGATACTGTCAAAGGAGTAGAAGCTATTAAAGTCCCACAACTAGCTTGAACGGAGAACATAATAACCCATCAGTGTCTTTGATAGTGATTTTGTTAAAATTTTTAAAAGGGAAACTTGGTATGAAGAAACATAATTGCCTCCATGGAATTTAAGACTTTAATTTTAAGTCATCTAAGACACAAAAAGCTCCCTAGGCATCAATATTAAACCAACAAAAGTGCTTACAAACATAGACATCTATCATTAATTAAAAGTAAACATTTCAGTTGGGTATGTCATGTTTTTTTTCTAACATCATAAAATAGTCAGAGAGGGCATATTCTTTTTGCAGAGAAGTTTAAATACAATTAAATATGTAGACCCTTTTAGAGAAATGTAAATTTATTCCTTTATTATTTTGAAATTCCCAAGTAATGTATCATTTTCTTGGGAAAAACAAGGAAGTAGCTGACATAACAAATATGAAAAAATTCAAAACCAAAACCAAATAATGTTTAATTAATGATGCTATGTATTACTCCTTATGGGATTTTGTTTCTACATTTTTTCCTTCTTTCCCACTACTGGTGTTAAAGTTAAATTCTAAATTCAATCAAGGGAAGAGAGGAAGACAGGTTGGTTAACAGGTACACATAAACAGTTAGATAGATAGAACGACAAATTTCAGTGTTCAATAACACAGTAAGGCAACCATTGTTAACAATAACTTAATGTATATTTCAAAATAGATAGAAGATTTAAGGTGTTCCTAACACAAAGAAGCGATAAATGTTCAAGGAGATGAATATCCTAAATACCCTGGTGTGATCATGATACAATGTATGCATGTATCAAAATATTACATGCATCCCATAAATATATATGATTATTATGTATCAATACATTTTTAGGATACTTCAATGACTTGGGAACTTACAATAACCACTAACTAGTCAAAATTATATGCTTCTAATATTTACTTCCTAGTCACTTTGTGTGATGTTTTGATATGTTATTAACTTTGAATGACATTATCAAGGTAATTCAAGCTAGTTGAAGAAATGTTTGGTCCTTGTACAGTATGACATGTCATTTTATCCTGAGCCTGATTAAGCTTCACTTCAAACAAACAGTGTCCATTTTTCAATTTTATATCTTATTTTATACTTGGTGATCATTTTTCAAATTTCCAGGTAATCCGTTGATGTAACAGAAAAAATATAACACAAACAGTCTGACTGTTAAAAACTAATACAAAGTATATGGAAAGAAGTCGGAATTAATATATAAAAGAAGGGGTATACAAGATAAATATTATCACAATTATATAAGTAGATTAAAATACCCTAGAAATAAATATAAAACTCAAATATTGGGCTAAGAAAAATTATTCAAAATATTTTGAGTTTGTGTGCAATACTTTAGGCTGAAATGTATATTAAAAAAATAATTCTGAAAAGTAAAAAGTTATACATATGAAAAAAATTTCCACTGGGAATGAAAAATTAACTTTGATTTATTCCCAAATCTAATTACTAAATTTGTTGGTTTCTGGCTGGCATTTTGGACATTGCTAATAACACCTTACCAAGAAATTATGGTTTCTCTTAAAAAAAATCACACTAGGCAATACCACAATGGGCAATACATTTTTTTTCAAAACAATTAAAACAGCACAAGTTATTATTTTCTTCCCTTATTGACCCAATGCAGTCTTGATGCTATTGATTTCATCATCAGATGAACAATGTTGCTGAGTAATTTTTTAAGAAGAGGATTATTAATACTCCACCAGCCTGAAATCTCGGCTGAGTGAGGAATATATTTTAAGTATAAAAATGTATGATTATGCTGCTATAAAGACACATGCACACGTATGTTTACTGCGGCACTATTCACAATAGCAAAGACTTGGAACCAACCCAAATGTCCAACAATGATAGACTGGATTAAGAAAATGTGGCACATATACACCATGGAATACTATGCAGCCAGAAAAAACGATAAGTTCATGTCCTTTGAAAGGACATGGATGAAACTGGAAACCATCATTCTCAGCAAACTATAGCAAGGACAAAAAACCAAACACCACATGTTCTCACTCATAGCTGGGAACTGAACAATGAGAACACATGGACACAGGAAGGGGAACATCACACTCTGGGGACTGTTGTGGGGTTGGGGGAGAGGGGAGGGATAGCATTAGGAGATATACCTAATGCTAAATGACGAGTTAATGGGTGCAGCACACCACCATGGCACATGTATACATATGTAACAAACCTGCACATTGTGCACATGTACCCTAAAACTTAAAGTATAATAATAATAATAATAAAAAATGTACGATTAAAGTGTATGTTCCTTAAAAAAAGCCAAATACCATTATACCATTATCCAAATCATGTTTTTTTTTTTTTTTTTTTTAACACATTAAGGGTTAAGCTGCAAAGTTAAAAATAAGTGTAAACAAATTGCTGCAAATAAATGTTTTAAAAAGTATTTTATTGGTTTTAAATACAATTTTCGGTCAAATACATACATAAACACCTTTTATACAGACACATATATACGTATTTGTAATTTTAATCATTTGTATCACTTTTTTTCACTTAAAAATCTAAAATTGAAAGTTACATATTATGTTAATATTATTTATAATTGAAAATAATATTGTACTCTATGAGAATTATATTTCACTATTTTTTTCCTGTTCTAAACGGAAATCTAAAGGCATTAAGAACAAGTTAATACATAATAAGATACCTTGGATAGTTTGATTACTAAGGAGGAAAAACAGTACATAGTATTCAGTCTGATTGTACGAGTTTTCAACCTGAAGCCACTTACAATTGCTTTCCTTTTTCATATTTTTCTATTTGCAATGGACTTTTTTTCCTTCTCTGTCAGTTTTAGTAGTAACAGGAGCAGCAATTTTCTTAAGTCCTCAATGAGAATGTGTCAATTATTAGAACAGATAATTCTTATTCCAGCAATAGAGCAAGCAGAAGTAACTCCAAACTTTCCTTGCTACAAAGCATATAGACAATATAATGCTGGGTAAGGGTGGGGGACAATATATCTTAAAGAGTATGTACACGTACTTAAAGAAAGGGAACTTTAGAGAAGGAAAAAATAAGAGGGGAAAATTAAACCAAGGAAGTAGACAGAGGAGCCAATTCAGTGGTTTCAGGAAGTTGGCCCAGAGTCTATCTATAATCTATCTACTTTTCCTAAGCCGTTTGAGAACATACCATATACATCATATCCCCATAGGATATTCAACATCATTGAAAAAAATTCCAGCGCCAATAGAGCAATATTTAATAATTTTTAAAATAAAATATTAAATCGTCAACTTTTGTAACAACATAGAGGATGTTACTTTCACAAATGATGACGTGAAATTGAAAAATGACTCAGTAGGTCAGACCATGAGTGTGACACAGTTTTAATTATATCTGAATTTTCTTTGCTTACATTTTCCACTTACATATGTACAAAATGATATATAAATCAAGATCCATCTAAAGACTTCTTAAACATAACACAAAATTCTGTATAAAAATGTTTTGTCAGCATTTAATTACCAGTAGTTTTTCTGTATTATTGATTCATAGTAAGTGTAGTTCATCTTAAAATCGATAATTATATTATACTTGATAAAATACTGGTATTTCTGCTCTTCAACACTGTGTATCATTATCTGAGATACACAGTTTTCCCAGCGAACCTCCTCTATTGCTGATGGGAGGATGTAAGGCTAATTGGCCTGCTCATGCCCTCTGCAGCTCCCCATAGCTATAGAAAATTGCTCTAAGTTGTTTTTCCTTGTGGTTATTTCTTCGCACTCTCCTGCTTGACTTGTGTCTCTCTCATCTGATCACATAAATGCTACTTTGATCATATAGCATTCATCAGGAATTTTATCAAACAATGCCCCAAAGCCAATAAGCAAGGTACTGCCATGACACGCGTCACCCTATATTTTCATTTCAAGTTCACATCACAAACATTATTAAAAAATACATTAGTTTCTGTATTCTTATAACTTTAAACTTCCTGCCCTGGGGAAATCTTATTCATTCCCCCTACTTCTGCTACTGTCTCAGTAACAACATCCATTAAAATCTATACTTCACATTTCTTACATTTCTCATTTTCAAAAAGTCTCTGTACTCCTAAACTCAGTCTGTCCAAAGTTTATACTGTTAGGAAACATTCAAATGATGAAAAAAGATAATAGACTCAAACATGCTTTGTTATCTGCCCTTATGGTACCACACATCCAAAATTTTAATTAATTGAACTTAAATTTTATTTCAAGAAAGGATAGGCCAGGCACGGTGGCTCACACTGTAATCCCAGCACTTTCGGAGACTGAGGCGGGTGGATCACTTGAGGCCAGGAGTTTGAGACAAGCCTGGCCAACAGGGGGAAATTCCTTCTCTACAAAAAATACAAAAAAAATTATCCAGGCACGGTGGCTCAACGCACCTGTAATCTCAGCTACTAGGGAGGCTGAGGTGGGAGAATCACTTGAACCCTGGAAGTGGAGACTGCAGTGAGCAAAGATCACCCAGCCTGGGCGACAGGGCAAGACACCGTCTCAAAATAATAATAATAATACAAAAAAAAGAGAATTTTAGACCAATATCCCTGATGAACATCGATGCAAAAATCCTCAATAAAATATTGGCAAACCGAATCTAGCAGCACATCAAGAAGCTTATCCACCATGATCAAGTGGGCTTCATCTATCCCTGGGATGCAAGGCTGGTTCAACACATGCAAATCAATAAACATAATCCAGCATACAAACAGAACCAACGACTAAAACCATACGATTATCTCAATAGACGCAGAAAAGGCCTTTGACAAAATTCAACAATGCTTCATGCTAAAAACTCTCAATAAATTAGGTATTGATGGGACGTTTCTCAAAATAATAAGAGCTATCTATGACAAACCCACAGCCAATATCATACTGAATGGGCAAAAACTGGAGGCATTCCCTTTGAAAACAGGCACAAGACAGGGATGCCCTCTTTCACCACTCCTATTCAACATGGTGTTGGAAGTTCTGGCAAGGGCAATCAGGCAGGAGAAGGAAATAAAGGGTATTCAATTAGGAAAAGAGGAAGTCAAATTATCCGTTTGCAGATGACATGATTGTGTATCTAGAAAACCCCATCGTCTCAGCCCAAAATCTCCTTAAGCTGATAAGCAACTTCAACAAAGTCTCAGGATACAAAATCAATGTGCGAAAATCACAAGCGTTCTTATACACCAATAACAGACAAATAGCCAAATCATGAGTGAACTCCCATTCACAATTGCTTCAAAGAGAATAAAATACCTAGGAATCCAACTTACAAGGGATGTGAAGGACCTCTTCAAGGAGAACTACAAACCACTGCTCAATAAAATAAAAGAGGATACAAACAAATGGAAGAACATTCCATGCTCATGGGTAGGAAGAATCAATATCATGAAAACGGTCATACTGCCCAAGGTAATTTATAGATTCAATGCCATCCCCATCAAGCTACCAATGACTATCTTCACAGAATTGGAAAAAACTACTTTAAAGTTCACATGGAACCAAAAAAGAGCCCGCACTGCCAAGTCAATCCTAACCGAAAAGAACTAAGCTGGAGGCATCATGCTACCTGACTTCAAACTATATTATAAGGCTACAGTAACCAAAACAGCATGGTACTGGTACCAAAACAGAGATATAGACGAATGAAACAGAACAGAGCCCTCAGAAATAATGCCACATATCTACAACTATCTGATCTTTGACAAACCTGACAAAAACAAGCAATGGGGAAAGGAGTCCGTATTTAATAAATGGTGCTAGGAAAACTGGCTAGCCATATGTAGAAAGCTGAAACTGGATCCCTTCCTTACACCTTATCCAAAAATTAATTCAGGATGGATTAAAGACTTACATGTTAGACCTAAAACCATAAAAACCCTAGAAGAAAACCTAGGCAATACCATTCAGGACATAGGCATGGGCAAGGGCTTCACCAAAAGCAATGGCAACAAAAGCCAAAATTGACAAATGGGATCTAATTAAACTAAAGAGCTTCTGCACAGCAAAAGAAACTACCATCAGAGTGAACAGGCAACCTACAGAATGGGAGAAAAGTTTTGCAATCTACTCATCTGACAAAGGGCTAATATCCAGAATCTACAATGAACTCAAACAAATTTACAAGAAAAAAACAAACAACCCCACCAAAAAGTGGGCAAAGGATATGAACAGACACTTCTCAAAAGAAGACATTTATGCAGCCAAAAGACACATGAAAAAATGCTCATCATCACTGGCCATCAGAGAAATGCAAATCAAAACCACAATGAGATAGCATCTCACACCAGTTAGAATGGCCATCATTAAAAAGTCAGGAAACAACAGGTGCTGGAGAGGATGTGGAGAGGATGTGGAGAAATAGGAACACTTTTACACTGTTGGTGGGACTGTAAACTAGTTCAACCATTGTGGAAGTCAGTGTGGCGATTCCTCAGGGATCTTGAACTAGAAATACCATTTGACCCAGCAATCCCATTACTGGGTATATACCCAAAGGATTACAAATCATGCTGCTATAAAGACACATGCACACGTATGTTTATTGGGGCACTATTCCCAATAGCAAAGACTTGGAACCAAGCCAAATGTCCAATGATAGACTGGATTAAGAAAATGTGGCACATATACACCATGGAATGCCCTGCAGCCATAAAACATAATGAGTTCATGTCTTTTGTAGGGACATGGATGAAGCTGGAAACCATCATTCTCAGCAAACTATTCCAAGGACAAAAAACAAAACACCACATGTTCTCACTCATAGGTTAGAATTGAACAATGAGAACACATGGACACAGGAAGGGGAACATCACACTCTGGGGAATGTTGTGGGGTGGGGGGAGCGGGGAGGGATAGCATTTGGAGATATACCTAATGTTAAATGAAGAGTTAATGGGTGCAGCACACCAACATGGCACATGTATACATATGTAACAAACCTGCACGTTGTGCACATGTACCCTAAAACTTAAAGTATAATAAAAAATAAAATACCAAACTAATAATAATAATAAGGAAATATTAATGCTAGATTTGCTTGGGTCAATTGAAGTTTAAATGAAATACCATATGTAGAAGTGCATTTGAACTGTAAAACTCTAAACACTTGGGATTAACACTTTCCTGTCACCAAGGCTGAAAGCTAATGTAGCCATAACTTATCTTCTCCATCTCTCTCTATAGAATAAACAATATCTCAAAAACATTTGTCCAAACTGACAAATTCATTTCCCCTGCCAATGCCCTGGTTTAACCATATATTCATGCCAAGATTGAATTAATACTTTTCTAATACCTGTCTCTTTCTTAAATATCCTATCTCTTCCAATATATTTTCCATGCACACACCAATTATCTATGTTTATAACTAATTTCTCATCCATAAAGGTAATGGCTCCTCATTTCAAATTGTTTCATACCGCCTAGTCTTTAATTCCCATGTAAGATCCAAACAACAAGCAGCTTTGTTTAACTTTTAGTTTCCATAAACTTTAAATCTCTCAATGCTTTTGCTGCTCTTACTCCATCTGCCTGAAAGTAGTTTTTTATTTTGAAATTCTACTCATCTGTTAAGATTTATATAAAATGCTACCTTTTCTATTAAACTATTGCTTTAGTCAATCAAAATTAATCTGTCTTCTTTATATTTGAAAATACTTTATACAACTTTTATAATATTTATTACGTTTGTTCTAATATTAATATTTATTGCTGATCCTCACCCAATACATTGCAAAAATACTTTAGGGCTTGGTATTTTATCTTGTATTTTTCCTCTATAATCTGCATTAGTAAATATTTCATGAATAAACATCTTTCTGTGAGACATATATTATGCCTATCTATAAATTACCTATTTCCCCTATTAGATACACATCATCTATTCATCCCTTTTATTTAAATACGAGTCACAAATTGCTTTTAAAGATTATGTTGTATTTCTTTCAGAATATATCCTTTGTGCTAAAACCCAAATTTTACATATATAAGTTTATTTAAGTGCTGTTTTTGTATGGCCTATGAGCTAAGATAGGTTTTTAAATTTTTAAATAATTGAAAAAATTCAATAGGAGATTATTTCATGAAAATCATATAAAAATCAAGTTTCAGTGTCCATAAAGTTGCATTGGAACACAGCCACATCCATTAATTTATGTATTATCTTTGTATATGGCTGCTTTCACACAACATTGCATAAATCAGTCATTGTTACAAAGACAGTAAGGCTGGCAGGCCTAGAATATTTACTCATAGATCTTCTGTGGAAAAAAAAAAAAAAAGGCCAACTGCTATCTTAAGGGATACACATTTCTCAACCAATTACATATTTACTTACACTGAATATAGAAGGCCAAGTATCACACCACCAGTTAGTCGTCTCCTGTCTGCACGCCTCCCACCCCACTTCACCAGCACCTGTGACCACATGCATGCTTGGTCCTGGCATACAATATTCCCCCAGGTCTGGCCATTTTCCTTTGTGATTGATAAATCTTATGCCAGATGCTGTGTTAATGGCTCCCTCTGAACCCTGGCATAGATCTCTGGGTTTTACACACAGGAATGCAGGGAGAGCTGAAGAATGAGGAATGTCATTCAGTATATCACAAGCCAGTGGGTTTATGATGTTGCCAAATGTGCAGTATAAGTTGTTATCCACTTAACAAATAAAAAAATTTCTTATTTGTTTCTCTCTCCCAGTGATACCACATCAGAAGCAGAGGTTTATCTTTAATTTACTTATACAATAGCCAAAAGGAGACAGTTCAGTTACAATTTACTCAGATCAATGTATCATAGAAAGGCTAATTTAGTAAATTATAATATCTTCTTACTGGTCAGGTTGACTAGCCAAATGAAACTTTGATTTCACCAATAGTTTAAACAAAATTCTATATACCGTGTAAACTCTAAACACTTAAATCATAACCTCATTTTTAATTTTTTCACAGGAGGTGGGAGAAAACCATAATAGTGTTTAATTAAAGAATAAAAAGCAAAAAACAAATTAGCAGATTACCATCATTTGTATTTTTTTTTGTTTACTCCAACCTCTACAGTTAGATAACGAGAAACAAAAATTAGAACATATAAACTCTGTACTTTTCTATATAAACCTAAATGTATGCTATTGGAAATTCTCTATGATTGATCATTATGTAAAAAAAGTCAAGTTTCAGGATACTATATACAATATAATCCCTTCTATAAAGAAGAATTAAACTAGGCCAGAAAATACATATCTATGTATATACATTAAGAATTTTGTTTAAATATACAAAACTCTATTTATATATTTACTTAAATCAGAGAAAATATTTTTACAATATAGGATCAGATATTTGTATTAATATAGAAACATTCATAGGCTATAAAGTGGACTCTGTGGCTAGATGTTTTATGGAACTCAACTTTGATACAGAGAAATAATACTTGATATGACAAGTATGAAACTGTTGTAAAGGGCTTTATATAGATCATAACTCATCAAAATTACAATGATAATGACATTGCAGCATAATTAAAACTTGATAATATTATTTACAGATCAGATCAACTTCAATGTGTAGGGGAGGTAAAATTTTACTTCCACTCTCTTAAGCTTTTCAGCTGGGTCTGATAATTAAATTGACATAAGAAAGATTAAGAGAAGAAAAATATATGCATTTGTTCAGTTTAAGTTTTATGTTATATGGGTTCCCACATAAAAAAATGAAGACCTAGAAAACCAGTTAAAGTTGAACACTTACATACTCAGTTGGACAAAGAGTAGTAAATTTTGAAAATGTGGTAAAGCAAAAGGGCTTGTGTTAGTTATGTGAAGAAGAGACTAGGAAGGAAAGGGTTAGTTTAATAAGTTTTCTTTGTACAGATTCTCCTTGTCCTCAACTTCCTGTCATTGGTAGGAATGATACTTTCCTTCTGATATAGGGTGAATATCTTTCACATGGGAATTTGGTCTCCTGCTTTTAGGAACAAGAAGGAAGTTCTTTTTGTACCTGCTATTTTTCAAGTGCCTTAAACTAAAAATATTCAATATACTTGAGCAACACACTTGGAATGGTGTCGTCTGAACTGCTTCAAACTAAATACAAGTCAGTGGGCTAATGTGTTGAAGATGCTGGCTGACCATGTATTGAAGGATATTAGAGATGATCCAGCACCTGAATATTAGAAAAGAGCATTTTAAAAGCCTCCATATTGGAGAGTACATATATTTAAGTATATTTTTAAAGACAATAATATTTCAAATGCATTAATATTAAAAGAAGGTAGGGGTCGTATGATAGGGAAATTGAACTAAGACTATCAGGCAACTACAAATTTAACCCAGCAGTTAATTAAAAGAAGAGGAATGTATCCATACCCTACTAAGTTGCCATCTTTAATTATTTAAATTGCAATATCTTCTTTTCTGCGTATCTACCTTGATGGAGTCTTTTACAAATCATAATCAGCCTTCCAAATTTACTGGCAATTCGAACTCACTTAAATAAAGCCCTGTGTGGCATGCAATCATTTATAGTGAATTCTAAATAATCAGCTGTTAGAGATTTCTGGACCCTATACAAGCAGATAAAAATTTCATGTATTACACTTAAAATATTACCATAGCTGGAAAGACATAAGGGCTGATCCTACATTAGCAAATGCTGCAAATGAACTTACACTTCACATTACAGCCAAAAATTAAACATTCACTACTAAACAGAGAAATGAAAGGCGCAATTACTCCTTGAACTAATGGACTAATCAGGGTGGGATCAACTGCATCAGTTCATATAAGAATTGTACTTTATTTTTAATCCCAACTTTGGCTTAAGAGGATTCAGGATATTTCTCCATAAATGACAATCATTTGAAAGACATAATTTTCTTTGCTTTCTACCGGTTGTTCTGGGATCTAATTAAACTAAAGAGCAGTCTGCACAGCAAAAGAAACTACCATCAGAGTGAACAGGCAACCTACAGAATGGGAGAAAATGTTTGCAACCTACTCATCTGACAACGGGCTAATATCCAGAATCTACAATGAACTCAAACAAATTTACAAGAAAAAAACAAACAACCCCATCAAAAAGTGGGCAAAGGACATGAACAGACACTTCTCAAAAGAAGACATTTATGCAGCCAAAAAACACATGAAGAAATGCTCATCATCACTGGCCATCAGAGAAATGCAAATCAAAACCACAGTGAGATACCATCTCACACCAGTTAGAATGGCCATCATTAAAAAATCAGGAAACAACAGGTGCTGGAGAGGATGTGGAGAGGATGTGGAGAAATAGGAACACTTTTACACTGTTGGTGGGACTGTAAACTAGTTCAACCATTGTGGAAGTCAGTGTGGCGATTCCTCAGGGATCTAGAACTAGAAATACCATTTGACCCAGCCATCTCATTACTGGGTATATACCCAAAGGACTATAAATCATGCTGCTATAAAGACACATGCACACGTATGCTTATTGCAGCACTATTCACAATAGCAAAGACTTGGAACCAACCCGAATGTCCAACAACGATAGACTGGATTAAGAAAATGTGGCACATATACACCATGGAATACTATGCAGCCATAAAAAATGATGAGTTCATGTCCTTTGTAGGGACATGGATGAAACTGGAAAACATCATTCTCAGTAAACTATCGCAAGGACAAAAAACCAAACACCGCATGTTCTCACTCATAGGTGGGAATTGAACAATGAGAACTCATGGACACAGGAAGGGGAACATCACACTCTGGGGACTGTTGTGGGGTTGGGGGAGGGGGGAGGGACAGCATTAGGAGATATACCTAATGCTAAATGACGAGTTAATGGGTGCAGGAAATCAACATGGCACATGGATACATATGTAACAAACCTGCACATTGTGCACATGTACCCTAAAACCTAAAGTATAATAATAAAAAAAAAATTTCTTTGCTTTCTAATACAAGTATGCAATGGAATTCCCCTGCATAATAAAGTAAGTTACTCAGGCAACATTGTTTTCCTCTTTGGAATGATCAATGAAAAAATAATACTATAAAAATATTTTCTTTCCAGTTTTCCTTAGTCTGTTGTGTCCTTATATTACTTTTCAGGACAAAAATTTTTAAATATGCTGGAAAGAGAATAAAGTCTTGTAGAAATTTCTCAGAGCATAATGAAGAGAACACATAGGCTTAAAGACAAATCATCATAGCTTTAGATTAGTGGATCTCAAATTTCAGTGTGTCTAAAAATCATCTGGAAGGTTAAAACACAAATTTTTTTGGCCCCAGCACAACAGATTCTGGTTCAGGAGGTAAAGGGTGAGGCCTGAAATTCCTCATGTCTAACAACCTCCCAGGTGATGCTGTTACTGCCATCCATGGGCCATGCAATGAGCAGCTCTAGAGATCATTGTTCTACTTACGAGCTTTGGTAACTGTGAAGAAGTTTCTGAAAGTCTCAGGGTCTCAAGGATTTCCTCCTCTGTGAAAAAAGAGATAACAACATTGACCTTACATGGTAACTAAAATGAGGCAGGCATTTATAATCTATTCTTTCTTTTTTTTCTATTACAAAAATATTCTGCTCCTTTTGTTACAAGTACTATGGGAACTTCAGCATATTTATTAATAAGAACAGCTGGGTGGTATCAATCCTCAGATTTGAAAACCTATAGCTCGTGACTTGCACATTTGTGCCTCCAGAACTAGATATGTTCAAATAATTAATAATTATTTGTTTAAGCATGAAACACATATATAATTAATAATTATGTGTGTTTTGGTCACAGTTCCAGTGATCAAAACAATGCACAATATTAAAACGTGTGCCTCTACTAGTCAGTAGCCAGTCACAGATGAATTGATGATATTCAGTAAATGTGGAAAGAAAGGAAGGAAGAAAAGAGAGACATATTTCATGATTTTAAAAATTCTGTCACATTATAGAAGAGACTATACTTACAACGCACAGTTTCTGGCACAAACTAGATGTCCCTGCGTATTTGTAGAAGCAGACATTTTTTTTTTTTTTTTTTTTTTAGCAAAACTGTACATGTAACCCAGCATGTACGATATAAGAAAGCAAAAGTGATCAGAATGAAGCAGGCTAGGAGAATCGCTGATTTCCCTGTTCTGTCTACTGAGCTAGAGCTTGAAAAGCTTTGCCTCTGTTTTTGATGTTTGATGATGATTCTTCCAACATTAGCATGCTAAGAAGGGAGGCTAGAATTCATGTCTTTAGAAAGCTAGTGACATCCTTCTCCTCAGAAATAAGACATGAAGTAAATAAATGAAGAACAATGGGTTCCATTCTGCCCTAGGTGCTGGGGCAAATGCAGTTCCCAGATGTGGAAGACAAAGGCACCTGAGAAATGAGACGGCCTGGGGAACATAGGAGCAGCTCTGAAGCTTTGCCTCAACCAGCAACTTGCACTGTGCTAGGTTTCACTTCAGGTCTCTAATCTCAAAGGCACAAATGTATTGTTCCACTCCGTTAGTAGTTGCCACAGGAAAATGAGGGGCTACTTAACATTTAAGTGAATAAATTAAATGATCAGAAAGACTAGAATGCATATCATATCTCTCAATTATTATTGGCTAGGTCTTGAGAAAATATATAAATTTCTTTTCAATCTAATAAGTAGTAGACTCAGTTAATCAAACCTTTCATCTTATATCACTATTTTATCATGGTTCACTCTTGGTTTGTTTATTTATAATTATTATCCCCATTCCCTTGTGCAATCATTCTAATATATGTAACAGAATTACTTTTAAAATGGGTTCTTGTAAAATATACATTAGAAATTTGTATGCATGTATTTTTGTTTTATATGAATGGTATTTGCCAAAAATGCCATCATGTTTTTAGGCACGGTGAGAGACAGAGAGAGAACCCTTTTTAAAAGTAGATTTTTTGAGAGTAGTCTCAATACCATACATCTATCTGCTGCTTAATATTCTATACAGTGTATCCTCCATACTTTACTTAATCAAGCCCCAGTGATGGTCTCCCATTGCCTCAAAATGCTAACTCCCATAAACAAAACTACAACAAGCATCTTTGCATGTGTTTCCTTTTGGATCTCCATGAGGTGCTGTTATTATTGGGCCAAAAGGTTATCCACATATTCAATTTTGCTCTGAACTGTAATATTCACTGGATGTACCAGCCTGAATGAGGGGACACCCCCCCACCAACTGATGATATAAAACCTTTCACTCAAGCCAATCTGATAGATACAGTGTGATATTTCATTACTGCTTTATTTGGCTCTGATTACTGATGAATTTCAGCATTTCTTCATATGCTTGAAGGCCTATGGGATTTTTCTCTAATTAATTATCTGTTCAGTCACACGTCACATTGCAGAAGAGCATGTGGGATGGAATATATTATTGAGTCCACCTTTGGAAACTATTAAATTATTCATCTTTTTCTACTGATGTTCTTTCTCTCTCTCTCTCGGCTCCATTAGAAACCATACTCTTACACGTGCCTTGGTCTATCAGTGGGTTTTCAAGTCCTTACAATCTGAGAGGCAGATTCCTTCACTCCTTTCCTAGTTTCTTCTTTTAAAATGTTGAAGGGAAACAGTGTTTGATACTGTTGATTCATCCCGTGAAAAGTACAAAATGGCTCAATTTGCTTCAGATCTGCTTTTATGTTTTTTAATCAAATATTAATTTCTTATACAAAGAGGTTTTCTGTATTATTTTAAAGACCTTATATTTTTGTTGCTAACATGAAGAATATATTTTTAGTTGTGGTTAGTTTGTTGTCATTGATTTTTGTAAATATACATTTTTTTTGTGGAGACTTTACCAAACACTTTTATAATTGACCATGTTTTATTGATTATTATTTCCATTTTTTCCCTAGGAGATAATCATATTAAATTATTTAACATCATTATTTACATATACTGCAAATAATGGCACTTCTTAAATTTTTTTGATTCTGATATCTCATTTCTTTTCTTTCTTACTGCATTAGATAGAAGTAATTCCATGTTAAGTTGGAGTCTTCTCTTGTTCTAATGCTAGAGTTTCCCTTTAGGTACAGCACCATTTATACATATTTCATAGTTATCAAGGTAAGAAAGTTTCTCTATTTCAGGTCTGCCAGGGTTTATTTTTTAATCTTTTGTAAGTGTTGAATTTTATCAAAAGCAACCTCTATCCATGATGGAAACCAGTCAATATGCTAAGACAATTAGATTACAGATGTTAAAAAATATAACATTGAATCAACTAATATTACATTGTTTTTTCCATTGTTCATATGAACTTTCAAGAATTATTACCACATTTGCAATGTTTTAAGATCATGGTTACACATATTTATTTATTACATGATTAATTGATTTTATTGTTCATTTTTAGTATAGCAGCTCCATGTTTGAGATCTTTATCTGTTTTTTAATGGACATCAAAAGTGATTTGAAGTTGTTTGGTTTTTGTTTTTTGTTTTTTTTTGAGACGGAGTCTCACTCTGTTGCCCAGGCTGGAGTACAGTGGCGTGATCTCAGCTCCCTGCAACCTCTGCCTCCTGGATTCACGCGATTCTCCCACCTCAGCCTCCCAAGTTGGTGGGATTACAGGCTGAAGTTATTTTATTATATTTTTACTATACGCATACACACATACATTTTTAGAGACTACTGTTTACACACAAGTATTTACCAACCCAAATAAACAAATATTTTTATATTGCATTTTGTCAGATTTTTAATTAAAAAATAAAAATTTACAAATTAGTCAATTCACCTTTTCCCTGAGTCCTTGATTATATCCTGAAAGCTTTCTAACGACAACCATTAACATGAATGTAGAGTGAATCATTTCAGTCCACACTGCATCACATGATTTTGAAAGTTTTCTCTTCCCCCATTTTTTCTTGGAGGTTTGGAATTACAGCTGGAGGTTCTATAATTTTGGTTGTCACCCTAAATTATTCAACATGCTTACGTAAGATTGGAGAAAGTGATCGCGGTTTACCTGGTCAAATCCGGCTTCAAGGGCAGGCAGCCTGCGCAGCTGCACGGGCCTCATACTCAGACGGAGTTTGCACTTGGTTTAATGCTCTGCTTTCACCTTCTTTAAACTCTTAATAATTTCGCCTTAGAACTTATGTTTTGTAAGTGAAGTCTGACGGGCCAACTGAGCATGCGTGCGTGCAAAGATTATCAGATGGGCCCAATCTCATTACAGAAGCCCTTTAAAAGCTGAGTTTTCTCTGTTGGGAGACAAGAAAAGTCAGAGAGATCTGAAACCTGAGAAGGACGGAATGGGCTGCTGCCACCTCTGAAAACAGGTCATGTCCTTTGCAGGGACAAGGATGGAGCTCGAGGCCATTATCCTTAGCAAACTAACACAGGAACAGAAAACCAAATACCAAGTGTTCTCACTTGTAAGTGGAAGCTAATGATGAGAACACATGGACACACAGAAGGGAACCACATGCCCTGGGGCCTATCAGAGGGTGGGAGTGGGAGGAGGGAGAGGATCAGGAAGAATAACTAATGGGTAGTAGGCTTAATACCTGGATGACAAAATAATCTGTACCACAACTCCCATGACACAAGTTTACCTATGCAACAAACCTGCACTTGTACCCTTGAACTTAAAATAAATGTTTAAAAGAAAGGAAAATGGGAAAAAGGAAAAAGAAGGAATTTGAACAGGCACTAAGAGGAGACAGTAGCCCCAGGAGACAGCCACTAAGGAAAGGGAAAACTCAGACCTATAACCTTAAGAACCTGAATTCTGACAACACACAAGTGACTTTGGAAACTAATTATTCCCAAGAGCCTCCAGATAACAGCTCCCTCAGCCAAGACCTTGATTTCAGCCTTGAGAGACTGAGCAGAGAACCCGACAGATCCTGCCTGGACTTCTGACCTACAGAACTGTAAGATAACTGCGGGTTGTTTTAAACTATTAAATTTATAGTAATATAAAATTAATATAAACATCAATTGAAATAATATTATCCAGTACATCTCATACATCTTCTACAGTATGTATGAGATCTTCAGTCTGTTATATGGAAAAATATTTAATTGATGATGTAGGTTTCTCTACTTTTAACAACTACCATTTTAAAATTTCTATTGATATTTTTAATTGCTTGCTGTACTTTTAGATGAAGATCACAGTTTGCCTGTCATTGGGAACTAATACAGGTTAAAATCTTGTGTTTGCCTTTCAGAGATTTTGGCCAGAAATACATCTACATGTACGCATACATCCTATTTTTGTTTATTATTAAATTATGTATTTACTAATTTTGAAGGGTAGAAAGGAATCTCTACCAGATACAAGGTTTCTTTTTATTTCAATTATTTAAGCCAGAAATTAAATGAGAAAATGCCAATCATCTATCAACAATTTGGATATATTCTGCTTTAGTTAGCTGGCTGTACATGCTCTCCAAGATGCTGGAGTAAATATCAAGGTTAGTCATTTCATTGCTGAACAGTGTGAACTCATTCATGGATTTGCAGTTTGCCCTCACCTCCACCTGCACTGACTGGAGCACATCTAGTTCTTTCCACCATTTCATGTCTTCATGAGCCTATCAGCCTATATATATATATTTCTCTGCAGGAATTGTGACATCTACAGGTTAGCTAGGTTGCTCTCCTCATACTCAGATGACTTTCTTTTTAGAATCAGTGATGTTAATGTCTCTCCTTCCTATGCACATGTCTTAGCCTGTCATGTGCTTAAACTGTACATTGTAAACTGCTGTACACATTGAGCTCTACTCAATGTTTCTTCAAAACCAAGAGATTTAGAATGTTTTCCAAGAGACCTTGTTGCGTCCAAAAACTCATTTTATCATTCACATGTTTTGAATTCTTGCTTGGCTAGTATTTTTCTCAATCTAGTCCTGTTTGCAGCACTCCTATTGATAGTTAAATTTTTTCTTGTGTATTAGTGACAAACACTCTTGTTTTGTAATTCTTTTTAGATGCTTTTGTATGCATGTATGAGTATATATGAAAGTGTGTGTGTGTGCATGTATAATCATTTAGTGGGCATTTGTGAAGACCATACTTTAAATATGTAAACTTTTTTAAAAAGAACATTTTTGTGAAATTTATTATTATTATTATTATTATTATTATTATTATTATTATTATTTCAACAGGTTCTTATCTAGATATTTGATATCTATATATATCTGTATATTGAATATTAAGCCCTTATTTTTAATATGTGCTGCAGATACTTTTTTGGTATTAACATATGAATACCTCCCTATGTTGCCCAGGCTGGTCACAAACTCCTGGGCTCAAGGAATCTGCCTGCCTCGGCCTTCCAAAATGTTGGGATTATAGGAGTGAGCCAGTACACCCAGCCAGTATATTTGTATTTAATCTTTTGTACTGGTTGTTTAAGAAATAAAAGTATGAAAACAATAATGGCTTGGTGTGTTTAGAAAGTTCGAGTCCAAGTATAGATTAAAATTAAACTTGCCTGAAGCCTGCATCTTACTGATATTTTAAAATGTCATTTAATATTGATGAAACATGTATAAATTGATTTAGTAGCAAAAATTTCATTCAGCAGAAAGTTACTCTAAATAAAACTGACTTTTTAAACAACACATCCAAATATTAATATCAGATGTTTTTTGAGAAGATGAGAAAGTGGGTCTACAACTACCTGAATGTATATCCTGAGTTTTCTTAAAGAACCTATATTTTTTGCATTGTCCACATAAATGCTTGAGTTATCAAAATCCCAACAAGACTATTTTCAAAAATATATATCTATTTATTGCCTTCAGATTCAAATCTAAATTATTTCCAATGTTTTATATCCTAATTTCAGAAGCAGATCATATTTTTCCCTTGAATATAACCTATGTAAGACTATAAACCATGAAGGTTTGCTTATGGCAATGCAGTTTTCTTCCTTTTTTCTTGGGTATAAAGTAAGAGAAGACATGTAAATATTTGGATGAATATTCACAAGTGGAAGAATTTCAGACACCAGTGACACCTTGGGTAATTAGCCAACAAACATTTCAAGCTGTCACACAAATGATATTGCAAAGAAGAGTGACTTTAAATAATCTTTGAATTTAATTTTTTATGATTTACTATTAAACAACAAAAAGATTAGTCACCTATTTCTGGTAAAGTAACAAGTAAACATATCAAAATAAGAAAATGGAATATTTGAAAGTAATTATACCATACACTTATCACCACTTTTCATTATCACTTACATTGTACATCCAAAATACTTTTCTGTTTCTATTGAATAATTAGAAATAAATAAGACCTGATGCTGTCTTCAGGAAGCTTATAATAAGCAGCTAACATGTGGGCATGAAAATAGGATGATTAACAATATGAGAAAGCTCCAGAGATATGTCAAAGCAGTGGGTGTGGCTGAAAAGATGGGGCTACTTCTCCCAGTTTCCAAGCAAGAGGTACCACATGTCACCATGAGGGTCACACTAGCAGAAAATGAAGAATAGAGAAATAAAGAAACAGAAAAAAATATATATATTGAAAGAATCAATGGTTGAAATTTTCCCAATTTGACAATAAATATTAAAAACATTAATCTACACATCTAAGAAGCTCAAAAAACTCCAAGCAGGCTAAAGGCACAGAAGGTCCACATCCAGACATAATGTGGTAAAATGGTCGAAAGGCAAAGGTAAAGAGAATGTCTTGTAAGAAGCAAGTGATAGACAACTGTCACATGCCAGAAACCAAGATGACATCAACAGTTGACTTCTCATCAGAAATAATAGAGGCCATAGGCAAAATGTCTTTCAAAAAAATAAAGGCAAAAAATACATTCTCACATACTAAAGTAAAACTAAGAGAATTTGTTGTTAGCAGATGCTCCTGACAAGAACTACTAAAGAGAATTCTTCAGGTGAAAACACATACACTTAGATGGACATTTAAATCTAAAACAGAAAACAAAGAGCACCAGTAAAGGCAATTATCAAAACACATATGTGGGAAGAAATTTTTGCGTACCACATATCTGATAAGGGACATATTTTGCAAACCACGTGTGTCTAGATGTATTCGTCTGTTCTCACACTGCCATAAAGATACTACCTGAGACTAGGTAATTTATCAGTAAAAGAGGTTTAATTGACTCACAGTTCTGCATGGCTGGGGAGACCTCAGGAAACTTACAATCATGTCGGAAGGGGAAGGGAAAGCAATCACCTTCTTCACAAGGCAGCAGGGTAAAGAGAGAGAAAGAAAGAGAGAGAAAGAAAGAGAGAGAAAGAAAGAGAGAGTGCGGGGAAACTGCCATTTTTAAAGCCATCAGATCTCATGAGAACTCCCTCACTACCACTAGAGCAGCAATGTGGAACCTCCCACATAATCCAGTCACCTTCCACCAGGGCCCTCCCTCCACATGTGGGGATTACAATTCGAAATGAGAAATGGGTAGGACACAGAGCCAAATCATGTTACTAGAATACATAAATAACCGCTACAACTCAATAATAAAAAGACAATCCAATTAAATAATGAGCAAAGGATCTGAACACGTTTCTCCAAATAAGATACACAATGTTTAATAAGCACTTGAAAAGATAACTCGTTGTAATTAGCTATCAAGAATGTGTAACACCACAACACTCAATACCACAATGAGATACTACTTTACACCCACGAGAAGGGCTATAATGAAAAGAGATATAAGAACAATGGTTGGCAAAGATACGGATAAATTGGAACTTTCATACACTGCTGGTGAAAATATAAAATGGTGCAGGTACTTTGAAACATAGCTTGTAGCTCGTCAAAAGGTTAAACATAGAATTACCATATGACCCAGCCATTTGACTTCTAGGTATGTAACCAAGAAAAATAAATACATATGTCCATGAAAAATATGCAAAACAAATGTACATAGCAGCATTATTTATAATAGACGAAAAAATAGAGACAACCTAAATGTCCATCAACTGATGAATGGATAAATAAAATATAATATATTCATACAATGGTGTATTATTCAACAATAAAAAATGAAATACTGATATATTCTACAACATGGATTTGCCTTGAAAACAGTTCATGATGCCAAAAAAAAAAAGTCAGTTGTGAAGGACCACATACTGTATTTCACTTACATAGGAAATTTAGAATAGGCAAATTTAAAAAAATAGATTAGTGATTGCCTATGGTCTAGAGGGAGGCAGGAATGAGGAGTGACAGCAACGGAGCATGGAGTATATTTTGGCATAATAAAAATATGCAAAAAATTATTATGGTTATGAATGCACAAATTTGTGGAAAAGCCATTGAATTGCTTGCTTGAATTGTGTGATTTATATCGTATGTGAATGATATTTCAATAAAGTTAACTTTTTAAAAGAGTTGAAGTAAATTCCTTTTTAGTTTAAGTAGTTATGGTTGGGGTTTCAACACGGAGGACAATGTGGAGTTACTTAATTGAAGCTGGAAAAGGATCCCTGGAGACCAACTCACCCTCTCATAAGTTTTCTCTATAACTGCATCTCCTGTGTCCAATTGCTTAAGCAAAGTAAGCAAAACAAATGTGAAACTAAAAATATATTGAGTAACAAAAATATAAAATAAAGCTAAAATAACATATAGCATAAGAAGCCAAAGCAAGATTCAAGCAACTGTATGAGTTAAAAATTAAATCATAAAAATTATAAGAAACACATGATAAAATCAGTAAATATAACTAAGAATATAAGATGAAACACAGATAAAATAAATGCTAAAATGAATAATATTTGAGGTGTATTAAAAGAGCTTGAAGCAAAAAAAGTTAAATGATAAAGTCAGTCATGTTATAATTAGATAAAATCTAACTATATACAGTGTATTATTCTGTTCTCAGGCTGCTAATAAAGATAT
Source organism: Hylobates moloch (assembly GCF_009828535.3). Lineage (NCBI taxonomy): Eukaryota > Metazoa > Chordata > Mammalia > Primates > Hylobatidae > Hylobates > Hylobates moloch. The sequence goes on from NW_026652290.1 coordinate 21,228,122, forward strand.
ACCCAAGACTGGGTAATTTATAAAGAAAAGAGTTTTAATTGACTCACAGTTCCACATAGCTGGGGAGGCCTCACAATCATGGTGGAAGGCAAATGAGGAGCAAAGTCACACCTTACATGGCATTAAGCACAAGAATGTGCAGGGGAATTCCCCTTTATAAAACCATCAGATCTTGTGAGACTTACTCACTATCACAAGAACAGCATGGGAAAGAACCACCCCCATGATTCAATTACCTCCCACCAGGTCCCTCCCATGGCACATGGAATTATGAGAGCTACATTTGAGATGAGATTTGGGTGGGGACACAGAGTCAAACCATATCAGACAGTAATACAAGTAAAAGACAATAGAAAATATCAAGTGCAAAACTTGAATAAATTTTTAAAATATGTTAGAGGCAAGATGGCTGACTAGACACAGCCACTGAAGAACTGGAATATTGGGAAGACTGAGGCACTCCAAGCAGATCTCCAGAGGGAATGCATTTGAGAATGGACAGAAGAAGGACACAGATGATGAGCTAAAGGGGAAAGAAACGGGGAAGCCTACACAGGGTTACAACGCACTGGGACTTGTTTCTGGCTGCCAACAACCATTGTGGAAGGGGTGAGCAGGGCAAGCCAGGAGCAACGTGCTCTTGCCACAGACCTCTGGTATCTTGGCAGCAGGAGACTCTACAACCTACACAGACACTTGAGCTGGCAGGGACAGCTGCTTAAAGAGGTGGTACTCAAGCCTGTGCAGTACTCAAGACTGTGCAGGGCCCAGATAGTTTAGTGCAGGAATATCTGCAGTGGAGCACAGCCAGAGATAACCCCCCGCCCCCCCTCCACCCCCACACCCCCCATCCCAAGGCTTGCCATGCTTCCCTACGAGACTGTAGCCTTAGGGGAACTTTTGGACCTGAACAGAGCAGGGCAACCTTACCCATGAGATGGGCCACTCCAACCTGAGTGGTCCTCTGTCTTCTAGCCTTTCTCAGCGCCTAACACTGCCATGCCTGATTGCAGTGTACCTTGGATGCCCTGCTGACGTGCCTCCAGAGACTCTGTATCATAGCTTCTGCATTGGCAAACCACATCTGACTATTGGAGAGCTCCACCAGAGTGGCCTTTACTGATGTGGCTTAGCACATCTGCACATACTCCCACTTCAGCCTCTTCTGCACCACTTTGCCAGCACGCACTTGCCCACAGTCACCCCCCACATCACTTTTCCAATGCATGTGTGCTCAGGCAGAGCTCATCTCTCCTTCCCTGCCACTGTGTGTGTTTGATGCATGCACCCCACCATGCCACTGCTGCCAGCGTGAGTGTACCCAACTCCCCTCCCTACTGCACCATCATTGCCAATCTAAATGCATGCATGGAGACCAGAAACCCCATGTCACCACTGCCACTAGCATGAACGTGCAAATAGAAGCTGCTTGCTCTGTGCCCACCAAATCCCCACAACTATGCTGATACCATGGCAGACGTGAATATTTGCACAGACGCACTGCCACTGCCACAGGCATGAATACATTCATAGAGGCTGCCACCCTTGCACCCACCAACACAGTATCCTTGCTCCAACACTGCCACAGCTACAAACACCTGCACAGAGGATATCACACCTGTGTTTGCCAGTACCTCATCCCAGTAGATGCACATACAACTTGCCATGCGGCCGCAGCTCCTGGCACACACAAACGAGCACAAATTCTGGTTCCACCACTCAATGAAGTGTTTTGGCTGTCATCACCCTTTGCAGTGTGGTGGCCATTGGTGCAAAATATCTTAGCTCCTCCAGCACAGCAGGTTTCTAGCCTCAAATGGCCAGAGAAGAGAGCCAGGGGTGATGCAATCCTGTTGGAGTTACAGCATGCAGCCCAGCAATGCTGAGCTGAACCTTAGCCCTCTACGATCTTCTAGAAATTAATGCAGTCCACTGAACCCACCTTACACCACAGTAAAACCACCAATGACATCAAAGCAGATAAAATCCCCCCCCCAAAAAAAAATTCAAAGGACAGCAACTTTTTTTTTTTTTTTTTGGAAACATTGTCTGTCACCTAAGCTGGAGTGTAGTGGTGTGATCTTGGCTCACTGAAACCACCGCCTCCTGGGTTCAAGTGATTCTCCTGTCTCACCCTCCTGAGTAGCTGGAATTACAGGAACACGCCACTATGCCCAGCTGATTTTTGTATTTTTAGTAGAGATGGTGTTTTGCTATGTTGACCGGGCTGGTCTTGAACTCATGACCTCGGGTGATGCACCTGTCTCACCCTCCCAAATTGCTGGGTTTACAAGCATAAGCCACTGTGCCTGACCAAAGGACAGCAACTTTAAAGACTGAAGAAACATCAGCCCACAAAGATGAGAGAGAACCAGTGCAAGAACTCCAGCAACTAAAAACCCAGATTGTCTTCTTAACCTCCAAAAGACCATACTAGTTCCCAAGCAATGGTTTTAGCCAGGACAAAATGGCCACAATGATAAAAACAGAATTCAGAATATAAATAGAAAAAAAAGATCATTGAGATTCAGTGGGAAATCAAAGCCCAATCAAAGGATTCTAAGGAATATGATAAAATGATAAAGGAGATGAAGGGTGAAATGGCCATTTTAAGAAAGAACCAAACTGAACTGACAGAGATGAAAAACTCACTTCAAGAATTTCAGAATACAATCAAAAGTATTAACACCAGAATTAACCAAGCTGAGGAAAGAATTTCAGAGCTCAAAGACCAGTTCTCCAAAATAACACAGCCAGACAAAAACAAAGAAAAAACACTAAAGAAGAATAAACAAAACCTCTGAGAAATATGGGATTATGTAAAGAGACCAAATGTACAACTCATTGGCATCCATGAAAGATAGGAAGAGAAAGCAAGCAATTTGGAAAACACATTTCAGGATATCATCCATGAAAATTCCCCCAACTTTGCTAGAGGCTAACATTCAAATTAAGGAAATGCAGAGAACCCCTGTGAAATACTACACAAGAAGACCATCCACGAAACACATAGTCATCGGATTCTCTGAAGTCAAAATGAAAGCAAACATCTTAAAGGCAGCTACAGAGAAAGGATAGGTCACCTACAAAGGGAACCCTATCAGGTTAATAGTGGATCTCAGTAGAAACCCTACAAGTCAGAAGAGACTGGGGGTTGACATGCAGCACTCTTTGTTTTAATTTTTAAAAAAATTTTTTTATTATACTTTAAGTTCTAGGGTACATGTGCACAACGTGCAGGTTTGTTACATATGCATACACGTGCCATGTTGGTGTCCTGCACCCATTAACTCGTCATTTACAATAGGTATTTCTCTTAATGCCATCCCTCCCCACTCCCTCCACCCATGACAGGCCCCAGTGTGTGATGTTCCCCACCCTGTGCCCAAGTGTTCTCATTGTTCAGTAGCCACCTATGAGTGAGAACATGCGGTGTTTGGTTTTCTGTCCTTGTGATAGTTTGCTCAGAAAGATGGTTTCCAGCTTCATTCATGTCCCTACAAAGGACATAAACTCACCCTTTTTTGATGGCCGCATAGTATTCCATGGTGTATATGTGCCACATTTTCTTAATCCAGTCTATCATTGATGGACATTTGGGTTGATTCCAAGTCTTTGCTATTATGAACAGAGCTGCAATAAACATACATGTGCATGTGTCTTTATAGTAGCATGATTTATAATCCTTTGGGTATATGCCCAGTAATGGGATGGCTGGGTCAAATGGTATTTCTAGTTCTAGATCCTTGAGAAATTGCCACACTGTCTTCTACAATGGTTGAACTAGTTTACACTCCCACCAACAATGTAAAAGTGTTCCTATTTCTCCACAACCTCTCCAGCACCTGTTGTTTCCTGACTTTTTAATGATCACCATTCTAACTGGTTTGAGATGCTATCTCATTGTGGTTTTGATTTGCATTTCTCTGATGGCCAGTGATGATGAGCATTTTTTCATGTGTCTATTGGCTGCAAAATGTCTCTTTTGAGAAGTGTCTGTTCATATCCTTTGCCCACTTGTTGATGGGTTTGTTTGATTTTTTTCTTATAAATTTGTTTAAGTTCTTTGTAGATTCTGGATATTAGCCCTTTGTCAAATGAGTAGATTGCAAAAACTTTCTCCCATTCTGTAGGGTGCCTGTTCACTCTGATGGTAGTTTCTTTTGCTGTGCAGAAGCGCTTTAGTTTAAGTAGATCCCATTTGTCGATTTTGGCTTTTGTTGTCATTGCTTTTGGTGTTTTAGTCATGAAGTCCTTGCCCATGCCTATGTTCTGAATGGTATTGCCTAGGTTTTCTTCTAGGGTTTTTATGGTTTTAGGTCTAACATTTAAGTCTTTAATCCATCTTGAATTAATTTTTGGATAAGGTGTAAGGAAGGGATCCAGTTTTAGTTTTCTACATATGGCTAGCCAGTTTTCCCAGCACCATTTATTAAATAGGGAATCCTTTCCCCATTGCTTGTTTTTGTCAGGCTTGTCAAAGATCAGATGGTTGTAGATGTGTGGTATTATTTCTGAGGGCTCTGTTCTGTTCCATTGATCTATATCTCTGTTTTGGTACCAGTACCATGCTGTTTTGGTTACTGTAGCCTTGTACTATAGTTTGAAGTCAGGTAGCATGATGCCTCTAGCTTTGTTCTTTTGGCTTAGGATTGTCTTGGCAATGTGGGCTCTTTTTTGGTTCCATATGAACTTTAAAGTAGTTTTTTCCAATTCTGTGAAGAAAGTCATTGGTAGCTTGATGGGGATGGCATTGAATCTATAAATTACCTTGGGCAGTATGGCCATTTTCATGATATTGATTCTTCCTAGCCATGAGCATGGAATGTTCTTCCATTTGCTTGTGTCTTCTTTTATTTCGTTGAGCAGTGGTTTGCAGTTCTCCTTGACGAGGTCCTTCACATCCCTTGTAAGTTGGATTCCTAGGTATTTTATTCTCTTTGAAGCAATTGTGAATGGGAGTTCACTCATGATTTGGCTCTCCGTTTGTCTGTTATTGGTGTATAGGAATGCTTGTGATTTTTGCACATTGATTTTGTATTCTGAGACTTTGCTGAAGTTGCTTATCAGCTTAAGGAGATTTTGGGCTGAGACGATGGGGTTTTCTAAATATACAATCATGTCATCTGCAAACAGTGACAATTTGACTTCCTCTTTTCCTAATTGAATACCTTTTATTTCTTTCTCCTACATGATTGCCCTGGCCAGAACTTCCAATACTATGTTGCAGCACTCTTAAAGAAAAGAATTTCTAACCAAGAATTTCATATCCAGTCGAACTAAGCTTCATCAGTGAAGGAGAAATAAAATCGTTTTCAGACAAATACTAATGGAATTTGTTACCACCAGACCTGCCTTACAAGAGATTGTTAAGGGAGTGCTAAAACTGGAAAGAAAAGACCATTACCAGCCACCACAAAAACACACTTAAGTACATAGACCAGCGACACTATGAAGCAACCACACAACAAGTCTACATAATAACCAGCTAAAAACACAATGACAGGATCAAATCTGCCCGTATCAATACTAACCTTGGTTGAAAATAGTCTAAATTCCCCTAGGAAAAGGCACAGAGTGGCAAGTTGGCTAAAAAGGCAAGACCCAACAGTATGCTTTCTTCGAGAGATCCATCTTAGATGCAATAACACCCACAGGCACAAAGAGATGGAGAAAAATCTACCAAGTAAACAAAAAATCAGAAAAAAGCAGGGACTGCTATTCAATTTCAGACCAAAAAAACTTTAAACCAACAAAAATCTAAAAAGACAAAGAAGGACATAGCATATTAGTAAATGACTCAATTCAACAAGAAGGCCCAACTATTCTAAATATATATGTGCCCAACACTCACATACCTAAATCAAGTTCTTAGAGACCTATGAAAAGACTTAAATAACCACATAATAATAGTTGAAGACTTCAACACCTCACTGATGGTATTAGACAGATCATCAGTGCAGAAAACTAACAAAGATATTCCGGACCTGAACTAGACACGTGACAAAATGAACCTGTCATGTGTCTATAGCAGATAGGCATCTAAAGAACTCTCCACCCAAAACAACAAAATATATATTCTTCTCATCTGCACATAGCACATACTCAAAGACAAATATACAAATGACATAAAACAATATTCAACAAATTAAAAAATTCAAAATCATACCATGCACATTCTTGGATCACAGTGCAATAAAAACAAGATTAATATTAAGAAAATCACTCATAATGATAAAATTACATGGAAATTAAACAACCTGCTCCTGGATCACTTTTAGGTAAATTATTAAATTAAGGGAGAAATCAATAAATTCTTTGATACTAATAAGAACAAAGGCACAACATTCTAGAATCTTTGGAACATAACTAAAGCAGTGTTAAGAGAGTAGTTTTAGCAGTAAAAGCCCACATCAAAAATTTAGAAAGATCTTAAATTAACAACCTAACATCACCATTAGAGGAATTAGAGAACCAAGAGCGAACCAACACCAAATGTAGCAAAAGATAAGAAATAACCAATATCAAAGCTCTGAACTGAAGAAAATTGGAAGTCGAAAACCATACAAAAGATCAATGAATTATTAATTTTTTTCTCTGAAATAATTAATAAGATATATAGACTACCAGCTATACTAATAAAGACAAAAGGAGAGAAGATCCAAATAAACACAACCAGAAATGACAAAGGAGATACTACCACTGACCCAACAGAAATACAAAAAAACCCTCAGAGACTGCTATGAATACCTCTGTGAACACATTCTAAAAAACCTAGAAGACATGAATAAATTCCTCTAAACATACTATCTCCCAAGGTTGAACCAGGAAGAAATTGAATCCTTGAACAGACCAATGATGAGATCTAAAATTGTGTCAGATATAAAAAGCCTACAAACCAGAAAAATTCATCCCAGGATCAGATGGATACATAACCAAATTCTACCAGGCATATAAAGAAGAGCTGGTACCGTTCTTATTGAAATTATTCCAAAAAATTGAGGAGGAAGGACTATTTCCTAACTCATTTGTTATCATCCTGATGCCAAAACCTGGCAGTGGCACAACAAAAAAAGAAAACTTCAGGCCAGTATCTTTGATGAACATGGATGCAAAAATTCTCAAGAAAATACTAGCAAACTGAATCCAATAGTGAAGTGGCATCATTGTTTAGGGTGATACCTGAGGTTCATTGTCCCATGGCCATGGAAGACTAGGATGCAGACACACCCGAGTGAGGTTAAGAGTGGAAGTCTAATAGGTGAAAGAAAGAGAAAAACTCTCTGTGCAGAAAAGGGTCTTCCAGAAAAAAATCTGCAGAAGTTTTATAGATGAGCTTGTCTGGTTTACATAGGACATGAAAGATTGGTTGACATGAAAGATTGGTTGCATAGTACACAAAGAAGCTGGCTGCCCTACTCTTTTATTACGCATATGGGTTCTCTACCTAGTTCGTGCCATGTTGCCTGTTTTTTTTTACTGTACACGTGGTGACAAAGAAAAGGGAAGATGGAGCCTCCATCTTGAACATACCTAGCTTCCAGGTAGCCTTTTCCTATTGGCACAGCTGCCAGCATTCACCTGTGCAAGTTTCCAGCTTGCTTATCTATGTCTGCAGCTTGATTTTATAGGCTGCTCTTTGTTAAAAGGGAAGCCTTGCTGAGACTCATTAACCTCACTATCTGGATAAATAATTTATTTTTAGTTCCTGTATCAATAACACATCAAATAGTTAATCTATCACAGGCAAGTAGGCTTTATCCCTGGGATGCAAGGTTGGTTCAACATATGTAAATCAATAAATGTGATTCAACACACAAATGGAACTAAAAACAAAAATCACATGATTATCTGAATAGATGCAGGAAAGGCTCTTAATAATATTCAACATTGCTTTATGTTAAAAAAAAAAAAAACTCTCAACAAACTAGGCATTGAACAAACATACTTCAAAATAATAAGAGCCATCTATGACATACCCAAAGCCAACATTATACTGAATGGGCAAAAGCTGGAAACATTCCTCTTGAAAACCAGCACAAGATGAGGATTCCATCTCTCACCACTAGTATTCAACATTGTACTGTCAGTCATAGCCGGAGCAATCAGGCAAAAGAAAGAAATAAAAGGCATCCAAATAAGAATTGAGGAAGTAAAACTATTCCTGTATACAGACGATATTATTCTGTTCCTAGAAATCCCCATCATCTCTGACCATAAACTGTTAATCTAATAAACAACTTCAGCAAACTTTCTGGATACAAAATCAACGTATGAAAATCAGTAGCATTCTTATATACCAATAATATCCAAACACAAAGCCAAATCGAGAATGCAATCTCATTCACAATAGTCAGGAAAAAAAGAATAAAATACCTAGGAATCCACCTAACCAGGGAGGTGAAAGATCTCCAAAACAAGAATACAAAACACTACTCAAATAAATCAGAGACAACACAAACAAATGGAAAAACATTCCATACACATGAATATGAAGAGACATTGTTGAAATGGCCATACTGCCCAAAGAAATTTACAGATTTAGTGCTATTACTATCAAACTATCAATGATACTCTTCCCAGAATTAGAAAAATCTGGGAAGAAGTGCCAGAACAGCCAAGGCAATCCTAAGCAAAAAGAACAAAGCTGGAGTCATCACATTACTCAATTTCAAAATATACTGAAAGGCAACAAATAGCAAAACAGCATGGTACTGTTGCAAAAACAAACACACAGATCAATGGAATAGAGTAGATAGTCCAGAAATAATACCACATATCTATAAACCAACTGATCTTCACAAAATCAACATAAACAAGCAGTGGAGAAAGGACTCAGTAAGTAGTGTTGGTATAACTGGCTAGCCATATGCATAAGATTGAAACTGAACCACTTCCTTACACCATACAATAAAAATCAACACAAGGTGGACTAATCACTAAATCTGAAACCTAAAACTATAAAAACCCTGAAAGATAACCTAGGAAATACTATTCTGGACATACACCCTGGCAAAGATTTCATGACAAAGATGCCAAAAGCAATTGCAACGAAAAGAAAAATTGACAAATGAGACCTAATTAAAATAGATAGCTTCTGCATAGCAAAAGAAGCTATCAACAGAGGAAACACACAACCCATAGAATGGGAAAAAATATTTGCAATCTATGCATATGAGAAAGGTCTAATATTCAGAATCCATAAGGAACTTAAATCAACAAGCAAACAAAAACCCCGTTAAAAAGTGGGCAAAGGACATGAATAGACACTTTTCAAAAAAAGACATACACATGATCAACAAGCATATAAAAATGCTCATCACTAATCATTAGAGAAATGCAATCCAAAGCACAATGAGATGTTATCTCACTTCAGTCAGAATAGCTATTATGAAAAAGTAAAAAAATAACGTGCTGGCAGGGTTGTGAGGAAAGGGAACAGTTTGTGTACTACTGGTGGGAATGTAAATTAGTTCAGCCACTGTGGAAAGCAGTTTGGAGATTTTTTCAAAGAACTCAAAGTAGAATTGCCATTTGTTTGACCTAGCAATCCCATTATTGGGTATATATCCTAACGTATATAGATCATTCTACCACAAAGACACATGCATGTGTATGTTCATTACAGCACTATTCACAGTAGCAAAGATATAGAATTAACTTAAGTGCCCATCAACAGTAGACTGAATAAAGAAAATGTGATACATATACACCATGGAATACTATGCAGCCATGAAGAAGAGTTAGATCACATATTTTGCAGGAAAATGAATGTAGCTGGAGGCCATTATCCTAAGCAAACTGACACAGAAACAGAACAGAAAAACAAATATCAAATATACTGTCTTGTAAGTGGGAGCTAAACATTGAGAATATAGGGACATAAAGCAGGGAACAACAAACACCAGGGCCTACTCAAAGATGGAAAGTATGACGAGGGTGAGGATTGAAAAACTACCTATTAGGTGCTATGCTTATCACCAAGGTGATGAAATAATCTGTAAACTAAATCCCCATGGCATCAATTTACCAGTAACAAACTGGCACATGTACAATGGAACTTACATAAAGGTTTTTTAAAAATGTTAAATATACGTTAAATATATCTATAATACATAAATATTATATATAACATATAAACTATGAATATAATAAAGCAGCTGTATAAATCTCAGGATATAATAGAAAGTTATAGGTATAATTTAACTGAGTCAATAATAAACACAGCAGATGACTTCCCCAAATAGGAAGTCTTTAGGCAGAAAATCTCAAGACTGAGAAATCCAAAATTTCTTGCCTTTTTACCATTTGTTTAGTGGCTACATGCTATAGAATAAAGGAAAAGGCCTAAATTAAACAAAGTTTTACTTATTTACACACTGTAACACTCGAATCCCCTTCCCATCAGAAACTAGCAAGCACATAGACATGTTTCTAGCCACATGCTGCCAATTGGAACTACTGAAAAATAAAATCTCAAGACATCAGAGCTCCAGCGCTTTGATTTTGATTCTTTATTATGCCTTGTGACCTTGTATATGAAACTTAACTTTAAAGGGTCTCAGTTTCCTCATTTTTAACACGTAAGGATTAGACTAGATTACTGGATTTTTTTATCTTTTCTTCAGGGCACAGTTCTTTATTTAAATACAATCTTATGTGGAAACTCCCTATCAATATAGATGAAAGAAGAACTGCTCTGACTGAAGTTGGAGTGAGAAACAGAAGAAATTACTGAGTTAATGACTTAGGTATACTTAAAGATACTTATCTTTAACCAGGAATAACATAAGAATATGTACTAAAATACTGATCCTATACCTTTCTCTTATGTATCATTTGTTAACATTTTCATGTTGCATGGGAAAGAAAATAAATGACAGATTCAGAAAATGTCACATGTTGACCAAATAGTCCTATTGACTAAGTTATAAAGAACTATCAAGGACTCATGCAAAGGCAGATAAATTAGTTAGTATTCACTGAAGCATTTCCTTGGAGTAGGTTCTACTTGAACTGCTTAAAAATGTTATTTCATATAATTTTCATAACTCTTTTATCTCCATTTTACAAAAAAAAATCTGAGACAGAAACATTAACTTGCTCAAGTTCACATAGCTAAGTAATAGACCCAGTTTTCAAACTTTATCAGCTGATTTCAGAGACTAGAGTCATAACACTTTCCTTTGCTTCCCTTATTCCCTGCAGAGTAGTTTAAAGCGGTGGCTCTCAACTTGAGTATGCATCAAAACCACCTGAAAAGTTTGTAAACCATGGACTGTATCTTCCCCACTACAGCATGTCTAGTTCAACGTATCTGGAGTAGAGCATAAGAATTTACATCTTTAAGTTCTGAAGTGCACTACTTGAGAAGAAATTATGATAAACAACCAAACTATTAAAAGTAATTTATAAAGCATAAACCATTGCTGACATTTTAATGAAAGTTTTTAAAGTAATAAATGAAAGGCAAGGAAGGAAAGTACAGAACGATATATAAGTATAAAGTTCTACAATTTTGTAAAGAAAAATAATAAAAAGCAAGAAGAAAATCTAAATTTTCTAAAGAAAATCTAAATGTATGGAGCATTTAATCTATAATGTACATATAGTAATACTTATGTCAATACTTACGTAGTATTTCCTATACACAGATAGTTTGCTAATCACTCTACTTATTTAATCTTCACACAAACCCTATAAAATAGATCCTACATTTCTCCCATTATACAGATAAAATAAGTCAGCAACTGGCAAACAGATAAGACAGGGTTTGATTTTTTTGCAGTCTGCTTTTGAGTCTGAATTCTTCCCATCCTAGTCCTCACTAAAAGATACTTGTGTATTCTTGATTTTGATTGAGAACTATCTATGGAAACATATTTTAAGCATGAAGATAATTTATACTCATCAGATGGACAACGTCAGAATCAATGTGTGAGAAGAAAGGCATTTGCATGCACTCACAGTGGCAGCGTTTATTGGTGGAACTATTCTGGAGACTAAGTTGGCAAAGTGTAGCAAAGGCTTTAAAAAAACTTATACTGTTTGACCTCTAATATAAAGTTACAGTGATTTCCATTAAAGAAATACTTAGCTTGCTTCACAAAAATCTCCATGCACAAAAATATTCATTTCAATATTGCATTTAAAAATAAATCAGTGAAACGAGGAGATATTTTTTTAAAAAATGACTAACTAAAGCTTACTAGGAAGCAATTAAAGTAAGTATGTGGATATTGCTCTGAAGTGATCAATATAAAAGGGCAATCATCTTATTTTCTTATGTTAAAAAAGCATCATGGAGAACATTGTGTGTAGTGTGGGCTAATATAATTTTAAAATGTAATAACCTAAGGGAATTAACCAAAAAAAAACAAACTAGATGATTTAAGTTACACATAGGGCAAAAAAATATGAAAAGAATAATGGATCTATTATAATTTAAAAAACAGCAAAGGAGAACAGTTAAAACCTACACAAAGGAAAAATAAAACCTCAAAATACACAATCACTTTAAAAGTATTTAAAGCAAAGATACGGAATCAATTTAGGTGTCCATAAATGGTGGATTGAATAAAGAGAATGTGGTACACACACACCATAGAATACTATGCAGCCATGAAAAAGAATGAAATAATGTCCTTGGTAGTCACAGGGATGCAGCTGGAGGTTATTATCCCAAGTGAAGTAACACGGAAACAGAAAGCCAAATACCGCATATCCTCACTTATACATGGGAGCTAAACACTGAGTACACACAGACATAAAGATGAAAACGATAGACACTGGGGACTCCAAAAAGAGGAAGGGAGAGCAGAAAAAGGGCTGAAAAACTTCTATTGAGTACTATGTTCATTATCTGGGTAATGGGATCAATAGAAGCCCAAACCTTAGCATCACGCAATATATTTGTGTGAGAAACCTGCACATGCACCCACTGAATCTAAAATAAAAATTTTTAAAAATAAGAAATATAAAAGTACTTAAGATAAATATTACATTTAGCTAAAAAACAACACCCATATATTTGTTTTCTTGAAACACTTAAAATCAAATGACAGAAAAAAAGACAAAAACATAAAAATGAAGCAACACATAAAATGTAGCCAATGTGTACAACGATTACATAAGACAAAATAGAACTCAAGAAAAATAAAATGACAATAGATACATTTCATTAAAACAAAAATCCACATAAAGATTGAGTCATTAATCATTATGTGCCAATCTGCAGCATTAATATAACCAAACTCTTAGATACATAATGGAAATTTGGGAAAATATAATTGTTTATTCTCTAGAGCAAAGTGACCAAAACACCCAACTGGATAGGTTGCAAGAATAGAAAATATTTATTCCCCATAATTGAAGGTTAATGACTTCAGATACTACTTGATTTACCAGCTGTTCTTAGTTTGATTCTCTTCATTGATGCAAGTTGCTGCAGCAGGACCAACTTTTATTCCACTCTCTGTCCCCAGGTAGCAATGAGGGATGTAATGCCTCTCTTCCAACAATTTCGGCTGAGGTTTTATTGTCTCAATAGACCATATGAAGAAAGCAATACTCTGGTCGATCAAGCATAAGCCACAGCGCTGGGGTAGAGTCAGCTCTACCGAAAGCACGTAAAGAATGGGGGAGGGAGGAGAGATGAGAAATGACTGAACAACATAAATAAGTCAGTCACTTTAGTATATCTGCTAAATATGCAATCATAAGCAAAACAAAGTAATATGTATAATGTATTATGTAATATGTATTATTCCAGAGTACATAATGGTGGTTGAGAGTTGCAAGGACTGTACTCCACATATCCTCTATTCCAGGACTCAGGCTGAGAGGATTGAGACATCATTTTTGTGCAAAGAAAAAGAGAGGTAAAGGGCTGGCAGAGCACCACAATGTCTGTTAAAGCTTCTGCTCCCACATAGCATTGGTGAACTCCACTCACATTCCAATGGTCAAAGCAGGTTACAAACCTAGCCCAAAGTCAAAGCAATGGGGGGTATATTTCTGTGCACTGAAGTCACATGGCAGCATGCAAAGATGTATAATCAATATTCTTACAGGCAAGTGGAAGGAAAGGGGGCTTATTAAGTGTGAATACAATCTACACTTTTGTATTTCTCAATGTAATTCTAAGTTTGGGATCGTTAAAATGTAAAATTTAACTAGGATGAGAAATTTAATTTTTTTGTTGGTATCTACCTGTGTCACTGTCCCTGTCTCCATTTTATCTCAGAAGTTTAATTGTCTATTCTCTATCTACCATATTCTCTTTGTGTCCTACGGTGTTCGGAATGCCCTGCAGTGTTTTATTATTATTATTAATTAAGCTGACCCACTGTGCAAATAATTGGAAATGCTATTTATGAACTCCAAAATATCAGGATATTATCAGTGGATCAGCAAGAGAAGAACTAACCTATAGAATGAGTATGTTTTAAACACAGAGCAAAACACTCAAACTGACAAGGTGACTGTTAATCTATTTCTTCAACAAATTGCTAAGATAGTCTCTAATTAGAAGAAGATAAATGACTTCTTCAGCCTTTGCGAATTCAAAAAATACACACAAACACACTATCTTCCTGACCCACCCCTCAGAATTTTTCATACACACATACATGATGTAAGTTGCTATGGTGATATGCTCATCTCCATGGCAATTGATCGTTTTATTTCTGTAAATATCCATTGTCTCTTAATAGACAAATTATGGGCTATCAACCCAAAGATTTGAATCTTCAAAGAATATATAAAACAAACTCACAAAATAAATTCCCACCCAAGAAAAAATGTTATTCCCAATAATAACAACAATCACAAAGCATAAATTAGAAAATTAATAGCTACTAGAATAAAGCTCTAAAGTACATTTTTTTGGAAAATAAAAGCTTCCAAATAGCTGCAAATGTTCAAAATGACAGCTTTCTCACAATAGGTATGCATGATGCAACTCAGCTTCTAGTTGTAGTTTGTGTGTAGTTGTAACAATCCTCGGCAGAAAATGAAATTCAGGATTCTGATTGCCAGAAAGTAATCATTGTAAAATTTGTCTACCTTCTGGAAAAAAATCATTTATAATCATATACAGAAAGTCATAAACATTGACTAAAGTATGAATAAATCTAAAACTCCTGACTTACAGAGTGAGATAAAAGATAGCGACTTCAAACCCTGGTACGATTTGAAAATTTGACATTTAAATATATAACCGATACATGTCTTTACATGTTAACTATAACAACAACAACAACAAAAATGTATACACATTGTCATTGGATTCTGGTAAATTTTATGATGCAAAAAAGACAGTTTGGAAGGGGGGTTCAATGAGCTGTTTTTTTGTAAACAATTTAACATTTCAGGTTTAATAGTAGCATTTGCTCTAACATGAAGTCCATTAAAAACGCTTTTATATTCCTGAGAGGCTTCATCAATTTTAACAAATCAATTTATGAAATTATTTTGAAATTCAGTGGTCCATATGAAAGTAATGATTGGAACCTTAAGTTATATAAATAAAAGTAGGGCAAGTAGAAACATCAAATATCCACAAACACAAATTAAGACATGGATATAAATGTTATAATACATTTTATTTAACTCCAATAAGGTATGAAAAAGCATACATAGAAAAACTGGAAGATTAAACAATCAGATTGATAGAGTTAATTTCAAATATTTGGTTTGTTAAAATTAACTTTATAAGAAAAATATCTTTCAAAAGTAAAAAATACAGAAAAAATAATTTAAAAATACTCTGAAGTCCAACCATGAGAACATGACTTATTTTGATGAACATTAAAAAGCAAGAGAGTGAGAGAGCGAACAATCTTCACCATCTATTTATTATCTCCACAATGTTGCATTTTTAGATGTCCCATACTCATTTAACCATCCCCGGTTGATGGATAATTTTGCACATATTCAATATTGTATTAAAATTGAAGGGCATATATTGATATTATATCTTGAAAAATATATCTGCTGATGCTATGTTCTTACTTCTTGAATGTTAGTCTTTCTCTTACTGATTTTTAGGAGAATTTTAAATAGGAAGTTAGCAGTGTTTTCCTTTCAAGTAAAGCAAATTATTCTTGCTTAAATATGTGGATTATTTATATAATATTTGGGCAAACTGATTCTTCTAATCGCAACAAATCCAGAAATAAGTAGACAGATAGAAATTTATATATCTGTTTACATAAAAAGCCTCCAGCAAAATATAAAATATCTAGCTACCCAAATATTATGTAAATAACCTAAATGTGCGTCCTTATTCCCTTTGGTCTCCTATAGCATCTAATATTAATGAATGTTCAAAAACAAATCTGTGCCACATTACTTGATTAAGAGTTTAGTGGGGAGATTACATATTGGCCTATTCATAGGTAAGCAGTTTTTTTATTGTTCTTAACTCTCTTTCATCTGCTTTTGGTCAATGATGACAAAGTATAGTCAGAAATATGTACCAAATATCATTTTAATGTATGCACCTCTACTCACAAAATAATGTTTAATATAATTGGAAATAAATATCCACCAAAGAATACTGAGATTGGTACCAGAAGGCAACATATTCTATTTGTAGTCTTGTTGCAGCGGGTAGGTGTGCAGGATGTCATGAAATAACAGAAACCTCAATTGGCTATAGACATGGAGGGGACTGTATTGATCAGTTAGCATTTTTCATACGTTATGAGTCAGTCAATGACCCAGTTAATGCATGATACCGAGAAAGCCATTTGCTCAAAGATGTTATGGCTCCAATATTAAAAACGTTTCAAGTCACCCTCATAAGAAGTGAGACAAAGTGAGAGGCTTATGATTGTATCTTTTCTGTGACCTTGTCTTAATCCTTTATAACTCAAGGGGGCCATCGACATATATCTTAATGCTCACTATCATATGTCAAAAATCATTAATTACCTAATTATTACATGCTAAATAGAAAAAAAAAATTGGAATCTTCACCTTTCCCAGTCCATCGTTACACAGATAGAGGCCAGTAGTCTGCCTCAAACAAACATATTTCAAGTTCCCCACAAAGATATCTTAAAAGGAGCGCTAGGGGAAGAAAAGAGAAAGAAAAGATGGCCGTTATTCATCAATACAGCTATTATAACTAGCTGAATTCAGGGACTCAAAATTTCTTTTCCAGTGGAGTTTATGAAATTTTTACACACTAGGGTTTCTTGTGACTCATATTAGGACCCTGTATTTTAAATCTCTATATCCTAATGAATGAATAATTCCCTAAATCGACCTTTTTTTTTTTTTTTTACAAAAGCCCCTCCCTTTCTGTCTTTTATTTCCACGTGAACATCACAAAAAAACCTAGCCTATTAGCCAGCTCTAGTCATCTCATTCATCTATGCTGAGCTTAAGAATTCTGTGGTTCACCGGGAGGCAGAGCTTGCAGTGAGCCGAGTTCGCGCCACTGCACTCCAGCCTGGGCAACAGAGTGAGACTCCATCTCAAACAAACAAACAAACAAACAAAAATTATGTGGTTCAGTTTCCGAGCTAAGTGTCCTGGAAACTACACACAACCTTCCCTCCTAACATCTGCAAAAAAGGTGATAAAGAGAAGAAAAGATAGAATAGAAGTCCATAAAACATGGAGCACATCAAATAGAAGCCTCATACACTTAATATAGAATAATAATTAAAGGAAATATAAGAAGATACCAAATTTAGGAGTTGCCAAAAATTCTTCTATAATATTTTATCTGATTGCCAGAGCTGATTGTAAAGACTGAGAATTAAGATGTTTTCAAGGATTAATCATTATGCATTTATTTATTTGAGCATTTAAGTCTATGAATTTTTTTCAGCATCATTTTAGTCACTACCATTATTTCCTAGATATTTTGCAATCTCAACTTTTATCTTTTTTCTTTTATTCAATAGTTGTTTATGAAAAACATATTTAATTTTCAGGAGTTCTCTCTTTCTCTCTCTTTCTCCTCTCTCACTCTGTTTCTCTGTCTCTCTCAGCATCTAGTGTTGAGAGAAAATAGTTTATATTATTCCTATTTTGAGTAATTAATTGAACTTTTTTATTTGTGAAAATGAGATTTGTAGAGACAAATATATATATAAAATATACAGAATATATTAATGTATGAGAAACATATTTGTTCAAATACATATTTTAAGTATAATATATATGTGTTAAAAATATGGTATAATGAGACAAGTAGGATATATTGTTAGGATACCAGATTTGAAGTTTAAAGGAAGGTTTTCCTGAGGAACGGACAAATTGATACCTGCAAGATATAAGAAAGGAGTAGAGGAGTCAGGAGTGAAGGGGGGTAAAGAAAATACATCATGTAAAGGAGAACAGCTCATATTTGGTACATTACAGAAAGGAAGAAGGAAGGAAGGAATCGAGGATGAGTGGAAGCGGTGGAAGGACAGTGCTATGGTTTGAATATTTGTTGAAATTTAATCCCCAATGTGGCAGTATTGAGAGGTGGATTATTGGGTTACCGTGGGAGTGGGACTGGTGGTTTTATAAAAAGAAACAGTCCTGGGGTAGCACAATCAGCCCCCTCACCATGTGATGATCTGCACTGCCTTGGATTCTGCCGAGGGTCTCCGCTAGCAAGAAGTACACTGTTGGTGGGACTGTAAACTAGTGCAACCATTCTGGAAGTCAGTGTGGCGATTCCTCAGGGATCTAGAACTAGAAATACCATTTGACCCAGCCATCCCATTACTGGGTATATACCCAAAGGACTATAAATCATGCTGCTATAAAGACACATGCACACGTATGTTTATTGCGGCACTATTCACAATAGCAAAGACTTGGAACCAACCCAAATGTCCAACAACAATAGACTGGATTAAGAAAATGTGGCACATATACACCATGGAATACTATGCAGCCATAAAAAATGATGAGTTCATGTCCTTTGTAGGGACATGGATGAAACTGGAAAACATCATTCTCAGTAAACTATCGCAAGGACAAAAAACCAAACACCACGTGTTCTCACTCATAGGTGGGAAGTGAACAATGAGAACTCATGGACACAGGAAGGGGAACATCACACTCTGGGGACTGTTGTGGGGTTGGGGGAGGGGGGAGGGACAGCATTAGGAGATATACCTAATGCTAAATGATGAGTTAATGGGTGCAGGAAATCAACATGGCACATGGATACATATGTAACAAACCTGCACATTGTGCACATGTACCCTAAAACTTAAAGTATAGTAAAAAAAAAAAAAAAATTAAAAAAAAAAAAAAAAAAAAAGAAGACTCTCACCAGATGCGTACACTCAGTCTTGGACTTCTCAACCTCCATCACTGTAAGAAATAAATCTTTTTCTTTGTAAATTACTCAGTCACACATATTCTGTTATAAGCAATAGGAAATGTACTAAGACAGAAAACTGATGGTAAAGAGAAAACAATGGCCCTTTCCAGAAATAAATAGGAAGGATAGCTACAGTTTAAAATGTGAGTGGGAATGAGTAGCTAGAGATGAATTTGGAAAAGTCAGCATAAAGCATAATGACCTTGAAAGCCACATGAAGATGTCTGAACGGTTTCCTATAAACAATGGAGAGGCAATTATAGATTTTTAGCAGAAGAATGGCATAATAATATTTCTAGAAATATAACTGGTCCGGAATAAAAAATAGACTGGAGAAGAGACACGGGGAATGGGGGAATCCTTGTTAAAAAAAATTTTTATTTTTGTTACTCAAGTAAGAATTAGTAGTAGCCCCTAATAAAGCAGGAGCTAGTTAACACAGTATGATTTCAGGTTTGGAAATATTTGGGAGGAAAAATGGAGAGGAATTGGCAAATAACTAGGCATGTATGGTGAAGAACTCAAAAGATCACTTTGATTAGCTGTAGATTTCTAGTTCTGAAGGGATGATGGCTACACATTGGAGAAAGAATTGTTTCTTCAAGGAGTGGTGCTGAGGAAAATAAATATCCATATGCGAAAGAATGAGACTAGATACTTACACCATACATAAAAATCAACTCACATGAATTAAAGATTTAAGTATAGACCTGAAACTGTAAAACTCCTAAAGGAAAACATAGGGGAATGCTTCACGATATTTATTATGGCAATGGTTTCTTTGGATTAATGTGAAAAGCACAAGCAGCAAAAGAAAAAAATAAGCAAGCGGGAGGACATCAAACTGCAAGACTTCTGCACAGCAAAGAAAATAATCAACAGAATGTGACTGAAACCCAGGGAAATGGAGTTAATATTTCCAAGAGGTATATCTGATAATAGTAATAGCAAATAAAATAAAATGGAATAAATTAAAATAACCTCATTAAAAATGGGCAAAGGATGGAATAGACATTCCTCCAAAGAAGACATACAAATGAACAATAGGTATATGCAAAGAAGCTTAGTATTAATAATCTTTAGTAAACTATAATTAAATTGTCACTTTATGTGTCTTAGGATTGCTGTATTTTTTAAAAAAAGAAATTTTTTTAAAAAAGAAATCTCAGTGAGAATGTGAAGAAATTGGAACTCTTTGTATACTTTTGGTAGAAATGTAAAATGGTGCAGGACCTATGGAAACCAGTATGGAGTTCCTCCAAAAGTTAAAATAAGCTATCATATAGCCCAGCACATACAAAATAATCAAAATTATGACTTCTACAGCACTATCTTCACTCTCATTTTTATTGCAACATTATTCACAATAGCCAATATATGGAGATAAGGGAATAACCTAAGTGTTCAACAGATATTAACAGACAAGGAAAATGTGGTATATGTGAGTGTGTGTATATATATATATATGTATGTATATATATATACACACACACAATGTTGTTCATCTTTCAATATCTGGGATGAGATTGCATTTACTTACAGATAGGTAGAAATTCATTTGTGCGTGTGTATGTATGTGTGTATTTTACTCCTAGTAATTTAGAAAGTTTAAAATTGCTTTTGGTTACACGAGTAATTTCATTTAAAACTTTATATACTACTTTTGACCCTTCCCTTTACTTTAGCAATGGCTGTCTCATTGTTATAATCATCACTTACACAAATGATTGCAATAGCATCTTCACTGGTCACCTGTGTTCACGCTTGCCATTCCTATGCTTTTCCTATTCTCAACACAGAAGCTTAAGTGATCCTTTAAAAATGTTGCTATCTTGCTCAAAGTCATTCAGTGGGATCCTACAGATATCAGAATAAAAGTCTTGTTTAATCTCTCAAGCTTTATTTTTACTCTCAAGTGATTGTTTTCAAATTTCACCTCACTACACAGCCCTCCTTACTGCAGCTGTTATGCATCAGCTTTCAGAAAAACCAATTTACCAAGTTGCTCTCACCTTATATTGAAAAGTACTTCTGAAAAGTTCCTCTTAACTATAATGGGAAGTGACTTTGCCAGAAAATAAAGCAGAAAAATATCTATTTATATTCAAAGACATTATCTCTATGCATCCTTAATGAGGAGACACTTATCAGAAAACCAGGATTCTTCCCCTTCTATTCTGTTTCCACCTTCATTGGTGTAACACCAAACGAGGATACTGAAATACAATTTTGATGCTAACCATCCAGTGCTAGTGTTTGTCTGGCTGGCTAAAAATATAGACATTCTAATAGTCCCTGCATGTTCAATAATTTGCTAGAACAATGCACAGAACTCACTGAAAGTATTATATTTAAGATTACAGATTTATTATAAGGATAATAAGGTGAGCTATGGGAGGCTAACAAACAGAAAGCATCTGTGCCATTTCCCCGTGGAGTCATGGCATACTCTACCTGAATATCAGTATTTCTCAACCAGGTGAATGTGTTCACCAACTAGGACACTCTACTGGGCCTCAGTGTCCAAAGGTTTGTTGTTGTTGTTGTTGTTGTTGTTTCATTATGTAGACATGATTGACTAAATAATTGGCCACATAATCGAATATAATTTCAAACCCCTTGTTTTCCTGGGATGCCTGGCAGATGAAAGTCTAACCCTTAAGTCATATGTTTCATCTTTCAAATGACCATCTTCCATCTTGAAATTATGTAAGAGTCTACAAAAACTCATCTATTAGTACAACAAAGACACTTTTTTTTTTTTTTTTTTGAGCTGAAGTCTCACTTTGTCATCGAGGCTAGAGTGCAGTGGCGCAATCTTGGCTCACTGCAACTTCCATCTTCCGGGTTCAAGTGATTCTCCTGCCTCAGCCTCCAGAGTAGCTGGGATTACAGGCACTTGCCATGACCACGTCTGGCTAATTTTTGTATTTTTAGTAGAGAAAGGGTTTCGCCATGTAGGCCAGGCTGGTCTCGCATTCCTGACCTCAGGTGATCTGCCTGCCTCGTCCTCCCAAAGTGCTGGGATTACAGGTGTGAGCCACTGCATCCGGCCTAAAGACATTCTTTTCAGTCAGAAAATCCTAAGCATTTTTGAAGCTGTGTACCAGGAATCGGGGACCAAAAAATATATGTATATATATTATATAACATACCTCACCTTCCCATTTCCTCACTCCTATCAGGGCCAAGAGAGTCAGTTACTTCACATATGCAATGAGAACATAAAAAATAGTGTCAACCGAAGTGATTTAAAAGTCTATTGACTTCTTCTTAATCCAACCCTCATTGTTTCTGCTTTGCCACCATGAACTTTATCAGCTAAAGTCATTTGCTTTCCAATAAAATAATTTCCAAATTCCCTAGGACCTGATACCCCATACATTCTTTCACACATACATTCTTTCAAATCGCATACATTCTTTCAAATCATGGCCACAGCCACCTGTCATGTCACTAACATCAACAAGTTTACTTTTTTCTCAGTTGAATTATATTCTGATAATTTTTTTGCCCAAGCCTGCCTTATTATAGTAAATTATGAACAGGAACTTGATCCATTTTCCACCCCCAGCCTTGATACTCATTAGCCTTAGGGTGATAGATTTGATCAAAGAACACTGAAGGTAACTGAGCCTCAGAATTTAGAATGATTCTATTGATCATACAACAAACATGACATGAAAGTCAGATGTTGCCAGACTTACTTTCTTTAAAAACAATGGATAGGAAATTTGGCCCATTCCTCTCCGTTTGTAGCCCTGCTGCAAGGTCACTATGGTAACCAATAAAAGACCAGAAAGAAAGATCTTCAATATTATCACCTAGAAATCTTACTCATCCTTTCAAATTCCAAGGAAGCCATGTATAGTTTCAAAAATCCTAAAAATTAGATCATACCTATACATAGGGACAATATTTTTTTGGTGTTATAATCTGTAATCTTGTGCACCTGGTGACTATAGCTAACCATAGGCAAAATATTCTCCCAGAAGTAAACGGCAATATCCTCAAGTTAGTAGTTAGGATTCAAAAGAATTACATAAAACCCATTTTACAATATTTGTTCTTTCAAAAAATATTCTACTTAAAGAAATAATGTCAAATAACTAGTAGATAAAAGGGAATACAGTTTTAATTTTCACTATGGAATTTCTTCTAAATCTAGTAAATATCAAGCCACTTTTCAATTTATGGTAGGCAAATCTAGTGTCAGACCTCTGAATTCCTATGTTATTAATATTCTTAAAGCCATTGATTCGTAAAAAGTCTCAACTAAGTACACCTAACACTTTAACGGGCCCATAAGAGAATATAAATCTCTGAGCCATCTTAAAGTGAGGCCCAAATTCACACAAAGGGAAGGAAAAACAATTAATAGCTTTTTATATTTTGCCTTAAAATCTTCAGATCCATTTTTTGAATCCACAATAATGCGGTTTGTTTCACTATTTTTAAAAAGGTGTTGTAAATGATATACTATAGATTAATTTGAATTGTCTAATCTCTTTGAGGAAAATCTTGTTCTTATTTTTCATACTTTATGTCTTTAGTAAACACTGGCTTCTGAAAGGCAGCAGACTGGGATTGTCTAAAATGTAAAAGAAAAGACTAAGTAATGACCTGTGGAGCTTGACTTTGGAGTACTCATGTACCTCCCAGTTTCTGCCATGTCTAAGAAGAATAATTTCAAATGCAAAGGCAAAAAATAGTATCATCCAGAATCATTTGGGAATGGAAATCATATTGCTAACAGAAACCGCAGACAAAGCAGATGGCAGGACCGTGAGGTATTTTAAGCTAAAAGAAAAATAGTTTAGCTTTAAAGGTGACTGAAAGCCTATTAGGAACACAATAAGAATTAAACAATAATAAATGTTTATAAGAGAAAGGTTTAGCTCTTACAGTTGAAGTTAGAAATGTGTGAAAGACAAGAATCATGCAAAATAAGACAGAGGGATTTAATTATTTCTAAATATTCAGGTTAGGAGAGAGCTGAAAACTAGGAAGAATATGCAGAGAAATACACCAGGAGAATGATATGGAGGGAGGGTAAGGAGATGGGGTAGGCAGGAGGAGTATGCAAAGGGAATATGCAGGGGAATTCATTGGAATTCAGGGCAAGTTATAGAGAGGAGGAAAAGGGAAGGTCTGTCTGAGAAGACTGAGTAAGGCCCTACTGAGAAACCTCATATCCAGAACAATATTTAAAAGCATTCTTCGAACAGAAAAATTGACGTCTAAGAAATGACTGGGAATCTCTCCTTTGATGACAGGGGAATAACCACAACAATCGTAACAGCCAACATGCAGTGAGTGATCACTCTATGGTAAGCACTGTGCTGTGGACTTGGCCTGCTTTATGTCATTTAATCTTCACAGAAAATCTATACGTTCTGCAATCTTTACTTATTTCCTAGAATAAAGAGGTCATTGATCAGCTTTGAGTCTTAAAGCTGACTTTCATGACCTCTTTAGTAGAGAGTTGTTCAAAGAAAAAGCTTTTCTGAATTTCATTATTCTGACCTTCATCATAAAAAGAGGTAGCCCTGGCTAACATAAATACAGAATATTATTGGAGGCGGTGGGGGGAATCCCAACCAGACTCAAAGGATTTGGCAAAAGTCAAAGACTTTTGGTCCCATGGATTATGGGAAGAGACAGGAGACATAGGGAGCTCTAGGTCAAACATACAGGAATTAATGCCTCCAAAGGATGAACTCATAGATACAGGAGTAGAAAGAATTAGCTATATGGGGAACCTGAGGGATTGAGGGGTATTGGCCCACTTTCAGGCCTTTAGGAGATTCTCCACAGACTGCCACTTCTCCCAAAATTGCAGGGTAATAGTGCAGTAAAATAGGCAAAAAGCAGCTACACAGGTGAGCTGGAAGTCATTCTGATCTCTGTGTGCTGGAAGTTGTGAGAAAGGGACCCAGAAGTGTCCATGTATCCAGTGAGGAAACACAGATGTGTTAAGAAAGTTTTTGCACCAGCAGAAGCCTGGGGTTAAAAATAAAGGCGTGTGAGCTGTGGGGACTTTGAATCATGCGATAAATGGCCAGGATTAAAGACTTTAGCCACAGCTGACTGAAGCATCATAACCTCAAAAAGCCAGACGCTTTTATGTCTCACTTCAAGAGCTACCAATCCAGGAGGAAACTAGACCAGGCACCCTGGAGAAAGTCTAGCAAGCCTGCGGAGGACAACATGTTCATACAAACACCTAAGGCTTTCTCTGCTAATCTGAGGTCATGGCCCCTCTCTAAACACCTAGTCCAAGCCTTGGAGGGGAGAGTTGGAGAGGAAGAGAAGGAGAGTGGAACATGAAAAGACAGCATTTTGTCCAAAAGTGACTGTTTACAGGGAGAGACAGATTATATTCCCTGATGGATCTAAACTTCCCACGCTGTAAATAAAACTTAGAACTCCAAGCCATCACCATCCTATTCGAATACCCAGGGGTAAGAGTGCTTATGTACCAAGTGTGAATAAATTTTTGGTATTGTGACACTAGATTTGGGGTTTTGGCTTTGTTGTTGGATGTTGCATCAATAAATATGTTTTCTCCGTCAAAGGGAAATACAATTCTTAAATCATCTATTATTTGAGGAGTTTAATGATCCTCCTACAGAACTATATCGGCTGTCTCTTTTTATTTATGATTGTTTGATAATTAACTTAATACCTCTGGTTATTTCCATAATTAGATTCTAGCCAATTTTGGTATTGTACTGTTATCATTAAAATGATCATCTAAATTTGATCTCAACTATATTTTTTTCTTGTCATTAGTTTTCATTGGTTGGTTTAGTATGTTATTCATTTTTTAAATTCTTGAGTTGAAAATTTTGTGTATTTTTTTCAACATAAATATTGTGTTATTACAATAGGCTTCCTAAATTTAATTCTTTTAGTGGGCATTTGTTAATTGCCCATCTGGCATTAATCCCTTCCCCGCTCCCTTTCCTTTCTTGACAGTGTCCAGAATTTTGCAACCATGTAGTTGTAAACTGAAGAGGATATACACACACCATGTTGCCCAAGGACCTAGGGGCCTTCTGGTGAGAGCTGGAGGAGGTGCCAACTATTCCCTGAGAGGACAAGTTAAAGAGATTTGTCAGAAAGACTAGGATAGTACAGATCAAGATTTTTCATTACATGTATTTTTAAAGACACCATAATCAGATATTATGTATTTGCCTTTGTAAGAAAATTGCTAAAATTTCACCAAAGCTTGGCATTTTTTACATAAGCATCCCAAATAAGTTTTGCCTATATATTTTTATTTATATGCCACACTTACTGAACTGAGGCAAGGATTCAGAGCATTGGAGATGTGGCCAGATTTCTCTCTCTGCAGTTTCTGCTTTATTTTAGAGGTGCTGACTTAAACTAGGTACTGCAAAACTGTTGGGTAGCTATCCTAGTTTTACTAATTATAATCTTGCCCATTGGTGAAATAATCTTGAGGACTTATAATTTGGAAATATCTATGCATTCCTAGAAAAAAAACTTAATTTTTTACTATTCTTTTCCTAGATAGCTAGAATATTTTTCCTAATATTTTATTTATTGTTTGTTTTAATAAATGGCTTTGTGGCCAGAAATTTCACTACTATATAAAACTTCACTATTCAGCTGGGCACAGTGGCTCACATCTGTAATCCCAGCACTTTGGGATGCCGAGGTGGGCGGATCACCTGAGGTCAGGAGTTTGAGACCAGCCTGGCCAACAAGGTGAAACCCCGTCTCTACTAAAAACACACAAAAAAATTACCTGGGCATGGTGGCAAGCGCCTGTAATCCTAGCTCTTCAGGAGACTGAGGCAGAAGAATCACTTGAACTCAGGAGGGGTAGTTTGCAGTGAGCTGAGATTGAGCCACTGCACTCCAGCCTGGGCAACAAGACTGATATTGATCTCAAATAATAATAATAATAATAATAACTTCACTTTTCTATGTTTGCTGGGATAGTCCAAATTTATCTAGAACTTAACTCCTTTCTGCAGCTGGTGCCCTTTCCCTCACTGAAACTGTGTTATAGAGTATTTGCTTTATTTTTTTATTTTTATTTATTTATTTATTTTGAGACTGAGTCTTGCTTTGTTGCCAGGCTGGAGTGCAGTGGCATGATCTCAGCTCACTGCAACCTCTGCCTCCTGGCTTCAAGCGATTCCCCTGCCTCAGCATCCTGAGTAGCTGAGACTACAGGCGTGCACCATCATGCCTGGCTAATTTTTTGTATTTTTAGTAGAGATGGGATTTCACCATGTTGGCCAGGATGGTCTCAATCTCCTGACCTTGTGATCTGCCTGCCTCGGCCTCCCAAAGTGCTGGGATTACAGTCGTGAGCCACCGCACCCAGCCAAGTATTTGCTTTATTTAAAAACCTGTCTCAACAAAATGCATGCTGGATATCCACAAACAGGTTTTCATTGTATTTCTTCAAATTATTCCCAGCATGAAATTTGTACCAGTCTGAGACATCATGTCTATGGTCGTATATTCTCTTATAATAATAATATTTTGGAAATCTGGTCTGCATACATCTTCTCCATTGTTTTAGAAATCACGCTCAATCCAATGCTTACCTCTATCCTTCAATTATTTCTGTACTATGATACCCTGAAGGAATGTCTTGAAGTTCTCTCTCTTGTGGATGTTAACTTTTGCCATCCTGAAATGATGATACATATGTTTCCTAATGATTTGTATTTCTTTGACATTTAAATAAAAATTTGATCAGAATAGGAAATTACATAAATGGGTACAAATCATGATGTTGATTGTAGATGCAGCTTTTTTCCTAGGGGTGCCACCATTTAAATGATGTGAGATAATTCAGTACTGCCCTAGGTTATTTTATGTCCCTATATGTTTACACAACCTCAGAAGTTGAGTTAAGATAAACATTTCTCATGCAAAACTACCATCTGGTTTTATTGTTCTTCGATTTTCAGTAAAGCCTCTGAGATTTACCTATACAAACAGACGTACTGATGACTTCTCTCTTCCATATAAAAAGAGGATAATAAACAGAACCAAAATGCTCCCATTTTATACTATTTTTCCTATGATGTCCTAAACAATAAAGCAATAGCAATATAGATAAATGCTTGTAAATGCCCTTCTTTTTAAGAGCTGCAAATAAATTCTGAACATGTATTTGACCCTGGAATGTCAGCAGGAATTATCTGTAATGTTGACATTGCATAACAAAGCAATTCTCTTCTGAAATTGCTACATACAAATATCTCCATGGTTAATAGAATCTTGATCCATTATTTCAAGAAACACAATCAACATAGTCCCTTTCTTATTATACATAGCATATTTTTTCTATTTTCGTCTTCGATTAAAATCAATAGGTTGGGATATTATTTGTATTGAAATAATTTTATCTGTACATATAATATAAAATTCATCTTAGCATAGCTTTTATATAATCTCTTATATTTGTTTTCTATTGCTGCTTAGCAACTTTTCACACACCTAATGGCTTAAAATAATACCTATTCATTAACTCACAGATTTTATGAGTCAAGAATCTAAGCACAGATTAGCTAGGTCCTCTGTTCAGTTTCTCAGCAGGTTGAAATCTAGGTGTTGACTAGGGCTTCAATTCCATCTAAAGTTCAGAGTTTACTGTCAGTTCAGTGGTTTGGGGCCCAATTTAGTTCCTTCAATCTGTAGGACTAGGTCATTTACCTCCTAGAGGCTGCCTGTCATTCTCTGCCACATGGCCCTCTCCAAAGCATAGCAGTTTGCTTCTTTTCCAGGACATCAGGAAAATGTATTTCACTTTTAATCTCTCTGACTTCTGAGAATTCATTTTAAAGAAGTTATCTGGTTACATCACACCCATCTAGGATAGTCTCTATGTTGTTTAAATCAAAGTCAATTCATTAGGGACCTTAACTACAGATGCAAAATCTCTTCAGCAGTATAACACAATTCAATGGCATTGTTAACCATAACACTCCTGACACTGAAGATGTGGGTTTTTTTCCTCACACCTCACCAACCAATTTGCCAACTCTCCAGAGGCCAAATGCCGGATCTAGAATGAAATTTAATTTTGACACTATCTACCTGGAGTTAGTACAGACTCCACAGATTCAGAGCTCAGTCTCACGAGACTGTGCCCACTTCAGACGTCAATCACTAGTGCCGAGCTTTATGTATTCTCAACTGATCAGCTATAAAGTTGTGCAGTTCCCACAACCCCACCCTCAAGCTTGATAACTGTCTAGAATGTATCACAGAATTTAGGGGAGTGCTTTATTTACTCTTACCAATTTATTCTTAATGGATACAAATAAGTAGCCAGTTGAAGAGGTACCTGGGACGAGGTCCTGAGCACGGGAGTTCCTATCCCTGTGGAGTTTGGCTGCACCACCCTTCTGGCATGTGGATGTGTTCACCAACCAAGGTCTTTGAACCTCCTTGTTTAGGTTTTTTTAGTGACGATTTCATTACATATGCATAATTGGTTAAATCACAGTTATTGGTGACTAACTCAATCTCCACCCTTCTGCCCTCCCTGGAGTTCTAATAACATGGTTGGTTCCTCTGGTAACCAGCCCTTATCCTAAAGCTAGGCAGGGATATACCAAGAGTCACCTCATTGGCATAAACTCAGATATGGTTGAAAGGTAACATTATAAATAACAAAAGATGTTTCCCTCACCTCCACAACTCAGAAAATTGTAAGTTTTAGGAATTCTGCGCCAGGAGACAGGGATAAAAACCAAATATATATTTCTTATGATATCACAATATAACAATAATAATGGAAATAAAATCCCATCATATTCTTAAATCCCACTCACACACAAACAAACAGCATTACATGAGGCAATAGACCAGGGGGAAAAATTTTCTGGGTCATCTTAGAATTTTGCCTACCACAACAGTCTAGTCAACCAATGGAGACATAAGCTATTATCAATTACATAAAAATCACAGAACTGAAAATTAGGGAAATATGACTAAGATCATAATTACTACTTATTTTTATCCTTACTCTGTTCCAGGAATTTTACTTTGTGATCAGAGACTAATTAAATCTTTGCAACAACCTTATTTATTAAGTATTATTGACATTATCATTTCCAAAATTTACAGAGGTATAACAGTTGGCTAGAGGTCACATAGCCTTTGAGTGGCAAAGACTGCTGAAGTGCAGACTCTCTAACACTGGTGTCTGTGCTCCTGCTGTATAAGCTATCTTTTCAGCCTCATACAACCCTCACTATTTGTTGATAAAGAGGTAAGAAGATAATTATTGGGGTCATACCTGTTTAGAAGCCCTCAGTCTTAGGTAACAGTGCTATGAGAGGATAAGATGCTGAAGAGGTGAGAGTCTGCTCAAGGGCAGACTTAATGGTTGTCCTTCCTATGGGAATATTGGGTGTGTGCATCAGAATTGTGGCAAGTGGGGTGACAGTTGGTAATGGACTCCCCATCTTTTGGGGCTGGATTGCTTCTAATAGATTGAGTATCTGAGCCACAGATCATGCTGTAGCATTGAGGACCTGATTCCCAGAAATACCTACCACCACATGTGTCTTGTGTAGAATTATTAGCTAGAAGAACCGGCCTGAATTCAAGCTTTTGAAGATGTTGGGAGTGGTGATAATTTCAACAGTATGGCTAACAACAAAACTAGTCCAGGCAAATGTGTCACTCTGTACATACAAATAACCAAGACAGATTTGCCTCTGCAAATATGTAGTTATGACTAACAAACTTAATAATTCGAAATAAGTGAGTATGCCAGACAAATGGATCATTCCAAAACCACAGGTATCTTTGGACACAAATTATTATGGACATAGAGTCTACTTCAGACATGTTCACTTCTCACACACTGAGAAGCTCAACACACTGATAACAGGATGCACAGGGATGGCTCCAAACACACCAAACTCTTTGGGCATCTTGATTTTTTTGCCAAAATCATGTGAATACATTCACGTGAACACATATTAGGAATCACTTGGTCAGTTTAAGATTGAAATAAGGGAACCACATTGACATTATTATGAGGGCTCATCAGATCAATATCTGAATTCTTGTTCACCTGGTTATTTGAAATACTTAAGTATGCTTCCTCAAGACGAGTTGTTTTTGTGCAGCTACTGCAGGCAATGATGTGCAAATAATTAGTAGTCACTGATAATTATTTAATAATTAATAATTATTATTAATCAATACATGTAATGCAGGTAAAATACTTAAGGTTATTTAAGAATTATATGCATTTTTATTCTTTGCTTAATGTTTTCTTTCAAAGTGATCTTGAAATTTCCATAAAACATTAACTTCAGTCCCCTATTTTCAACTTAATAAGGTGCATAAAGGTTTGAGAGGGCAAGCTTGTCTAAAAATCTCCTTATCCTTCTCAAGCCTGTATTTAGTTGTAGATATCTACAAATTCCTTTCTCAAGAATTAAATTATTGGACTTCTTTATTTTTTTTCTGGGAATATTGAGTTTGCTACTTGTCACTACAATGGAACAAATAATTAAACTACATTAACAGTTTATTAAGTTGGAACAAATAATTAAACTACATTAACAGTTTATTAAGTTCTGATAGAATGAATGTGTTGTGTAAGGTATATTTGCTTTTATTTTGCAAAAAAAAAGGTTTTCTGAGTGTTTCAGCCTCTGTGGAAATGTAGGGTCCTTATTCCAGAGTCAGTTTGCTACTCCTAAATTATAATTGCTAATTCTTTAAAAAGATTTCTTAGAATATAAAGTCTTTATGCTTTTATAGTTCCTGTTTTCTCCTACGACTTCCCTGCTACAATTACTGAATACTGTCTACCTTGCTAAATGAGAGGGTTTACTAAATAACATTTTGGTTCTAAGCCTAGTCTTAACATTCCCTGGATCAGTTATAGGAGCGCCCCTTTACCCAGTTCAAAGGATGGACTTTCTGTCCATGGTCTTGCTTTGAAGGCAAGCCTCCTTTCTATTGCTGAAGTAGGTCCTATATATTTGTAGATGGCCTTCTCACAGCATTTCATCCCCTAATTCCACTGGTTAATTTGAGGTAAGCATATGACCCAATTAGAACCAATTAGACATTCACTGCATGTATGAAGAGAAGAATGCTCCTTTACCAGTGGATTCTCACTGTGGACAATGGGAACCTAGGACTGCTGGAGACTACCATGTGACACCTGAAAATGAGGGCAACAGAACAGAAGGCAGAGTCAGCACTGGAAACCTGTTTCTGAATGCAGCTGTTTCTGAATCAGTATCCAAACTTGGACTTTTCTACTGCAGAGGACATTTAGTTTTCTTCTTTTCTTATTGAGTAGGTTTTTCCCACTTATAACAGGAACTTTTCAAAACAACACATTATTGCTGCAAAGAAAATGCTGCAGCTGTCATGAGAGTGTATGAGCAAGGATCTTAACCTGCCCTAAAGGATCAAAGGAGAGTTACCTAAAAGTAATGATATCAAAACTGAGATGTGAAAAATGTGTAAGAACAAGCCACGCAAAGGAGAAAAAATGGGAGCAAAGGAAAAGTTTCCAAATGGAATGAAGAACTTGTGTAAAGGATTTCTTCAACATTTAAGAAACAAATTGAAGAATGGGATATGTAGAAAGAGTGAAAAAAATGTGATAATACTGGGGAGAAAGAAACTTTCTAGGCCATGAGGTTGACTTGTTATTGGCCAATGTAAACTTTTTGTAATCAAAAAATTAATACATGCAGATGGTCAGAATTCAGACAGTGCTGAGGATGCTATTGATGCCTTCTCACAAAGCCCCAGGGAGTTTCAGTGCCTCTTTCTTTTCTTCAAGAAAAAATAACTAATGTTCACACACACACATAAAATACTTATTTAAATGTTTATGGTGTTTTTTGCTAAATACTACAAACAAATCGAACATTTTTCATCTGGTAAAAAGAAAAACAAAGTCTCGTACATCCGTATAATGAATGGTATATTACTCAGCCAATGGGAAGAATGGGGGAGGATTACGTATTTGTGTATGAAAGGAAGAGAGCTAGAGCTAGAATTGATTTTTTTTTAACTTTCTGTATAAGTTTGAGATTTATACAAGACACTCTAGTGAGAAGTCATGTAGTAAATCTTATCTTTCTTTTTAAGCACAGAGAAGAGGTTAGAATTTGATAGTAGTTTAGTTACTATACAGAAGAATAAATGCAGTTAAATATGGAGAGGTTAGCAGTATCCCAAATGTACAGGAATATCATACCACTTCACTATCTGCATACACGTTTTTGCATGAAAAACTAGAAAAATATGTAAAAAATTTAGTATTTATAGGCTATACATTTAAAAAAGAGTTTGTGTCTTATAAAAATATATTTCTCCAATCAAGATTATCTACTTTATTAACTAAAACTATGTCAATGAGAAAACTGGCGCTGTTTTTTTACTACTAAAATATTTATATATGAACATATGAGAAAATAAGTGAAATACATACACACATTTCAAATCTTTCACTGTTAATATCACTTGAAGGTTTTTCATTTCTAGAGAAAGTTCATGCCTATTATCTCATTTCACCTTAAAACAACCTCCAAGGAAAGATATTATTATCAATCTCATTCTACAGATGAGGAAAATGAAGTTCAGAGAGGTGAAGTCTGTTGCTAATTGTGTCTGTGGCTAAGCAGGGACTAAAATGAATTCATCCCCTTCAATGCAAAACATGCTGAGCATCCACCATAAGCCAGATAAATTGGAAATTACTGATGGCCACAGATAAAATTAAAAAGCATCCAATTATCCCTTCTCCAGGTATTGTAGCCTCTTAGCGCTTAAGACTGGGCAAGGCATGATCACACTTACCCCCCTGAAGTGACAGCAATGATGAATGTTTGGGTACTTCAGCAGCTCGCACAATACTTCCTGCACATGGACTGTTTCGAGTACATCTGGAGGCTGCATTCTAGCATTTAGAAACCACAGTCTGAATTACAGCCAAAAATCCCTCTAGCTCCACTGTCATTTATACCAGGCTTCAGGACATAATATTGGGGACAAGTAATTCTAAAGAGGCTAACCTCCAGGAAATGTACCGTCCAAGCCTTATCCCCAAAGCTTCCCATTCAGAAGTTTGAAGTGTGGCCCAGTCGTCTGCATTTTTAGCCACTCACCCAGCAGCACTGATGCAGGTATTCCATAGAAACTATACTTTGAGAAACACTGCCCTGGAAGCCTTTTGCTTTTTCTCACTCTTTTGCTTTGGAGAAACTGGACAGCTGCATTTAAAAATAAATTAGGTGCTAGAATATAAAATTAGGTTAAGGATCTCAAGGTAGCTTGTCATTGGTCTAATAGATTTACATTTTTAAATGAAATGTGAGCATACTAATATTTATCATTTTCTCAGTCACTCATGCCTGAAATTGGATGATCTGTTGTTTCTGCATTAACTATTGTAATAATGTTAGTATAATCATCTAGTAGCAGTTATCATTGCTAAATTCTGAGATTTGCCCTGAAATGCCATCCATTTAAATATATACAAACATACATAGAAATATCAACCTGGTCAGCTGAAATAACAATCTTCAAACAAGACCACCTTTCTCCGAACAACATCTCAGCAGTTTCTGAGTTTGCCATTCTATTTTTAATGGACATATTTTATTAAAATTTTGTTTGCTTTTAAAAAATACTAACAAATAGTACCACAAACTGGAGGTTTCATTGCATTAGTCAGCCTGTGCATTTCATAACGGCATTAGTTTTCTCAGATTGTTGCTTATGTATTTCAGAGTCATAATTTCAATTCAATCAGTAAATTGCAGTGAATTTCCACTTATTTGTGATAGTATGAAAGGGCAGTGATTTACCAGGAAGCTTTCAGTGTAAATTGTATGAGCCAGGACAGAAATCTAAATACTATTAATCCTTTGTGTGTGTGTGTCAGCATCATGCATTTTGATGACACATTTAAAAACTAATGCTTCAATGTGAATTTGGAAGTTAAAACTCCATATCTGAAAAAGAAAACAACACAATAAAGCATTCTAAGAAACCAGGTAAAACTGAAATAGTCTCATCCAGTTTTATTATGTTTCTTGTCCTTTCAAGGTTTAAATGGCGTTGATTGAGTGCCACATATTTACAGAACATGCCAAATATTTATAATAGTTCATCATTTTATCTTTGACAGGGACACTTAAGCATTTCTCTCTATATCCCCATTCGCTTTTACTTGTTTAGTTTCACTTTGTAAAGCCATTCAGTTGGCATAAGACACTAAAAATGTCAGAAGATAGCAGAAATAAAAATAATAACCTGTATTTTTTTCTCAAGCAGCCTTTCCATTATTATTGCACACTTCAGTAGTTCAAACCCTTTCTCACTTAAGTTGAATCAGTAATCATTAATATCTAAGTAAAACCATAATTTAAATCAAATTTAAGCTAAGCACCTATTTTTTTTTCTCTCTCTGTATGGTTAAAGGCTTAAAATAGAAAAGACTGATAAAAAAAAAAAAGACACAAAGGATAAACTGCATGCTGGTGGGCAGTGGGATGTTATTGAGCTCCTTCTCCACCATTACAATGATCTGTCCTCAGTTTTCATTAATCACTGTGCTGTTAGCAACATGGTGGTTAAAAGGGGCCAAGACGTCTCTCGTTTACCAGCATAAAGGGTAGAGAGATTTTCCACAATTTGCAGCATTCTAGAATTTATCTTCTGAAGGAATTAGCTCCAATAATGGTACCATTAGCTCACATCAGAAAATGAGTTTTACCGACAACTAATGAAACCTTTCAACAAAGAAACGGGAAAAGCTGACATTTATGAAAGGCAGCGTATCTTTACTAACTAGGTGCTGTTGAATTAACGATTTGAGAGTTGATCCTCAGACACTGAATTGGAAGTGCTCTTAGTCTTTATTTTGTTAATGGTAGTTTATCCAGGATGTGCTCCCTGGGAAGCAGCCAGCAGGAGGCTTATTAGAAAATGTTCCTGGGATCAACACCTGTGGAAGGACGGAGTAAGAAAGGAAGCAAAGTTATGTTCTGAGAGAAACTGAGCCACAATGAAAGCTCCTTAGCCCGTCCATGAGGAGATGTATTGCAGAAAAATCCCTTCAATGTTGCCCTGAGTTGAGTTCATGGGGACAGACTTTTATACCCACTTCTGGCTGACCACCTGCAAAGCAGGTGTGATCTTGGTTAATGAGGCAGCTCTTTTCAACTCAATTGCTGTAGGTTTCTAACTGATTAAGGTTTTCTTCTGGCAAAGCTTCCAGTAGTTGGGGAAGTAAGTCCTTTTCTCAAGGGGAGTTTGAGTGCAGCATTCACTATAAACCAAAGTTCAAGTAGCGTATCTATCTGTCTATCTGTCTCTATTTGACACACAAAAATCAAGTATTGTAAATTAGTCTACAAAAAAAAAGGTACAATACAAATATCTTGCACTTTATTTTAAGCTCAGGAATGCAATGGTTCTATGATTCGAAAATCTGTCTTTTAGGGCCAATTTTTATCTACAAAACTAAAAGGCTAAACTAAACCCAAGACAGCCAAGATTTTATATAAAGGGCCAGAAAGTAAACATTTTTGGTTTTGTGAGCCATATAATCTTTGTCTCAACGATTACACTCTGCCTCTGTGGCATGAAAGCAAACACAGGTAATATGTAAATGAGTAAGTGTATCTGTGTTCCAATAAACCTCTATAGGCAAAAAAGATTTCAATCCACAGGCTGTAACTTGCTTGTCCCTGAACTAGATAATCTCTATTATCTTTTCAATTACTAACATTATACGTTTTTGTAATTTCTTCTCAGAATTAGATAATAGATTCCTTCTTTAACTTATGTACAATCATATGCCACATAATGTGGTTTTGGTCATCATTGGATTGCATATACAATGGTCGTCCCTTAACATTGTAATAGAGCTTAGTGACATTATAGCTATGGTAATGTCATAGTGCAACACATGACTCATGTTTGTGGTGCTGCTGGTGTAAACAAACCTAATGCACTGCCACTTGCATAAAAGTATAATTAATGATGTATAAAAGTATAATCAACTAATAATGGGGTATGTTCTAAGAAATACATCACTAGGTGACTTTGGCATTATGCAAACTTATAGATGTAATTACACAAACCTTGATGGTAAAGTATACTACACACCTAGGCTACAGGATATAGCCTGTTACTCCTAGGATACAAACCTGTACAGCATTTTACTGTACTGAATGCTGTAGGTAAATGTAATACAATTATAAATATTTGTGTATCTAAACATAGAAATTATACAGTAAAAATACGGTATAAAAAATAAAAAATGGTCCACCTGTATAAGGCACTTACCAGGAATGGAGCTTCAATGACTAGAAGTTGCTGTAGGTGGGTCAGTGAGTGAGTAGTAAGTAAATGTGAAGGCCTAGGACACTACTTTATGATACTGTACACTTTACCAACACTGTACACCTAGTATATACTAAATTAATTTAAAAAATAAAGTGTGTTATGACATTACAACATCACTAGACAATAGAAATTATTAAGATCCATTATAATCTTATGGGACCACTGTCATTGTATACATGGTTCATTGTAGACCAAAATGCCATTATCTGGTGTTTGACTTTACAACAGATATAATTATGTACAGTACATAATATTTTATAATGATAAACAATTATGTTACTGGTGTATGTGTTTACTATATTATACTTAATATTACTATTTTAGAGCATACTTTTTCTACCTATTAAAAAAATTAACTGTAAAACAGCCTTAGGCAGAACCTTTAAAAGGTATTCCAGACGAAGGAATCGTTATCATAGGAGATAACAGATTCATGCATTATTGCCCCTGAGGACCTTCCAGTGGGACAGGATGTGCAGGTGGAACACAGTGATATTGATGATCCTGACCCTGTGCAGGCCGAGACTAATGTGTGGGCTTGTGATTTAGTTTGTAACAAAAAAAGTGTACAAAGTAAAAAAAAAAAAAAAAAAAAAAAAAATCCCAAATAAAATATATAGAATAAGGATATAAAAAAAGAAAATATTTTTTACAGCTGTACATTGCATTTGTGTTTTAAGCTAGCTGTTACTACAGAAGAATAAAAAAGTTTTAAAAAGAAAAAGTATATAAAGTAAAAAGTTACAGTAAGCCAAGGTTAATGTATTACTGAAGAAAGACTCTTTGAAATAAACAATGTAGCCTAATTATACAGTGTTTATAAAGTCTACCATAGTGTACAGTAATGTCCTAAGCCTTCATTTCACATTCACTCACCACTTACTGACTTGCCCAGAACAACTTCCAGTCCTGTAAGCTCCATTACTGGTAAGTGGCCTATACAGGTTTATTTTTATGTGCAAAATATTTTTCTTTTGTACCATATTTTTACTGTACCTTTTTTATGTTTAGACATATTTAGATACACAAATACTTACCATTACGTTACAGTTGCCTACAGTAGTCGGTACAGCAGCATGCTATACTGGTTTGTAACCTAGAAGCAGCAGGCTATACCATAAACCTAGGTGTATAGTAGGCTCTGCTATCTAGGTTTGTGTAAGTACACTCTACAATGTTTGGACAATGACAAAATCATCCAATGAGGCATTTCTCAGAATGTATTTCCATTGTTCAGTCACTGATTACTGTACTATAATTCCTTCTAGAAATAAAGAATAGACAAAAAAGTAAATGTTCAAAATTGAAAATGCCATAGTATTTTTCTTACTTTAGTAACTAAAAATATTTATGAATTAATTTTAGTCACAGATATTACTTGTAAAATACATTTACCCAATAGGAAAATTACTTTTTAAAAACTAATATATTGGCTTTTTCTAAATTGCAGGCAATACTTGTAAAATACATTTACCCAATAGGAAAATTACTTTTTAAAAACTAATATATTGGCTTTTTCTAAATTGCAGGCAAATTTTCTAAGAGTTCCCCGAAAATGAGGGTAAAGATGTTTATTTAGAAAACCTTGCTTTTTCCTATCACTATAACCACAAGATATTTCTAGAAATAGTTCAAGGTTTTTATATTTGGGGTTTCTTTTGTTCAGCTGAATTCTGGATTGCAATGGGAAGGAGGCAGAGACAGAGAGCAGACCACATAGGGGGTCAATGAATCAATTTTCTTCAGTTTCTGGTTGAAAACCAGATATGAAAGCACCCTAAGAAAGCTCCTAAATCAATGTAGTCTCTCATGACTTTAAAGCCTCAAAATTTGAGCTCCTTCAAGCAACTATTTGAATATGAAAAGGCTGAAATCTGGAAAATATGAACATATTTTTCTCTTTTTTCTTAGTGTATGACCTTCTGCCTTTCTGACTCAATGCATTAACCTGAAGGATTAGAAAATGACCATTACAAATGAATACAATGAAAAATAAAGAATAAATGTTTAGTTTCAGACATTTAACATAGAATTTTGCAGCAAGACTAGAGTCTCATAAGATGGGCTACTGCCTTGAGAAAGGATTTTTTAAATTCCTTTATGTATCTCTTCACCAAATCAAGAAACAAGGTCAAAAAACATGAGACAGAGAGTTTTTTCACACTGATAAAAATACATTTTTTTTTTAACTTTAAGATAGCTGGCTGTACTTGTTCTATAAACAGGATAAATACCAAAGAACATTGACTAAATCCAACACCTATCCATGAAAAAAACTCTCAAAAAAATAAAAATAAAGGGTAATTTCTACAATATGATGAAAAGCATCTATAAAAATTCTGATGGTTAACACACTTAATGGAAAGACTGCATGTTTTCCTTCAAAAATCATGAACAAAACAAAGATATCCTCTATCGTCACTCTTGGAAGTTCTAGGCTTCTCAATTGGGAAGAAAGAGAAGAAAAGAGAAGGAAGAGGAAGGAAGGAAGGAAGGAAGGAAGGAAGGAAGGAAGGAAGGAAGGAAGGAAGGGAGGGAGGGAGGAAGGAAGGAAGGAAAGGGAGAGGGAGGGAGGGAGGAAGGAAGGAAAGAGAGAGGGAGGGAGGAAGGAAGGAAGGGAGGGAGGGAGGGAGGGAGGGAGGGGAAGAGGGATAGAGGGACGAGTCCAATTGGAAAGGAAGAAACAAAAATGTCCCTATTAACAGATTATGTGACTGCTTACATAGAAAATTCCAAGAATCTATAAAGAATAGCTCCAAAAGTAATAAGTAAATTCATAGTAGTCACAGAATATAATATTAACACACAAAATTCAATTAAATTTATCTAACCAACAATAAATGTGCAAAAGCCAAAACTGAAAACACCATATCATTTTCAAGTATTCCAAAAGATGACTCATATATAAACAAAAAAATATGTATAGAATCTTTACTTGAAAATTTAAAAAGCACTGATTAAAGAAATTAAAGAAGACAATTTAATGTGGAATCATATTATGTTCATGAATTAGAAGATTCAACATAGCAAAAATGTCAGTTCTCTCCAAATTGATCTATAGATTCAACGCAATTCTTATAAAAATCCCAGCAAGATTTTATAAACAGACACAGACAAGTTTATTCTGAAATATATATGGAAAGGCAAAATGGCTGTATAATAACTACAATAATTTTAATGAAGACTAAAGTAAAGTAGAGGACTCATACAATTCAATGTTAAGGCTTACTATATAACTATGTAATCAATATAATGCTTTATTGGTGGAGAAAAAGGAACATAAATCAATAGAACAGAATAAAAAGCCCAGAAATAGAACCACATAAATATGGTCAAACAAATTTTGAAAAAGAAAAGCAACAATTAAATATAGAAAGGATTGCTTTTTCAACAAATGGTGCTGGAGCAATTGAAAAATTATGGAAAGTAAAAGAAAGAGCCTCAACCTAAAACCTCACACTTTATATAAAAATTA
The DNA here is from genome assembly GCF_009828535.3 of Hylobates moloch. Lineage (NCBI taxonomy): Eukaryota > Metazoa > Chordata > Mammalia > Primates > Hylobatidae > Hylobates > Hylobates moloch. The sequence goes on from NW_026652290.1 coordinate 21,269,347, forward strand.
ACTCAAGGCCGGGCACGGTGGCTCACCACTGTAATCCCTGCACTTTGGGAGGCCGAGCCAGGTGGATCACGAGGTCAAGAGTTTGAGACCACCCTGGCTAACACTGCGAAACCCCGTCTCTACTAAAAATACAAAAAATTAGCCAGGTGCGGTGGCAAGCACCCGTAGTCCCAGCTACTCGAGAGACTGAGGCAGGAGAATGGTGTGAACCCAGGAGGTGGAGTTTGCAGTGAGCCCAGATGGTGCCACTGCACTCCAGCCTGGGTGACAGAGCAAGACTCTGTCTCAAAAAAAAAAAAAAAAATTAACTCAAAATAGATCATGGGCTTAAAAGTGAAATGTAAAGTTATAAACTTTTTAGGAAAAAAAAGAGAAAATCTTTGTAGCTTAGATTTAGAAAAGATTTATTAGACTTAACACCAAAAGCATGATTCAAAAAAGGAAAATTTAATAATCACATTTAAGATTAACACTTTTAATTCTTCAAAAGATTCTGTGAAGATGAAAAATAAGCTGTAGACAGAGAAAACATTTGCAAATTACAGTAGCAACAAAGCACTTGATTTAGAATATATAAAGTTCAAAACTCAGCAATAAAAACAATCTAATTTAAAATTACACAGAAGCAGCAGACATTTCACTAAGAAGTATAAACAGATGACAACATGAAAAGATGTTCAACATCATTAGCCTCAGGGAATGCAAATCAATAGCCAAATGAGATACAACTATGTACATATCAGCATGACTAAATTAAAAATTAACAAATAAGCAAAATATGATAACACCAAATGCTGATGAAGATGTAGGGGAACTGCATTACTCACATTTGCTAATGGAAATACAAAATCACATAGGCACTCTAGAAAAGAGTATGTCAGTTCCTTACAAACTAAGCATGCACTTACCACACAACCCAGAACTGTACTCTTTCACATTTGTATCAGAGACAGAAAAACCAATGTTTACACAAAAAACTGTATACTAACTAATGCCCATAGTCACTTTATTCAATAGCTCCAAAATGGAAGCAACTCAAATGTCCACCAGGTAAATGGTTAAACAAAATGTGGTACAATCACACCACAGAATACACGCTAATTAGCAATAAGAAGAAACAGACCAACTTGTGTATGAAGGTAATTCTACTGAGTAAAAATTTCCAATCATAAGGTTAGATATACCTGTTCGACTTATAAAACATTTTTGAAGTTACAGAATTAGAGAGAAAAAAAAGAGATTTGATATTTCCAGGGATTATGAACTGGAGAAGGAAATGATGGCAAGAAGATGGATGTTTCTGTAAAAGTATAGCAGGAAAGATCCCTGAAATGAAACTATCTGTTCTGTATCTTGACTGTGGTTGTCATGTGAATCTTCACATCTGACAAAATTGAATAGAAATAAATATATGCACATACAGATGTGTGCACACAAGCATATGAATTACACAAATCAGTGCTTGTAAAACTGTGGATTCTAAATAATGTTGGTGCCTTTTATCCATATTAATTTGCTGATTTTGCTATGCTTATGTAAAATATTACCACAGAAAAAACCTGGTGAAGGGTATGCAGAATCTTATTATTTCTTACAACTCTACATGAACCTATGATTCTCTCAAAACATTTTTCTCGAGGTGGGCGAATCACCTGAGGTCAGGAGCTCGAGACCAGCCTGGCCAACATGGCGAAACCCTGTCTTTAATAAAAATACAAAAATTAGCCTGGTGTGGTGGTGCACACCTGTAGTCTCAGCTATCTGGGAGACCAAGATGGGAGAATCGCTTGAGCCTGGGAGGTAGAGGTTTCAGTGAGCTGAGATGGTGCCACTGCACTCCAGCCTGGGCAACAGAGCAAGATTCTGTCTCAATTAAAAAAAAAAAATTCTAAAATAAGGCAAAATAAGATGAATGAAACTAATTCACTTTTAAAAACATTAATTGGTAAATTATTTTTAAAATTTTAACTTGCAAGGGAATTCTACCTTCCATCCCAGGTTGGAAGAAGCATTACTCCCCTCTTAACAGCCATGAAGACCTAGACAAAGACCTGGATTAAATTCAAATTATGACTTTTTTTAAGTCTAACAAAGAGAAGCTGAGGTACCATAACAACCAGCAACCCAAAACCTAAGGAGGTGTCTGCAGGGGGAGAGAGAAGAGAGGATGTGCACATCTGGAGTAAATGCAACCACTTACAGGTATGAACAGTTAGAATATAGAATAATTGAACAAAATGAGTGAAAATGGAGTGCAGGCTGATGCAGAAATATGAAATACCTAGGATGCAGGCAAACAAACAAACAAACAAGCAAACAAACTGGGGCAATATGTAACCTCTTTTAGGTTGTTTTCCTCCATGAGCTCCATTGTATGCTTACAGAAAATATTATTTAAAAAATAAAAATAAAAAAAAAGCTCTAAGTAGCAGGACAGACCTGGAGGAGAAAAAGAACACATCTATGCAAAAGCAGCAAAACATTTTTCCTGGATTTTCTTCATTATCCCCACCATGAAACAAAAGCCTCAATCTATAGGGGGAAACCTGTAAGGACATTGGTGAAATCTCATTGAATAAGGGATAAAGGAACAAGAAGAAGAAATTTGTAGTCCTGCAGGAGGAACAGGATTACCCACTGACCCCACATCTGCAGCCATAGAAGGAGCAGAGTTAAGTCCCTAAACACAAGAAAACAGTGCATGCCTAAGACAGAGGTTCAACCAGAACAACAGAGATCACAGCTTATTTCTGCCTACCACTAGGCTATCTAGCTTTCTGAAAAACAAGTAACAGCAGACTACTATTGGGGGAAGTATAGGAGAAGCACAAGTACATTTGAGAATATTTATGTAATCTATTTTAATCCATTGATCTATCATTCTATCTCACACTGTCTGTTTTACTGCAGGTTTTTAGTAAGGCTTAAAATCCAGTATTGAGATTTCTCCAACTGTATTCTTCGTTCCAAAACTGTTCATCTTTTGGAGTTTCTTTACTTTTGCATATAAACTTTTGATTTACCATGTCAATATCAATGAAACCACCTACTGGGACCTTGATTCGACTAACTTTAAGTTCATAAACTGATTTGAAGAGAACAGACTTCTTTATTACACTGAGACTTCAAAACTGGGAACCTGTTATGTCTCTGCATTTATTTAAGTCTTTGATTACTTTCATCAATATTATGTAGTTTTCAGCTGACAGATCTTACACATTTTCTGTGAGATTTGTATTTCATATTTTCACAGCTATTCTTGTTACACTTCAGAGCTATTCTAAATAGTACTGATATTTTAGTTTCTAATTGCTTATTATGTCGAAATTATTATATGTGGAAATGCAATTGATTCCTGTATGCCAAACTTATAACTTGTGATTTTGTTATTCTCTTATTAGTTTTAGGACATTTTTTAGAAAAAAAAAAAAAAAAACACTGGAACTTTATAATAGATAATCATGTCATAAGTGAAGAGAAACCACTGTAGTTTTTTTTTTTTTTTTTCCAAATATATGTGCCATTCACTTTGGGTCCATCATGGCGGACGGCAGGCAGAACTAGATTGCAGCTCTGACTCAGACAGAGCAGTGTGCAGAGGCTCGCATAGTTAAATTTTAGCTCCAGAACGACTGCAGGAATAAACCAGGAATCCTAAGAGGACCTACAGACCCTCTAAGGAAGCAGACTGCTTCTGCAGGACCCGGAAGACACCACCAATACTGAGTGGGAAAGGGAGAGCCTTTGCCCTCCCCAACCATCCCAAACCAACAAACACACCTCCTGGGGAAACGGAAGGTCTAGTTTGCAGAAGATTCTGACCTTACCTGGAGCTGAATCCATTTAGAGAGCACAGCGAAATACAGGAGTAGAGGAAGTGGCAGGAAAGGCCCTGGGAGCTCGCTGGTCTCCAACCAGGCCATTCCTGCCTGGCGTCACAGCAATTCTTCGGGAGGGCAGCCAGTGGCATGGGGAAAACGCCACAGGTAGAAGGAAATCTCTAGCTGAACTTTGTAACAGTTTGAACCGGCTGAGAAGCGTCCCTTTTGTTTAGCGGCTGGGAGGCAGGTAACCTGGGGCAAGTTCTCAGCTCTGCCCACTGCCTGACTAGGTGCTGTTAATGGCGGCAGGGTGGGAATGAGACCGGCCCTTCCAATTGCATGGGAGCTGGGTGAGGCCCATGACTGCTGGCTTTCTCACACTTCCTGACAATCTGCATGACTCAGCAGAGGCAGCCATAATCCTCCTAGGTACACAACTCCGTTGACCTGGGAACCTCCCCTCCAACCCCGAGAGCAGCTGCAGCAGGACCTGCCCAAGGAGAGTATAAGGTCAGCCACGCCCAGCCCCGCCCCCACCTGATGGTCCTTCCCTACCCATCCAGGTAACTAAACACAAACCACTTATACTCTTGGGAATTCTAGGGCCCCGCCCACTGCCGGTTCCTCTCTAGACTACCATAGCTGATGCTCTCTGGAAAGCGCCACCTCCAGGCAAGGAGGCCAACTAGCATAAAAATAGAGCATTAAACCACCAAAGCTAAGAACTCACAGAGAGTCCATCCCATTCCCCTGCCACCTCCACTGGAACAGGTACTGGTATCCATGGCTGAGAGACCCACAGACAGTTCACATTACAGAACTCTTTGCAGACAACCCCTAGTACCAGTCTGGGAGCCTGGTAAACTTGCTGGGTGGCTAGACCCAGAAGAGAGATAACAATTTCTATAGCTCGGCTCTTAGGAAGCCACATCCATAGGAAAATTGGGAGAGTACTATGTCAAGGGAACACCCTGTGAGACAAAAGAATCTGAACAGCCTTCACCCCGAGACCGTCCCTCTGACAGAGCCTACCCAAATAAGAAGGAACAAGTAAACCAACTCTGATAATATGACAAAACAAGGCTCTTTAACAACCGTCCCCCCACTGCCCCAAATCACACTAACTCACCAGCAATGGATCCAAACCAAGAAGAAATCCCTGATTTACCTGCAGAAGAATTCAAGAGGTTAGTTATTAAGCTAATCAGGGAGGCACCAGAGAAAGGTGAAGCCCAGTGCAAGGAAATCTAAAAAACGAAACAAGAAGTGAAGGGAGAAATATTCAAGGAAATAGATAGCATAAAGAAAAAACAGTGAAAACTTCAGGAAACATTGGATACGCTTATAGAAATGCAAAATGTTCTGTTAGGTCTTAGCAATAGAATTGAACAAGTAGAGTAGAGAAATTCAGAGCTCGAAGACAATGTCTTCGAATTAGCCCAATCCAACATGGACAAAGAAAAAAGAATAAGAAAATATTAACAAAGCTTCCAAGGAGCCTGGGATTATGTTAAACAACCAAAACTAGGGACCTGAAGTGTTCCTGAGGAAGAAGAGAGATCTAAAAGTTTGGAAAACATATTTGGGGAATAATCAAGGAAAACTTTCCCAGGCTTGCTAGAGACCTAGACATCCAAGTACAAAAAGCACAAGGAACACCTGGGAAATTCATCTCAAATATATGTGCCATTTTACTTATTTTTCTTGCCTTATTATGCCAGCTAGGATTTCCAGTATAATGCTTAATATCAATGATGAGAGTAGACATTCATGGTTTTTTTTTTTCTGATCTTAAGAGAAAACTTTCAGTACTTCATTATTAAATATGAGGTTAGGTAGGTTAAGTAAATTTTGTAAATATTCTATTATGTTCCAAGCTTACTGGAAGTTATAGCATGAACAGATGTTAAATTTTCTCAAATGCTATTTCTCTATCAACTAATATAATCACAAAAATTATCACAAATAATTTTTGTTTTATACTGATGATATAATGTATTACATTGATAGATTTTTTGAATATTGAACCAGTTATTATTGCTACAATAAAACCGACTTGGTTATGGTATAATATTCTTTTTATATGTTGCTGTATTCAGTTTGCTAATTTTTTGAGGACTTTCAGATCTGTGTTCATGATGAAAATTTGTGTGTTCATTTTCTTGTACTATCTTCCATCTGGTTTTGATATTACAGCTATTCTTGACTCACAAAATAAATTGGAAAGGGTCTTCTTCCTATTTTTTAACTTTTTTGGAATTGACTTTTTTCTTTAAATGCTTGATATTACTTCCCAGTGACATGACTTGTGCATAAAATGTCCTTTCCCATACCATTTTAACCATTATTTTAAGTTTCTTAATAAATTAACTTATTTTTGAGTAAATTTTGATAGCGTTCTGGTATGGTTTGAATGTTTTGTCCCTCTGTAACTCATATTGAAACTTAATGTCTAATGTAACAGTATGAAGAGATGGGGCATTTAAGAAGTTGTGTCATGAGGATTCTACCCCCATAAATGGATTCATGTATTCATGGATTAATAGATTAATGGATACGTGGATTAATGAGTTACCATGGGAGCAGGTTCATTATAACAACCAGTTTGGCTCTCAATGCACCTCTTTCACCCTGTGATGCCCTGTGTCAGGTAATGATGCAGCACCAGGCCCTCACCAGAAGCTGACCAGATGTGGCTGTCCAATCTGGGACTTCTCAGCCTCCAGAACTCTAAGAAATATTTTCTTTATAAATTAATTCGTCTCAGGAATTCAGTGATAGCAACAGAAGGGATGAAGACACTTTTCTCTTTCAAGAAGTTGGTCCATGTCATCTGAGTTGTAAATATTTTTGTTCATAGCGTTTTCTTCCAGTATCTTCTTATTAATTTTTTAACCTTTGCATGGTCTGTAGTAGTATTCACTGTTTTATTTCTAATATTGACAAAAATTGATGTCTTCCATCATTTTTTTCTTTATCAGACTAGTTAGAAGTTTATAAATTGTGTTATTTTTCCCATTAACCATCTTTATGTAGTTTTATTCATTTTGTGTGTGTGTGTCTTCTGCTATTAGTTTCATTGCTCTCTGCTCTTATTTTTATTATTTCTTTTCTTCTGATTTCTTTAGAATTACTGTTTCTAATTTTTCAAGTATCTTTAGAAAAGCTTTGATTTTAGATTTGAGACTTTCTTGTTTTCTAATATTAGTATTTATTCTAATAAACTTCCTTCTTAGCACTGCTTTTGATGTTGTATTTTAATTTTTGTTCAGTTCAAAATATTGTCTAATATCTATCGAGATTTCCTATTTAAGCTTTTAAATAACTTCGAAGTATATTTTTAGATCTCCAAATATTTGCACATTTTCCAGTTATATTTGATTTCATTATGATCAAGGAACATCCTTGTGTGTTTTCAATTGTTTTACATAAGGTTTCATTATCTTTTATAAGATAATGATTAATACTAACGAATGATTTCATGCCAACTTGAAAATAATGTCTATTCTACTGTCAGTTGGTAGAGTGTCCTATCAGTGCCAATTATATCCATTCGGTTTATGATACTGCTTAGCTATTCTATCTTCTTGAGGATTTTAAAATTTATTATTCTGTTGAAAACTTAGAGAAGCATTTCAAGTTTCCAACTACAGTTGTGGATTATATATTTCTACTCTGAGATTTCAAATACATGTGAAATATATATTTATATTTTCATGTATGTCAAATATATTTTAAAATATTTTCAAATTTTCTGGATTTCTTATTTTGTTTATTAATGTTTCCCTATTTTAACTTCTGTACCTTTAAATTTTAGTATCTAATGAATAAGTCCACACCTACTATTATTCTTTCCTTTGTTTTTTTCCTTGAAACTTTCAATGTTTTCTAGATTGAAATTGATATCCCTTTGTGACAGCACCGCCCCTAAAAAATTGTATTGTATTTGATTGCCATTGTATTCAGTGCATAATTTTAATGCTAACAAATTGGATAAATTTTTTAGAAAGTGGGCAGATTGACATTTCTGGCAGAACCCTAGGAGCAGAAAAAAATCTGAAAAATAAATAAGGTAACACCAGCAATATTTTTATATGTTGTTTTTAGTGTCATGTGTGACTTAGTCTCATTTCAGAACAGGGAATTTATGAACTCTGTGTATGGGGGTAGACAGAGTAAGGCCAATAGTAAAGATTTTCTAGCATTCCAAAATTAATCCTGCATTTATCCTGATAACAAATCCAGAAAAAGACCCTACCAGAAAAGAAAACTCCAGGCCAATATCCCTGATGAATACAGGTTCCAAATTTCTCAACAAAATACTAATAAACTGAATGTAATGGCATGTTAAAAGAATCATACGCGGCCGGGCGCGGTGGCTCACGCTTGTAATCCCAGCACTTTGGGAGGCCGAGGCGGGCGGAACACGAGGTCAGGAGATCGAGACCACGGTGAAACCCCGTCTCTACCAAAAATACAAAAAATTAGCTGGGCGTGGTGGCGGGCGCCTGTAGTCCCAGCTACTCAGAGAGGCTGAGGCAGGAGAATGGCATGAACCCGGGAGGCGGAGGTTGCAGTGAGCCGAGATCGCGCCACTGCACTCCAGCCTGGGCGACAGAGCAAGACTCCGTCTCAAAAAAAAAAAAAAAAAAAAAAAAAAAAAAAAAAAAAAAAAAAAAAAGAATCATACTCCATGATGAAATGGGATTGATTTCTAAGATATACAAGGATGGTTCAACATAAAGATCAATCAATGTAATACATCACATTTAACAGAATAAAGGAACAAAGAGAAAATTACATAATCACCTCAATAGATGCACAAAAAGCATTTCACAAAATTCAACCCTGTTCCTGATGATAAAAAGAAAAAAACACTCAACAAACTAGGAATAAAAGGAAATGCAAATTGAAACCACAGTGATATAATCACCTCAAACCTGTTAGGATGGTTACTATGAAAAAACAAAGGATAAATATTGGCAAGGATGTGAGGAAATTAAACCCCTTGTGTAGTTAGTGAGAATGTAAAATTGAGCAGCTACTATGGAAAACAGTATAGAGGTTTCTCAAAAAAATAAAAATATAATTACCATGTGATCCAGCAATTCCACTTCTGGGTATTTATCCAAAATAATTGAAATCAGGCTCTCAAAGAGGTATTTGCACTCCTACGTTCATAGCAGCATTACTCAGAAACGCCAAATGGTAGAAACACCTAAATGCCCTTTGAGAGATGAATGAATAAAGAAAATGTGATTTATATAGACAATGAGGTATTATTCAAATGTAAAAAGAAGGAAATCATGTCATATGACACAACTGTATTAACCTTGAGGGCATAACGTTAAGTGAAGTAAGCCAGTTAATAAAGGACAAATACTTCATGATCCCATTTATATGAGGTTTCTAAAGTAGTCAGACTCTTGAAACAGAAAGTAGAATGGTGGTTGTCAGGATGGCAAAGTTTAGAGATGTCTTTTATAGAGTTGTGATTATCGTGTTACTGGCAGGTCTTTGCTCTTGCCCCACTCTCAAGATGGGGGCAAGCCTTTTGTTCTCTGACCTTGGGTTCTTGGCCTCACGGATTCCAAGGAATGGATCCTTGGGCTGTGCGGTGAGTGTTATAGCTCTATTAGAAGCAGTGGGTGACCAAAGAGAACCGTGGAACCCAGCGACTAGTGTTCAGCTCGATTAGGACAAACCCGGGCACTTAGCTGTGCAGGAACAATGGCGACCCTCTAGCCCGATTGGGAGCAGCAATGGGCGCCTTGCTGGATCAGAAGTGCAGTGGACACCCTGCCAGATCCAGAGGGGTGGAAGTCAATGGGGGGTCTGTGATGGTGGCGTTCAGCAGTGGTTGACAGCAAGTGAAAGCTCAGCTCGAGCCAGAACAAACACAGACCAGAAGAGTGTGCAGTTGCAAGATTTAATAGAGTGAAAAGAAAGCTCCCATAATATGGGAGGGGACCCAAAGGGGTTGCCACCACCAGCTCAAATGCCGGGGGTTTATTTATTTATTTATTTTTTATTTTTTGAGACGGAGTCTCGCTCTGTCGCCCAGGCTGGAGTGCAGTGGCGCAATCTCGGCTCACTGCAAGCTCCACCTCCCGGGTTCAAGCAATTCTCCTGCCTCAGCCTCTCCGAGTAGCTAGGACTACAGGCGCCCGCCACCACGCCCGGCTAATTTTTTTGTATTTTTAGTAGAGACGGGGTTTCACCGTGGTCTCGATCTCCTGACCTCGTGATCCGCCCGCCTCGGCCTCCCAAAGTGCTGGGATTACAAGGGTGAGCCACCGCGCCCGGCCTTGCCGGGGGTTTATATCCCAATCATTGCCTCCCCCTGTGCTCTCAGGTGATAGATGATTTGATTATTTCTTTACCTCCTGCTTTTAGCCTAATTGGTATTTTAGTGAGCTCTCTTTACTACCTGATTGGTCGGGTGTGAGCTGAGTTACAAGCCCTGTGTTTAAAGGTGAGTGCCATCACCTTCCCCAGCTAGGCTTAGGAATTTTTAGTTGGCCTAGGAAATCCAGCTAGTCCTGTCTCTCAATAGTATAGAATACTCTACTGTACACTTAAAATTTTGTTAAGATGGGAGATCTCATGTTATATTTTTGTAACCACAATAATAATATTTTTAACCACAATAATAACAAGCATAATTAAGAAAGAAAAAAATATCAAAAATATGGAGTGTGACAGGCAGAATACTGAAAGTGCACTTCCCATCCAGTTCAATATCCCATGCCTTAATATCTAGAACCTATGACTATGATGATATATTGCTCTCATGATTATCGTATATGGAACAGTTGACTTTAAAATAGCCAGATTGTCTGGGTATATTAATCCAATCACATGAGCCCTAAGAGCAGAATGCCTTCTCTAGCTGGGAGCAGAAAATTAATCAGAGATTTAAAGCATGAGGGAGATTCTACCCACTGTTGGTGGTTTTGAAGCTGGTGGGAGACATGCTAAGAAATGCAGGTAGACTGCAGAAGCTATGGACAGCTCCCAGATGAAAGCAAGCAAGGAAATGGAGAGTTCAGTCCTACAGAGGCAAGAAACTGAATTCAGCACACAATCCAATGAGTTTGAAGGCAGATTACTCAACAAAATCTCCAGATAATAGCCCAGTCCCATCAATACCTCGATTTTGTCCTTGTAGGACACCAATCAAGCCTACCTAGTTTTCAGACCTGCAGAAACTATCTGTTATTTTAAGCCCTTAATTGTGGTAACTTGTCACTCAGCAGTAGACAATTAATATATAGAGTGGTAGCTGTAGGGAGACTCAGGAGTCCACTAAAATCTAACTTCATGTGAGAAAAGATTTATGTCTGATGTTTTCACTGCTGTATCTCAAGCACCTGTAACAATAATGAGCATTTAGTAGATACCCAATTAATTTTTATTTGATGAATAAATAAATCAAGAAAGAATTATTATTTGATCAATGTATATGTTGAAGGAAGAGAGTTAGTAGAGACAAGAGGGGACCATAAGAAAAAAAGTGATAATTAATGTCCAAAAACCTAGACACGGGACAGGATGACATCCAAAGAAAAAGATAATAAATGTATAATTGACATGCTCTATGATTGTGATTGGGGAAAGCAGAGAAGAATGTTTGTCATTTCAGATTGTGGTTTGCATATTCAGAATAAGGAATTAAAGAGATCTTAGTGGTGACACTATATTCTATATGAAATTGTATGGTATACAATTATCTGACAATTAATGTTGGAGAAAGCAATTTGCTGGGCTTAAGAGTAATAAAGAAAAAATTTTTGAATAAAGTATTATATACTATGGTTTCATATTTTAAGTTATTACAATTCTTGGTAAAGAAATTGTCCACAGAAAAGCTAAGGAAAGGGGTGATTAATATGTCTTCAGAACTGACATTAAAGGAAATATGCAATTAAGTTCTTAGATACTAGACTGTGATTTGCCCAGAATGGTACCAGAAATTAGTGTGGAATGAAGACAGAATGAGGAACTTGATAAATGCGAGCTCATAACTTTATGAACAAAAGACCAGAAATTGTTAGATAATGGATGGACTAAAAGAGGATGCAGAAAATTGTGTTTGGATGCCTTTGGCTCCTAAAGGAGAAGAGTTTAGCCCTTTTCATTTATGTGAAAAGGAAACGACTGGAAGTCTTAGTGAGGTACAAAGAGGTTACGAATACTACCTATAGAGACAAGATGCTATGGAAAATCAAAGACTTTCTTTCCTTGAAAGGGCAAAGGCAGAAAGAACTTATGAAGGAAAGCTGAAAGGGAGATAATAGGATCAGAGAGATGAGAAAGGACTGTAGTTCTTAACTTAGTGTGCCCCGTTTTTATCTATTATACCCTTAAAGATGAAATGTTAACAAAAAGAATTACATGTTGAATGGCCATTTGCCACCCATCTGTCTTAATAAAATGAAATCAAAGAAAATGATTTTTTTGCCTCTTAAAGCAATTACGTTAATGTTAATCAAGCACGATGAAATCATCGATATTTTGAACTATATGAAATTTTTAGATATCATTTCATATGGAAACATTAAAAATCCCAAGCTGTTGAAATTGTCAGTTTTAAATGCCAAAATATAAGTTGTTAATAGAATTTTAACAGACTGCCCTATGAGCTTTCAAACTTGGAATAAGAAGTCTGGAATGTTATCTGATATAAAGCTAAATTGAATAATATATAAAATTCTGTATTATTTCAAATTCTAAGAAATGAGGATGAAGTATAATATTAATCTTAAACATACTCTTAAATAAGTTCATTTTCTTTAACTATAGGAGAAAGTGTTAAAGATTCAAATTGAGTTTAAGAACCATAACTATTTTTGAAAAGTTCTCTCTTTAACTTTATAAATGCATATTCTCTCACCTCCAGATTGTACTTTATAAAAAATCATTAGATTGGAAAAAATGGCAGACGAATAGAAATGAAACTTGGAACTCTTACAGAACTTCTATTTTACAAAAATATAAAGATTTTAGCCAAGAATTTTATTATCAAAGCTGACTGCCAATTTTCCCATCGTACATCTTGAAAAACTTTATGCGCTTGCCCTTTCCTTGATAACATGAACATTGTCATAGAGTGCAGTATGTAGAAGTAAACTGTTGTTGTAATTTTTGAAAACATTATTTCCAATGCCCTCTAAAAAAAGGAATAGGCATTGGTAGACTTACTTATAAGTTACATCACAAGATAAAACACCAAACATACCTGATCAATAATAAAATTAATGTAATAAAAATTTATCTTGAAAATAGCCTTCGGAGTGTTTAATACCACAAATATTTTCAGAAACACAACCAAAACATTTCAAATAGCAAAGAGTTGTTAAGAAGCTCGTATATCACAATCAAAATAAAAGACAGAGCTAATGGTGCACAGATTAGTACAATGCCATTTAGTTTTAAATTATATCCAGTTGGTAATCTCTAAAGCAGCATTTGCAGATATTCTACTAAAAATGTAAGTGTAGGCCGGGCGCGGTGGCTCATGCCTGTAATCCCAGCACTTAGGGAGGCCAAGGCGAGCGGATCACGAGGTCAGGAGATCGAGACCATCCTGGCTAGCATGGTGAAACCCCGTCTCTACTTAAAAAAATACAAAAAATTAGCCGGGCGTGGTGCCGGGCGCCTGTAGTCCCAGCTACTCAGGAGGCTGAGGCAGGAGAATGGCGTGAAGCCGGGAGGCGGAGCTTGCAGTGAGCCATGATGGAGCCACTGCACTCCACCCTGGGTGACAGCAAGACTCCGTCTCAAAAAAAAAAAAAAAAAAAAAGTGCATGCAATACAGTTATTCATTAATACAATTTTATTGAAAACTTACAGTATGTCAGACACTGTGTTAGATGCTGGACAATCAATGTTGTGCACAGTAGGTCAAGCCTCTCCTTAAGAAGTTAACACATTCCTGGGATTCCAGGCAAAAAGAGAAGTATAATACAGTATGAAACATGGTGTAAATGAAGTGAGTAGTATTGCACTAAAGTAGTGTACCAGATTTAGAGGTAAAGAATGTATCTTTGAGAAACAGTTAAATAGATATCTCTGAGACATGAAGAAGGAATAGAGAAGTCAGGAGTTAAGATGGTGGAAAAAAATGCATTCAAGTAAAAAAGAACAGCTTGCATTTAGTACATACTTAAGAAAGAGGAAAGAGAGGATGGAAGGATATAACAAGAAAGGGAGGGAGAAAGGGGTGTAAGAAGGACAAGAGACAGAAAAGTGGTATTTTCTAAAAATAAGAGTTAGTAGGGATCGCTACAGCTTAGAATCTGAGTGAGAAACAGTAGTAAGAAATGAAACTGGAAATATCTGCATGAGCGGAATGACTTTGGAAGCCACGTGAAGAAGTTTGGATGTTTTCCTAAATACAATGGAGAGGTATTGTAGTTTTAAGCAGATGACATGATACTATTTCTAGAAAGAAAATTGGTTCCTAATGAAAAATAGACCGGCAGGGAAAAACACTGGTTAAGGAAATTGTGTAAGAGGTCTTTTAGGGAAGAATTAGTGCAGCTCTTAAAGAACTTCTATTTGACATAATATAAAGATTTTAACTGAAATCTTTATATTATTAAGGCAGGAGCTAAGTGGATAGAGCAAAGTTTGCAGATTTAGAAATATTTGAAAGGGAGAATGGAAAGAACTTGGCAAGTGATTAGATGTGGGTGGTGAGGAAGCAGGAGTCAAAAGATCATTTTGAACTAGCTCCAGATTTTTTTTTTTTTTTTTTGAGACAGAATCTTGCCCTGTCGCCCAGGCTGGAGTGCAGTGGCATGATCTCAGCTCACTGCAACCTCCGCCTACCAGGTTCAAGCAATTCTCCTGCAATTCTCCTGTCTCTGCCTCCCGAGTAGCTGGAACTACAGGCACACACCACTGTGCCCGGCTAATTTTTGTATTTTTAGTAGAGACTGGGTTTCACGATATTGGCCAGGCTGGTCTTGAACTCCTGACCTCAAGTGATCCACCTGCCTTGGCCTCCCAAGGTGCTGGGATTACAGGCGTGAGCCACCGTGCCCGGCTGACTAGCTGTAGATTTCTAAGTGAATACTTGAAGTGAGGATGGTGTTCTTCATTAAGTTATCAAATACTGGAGAAAAAATCAATTTAGTAAAGGTGAGAAGACTTGAGTCATGTTAATGAAGTCCCTCTGGCACATCGATATGTGCCAGATAAAGATTGATATAGATCTATAAATAGTCTTAATTATATATAGATCTATAAATAGTCATATACTATATATAGATCTATAAATAGTCTTATTTATAGATAGGTAGGTAGATAGAACTATCTATAAATAGGACTATTTATAGATCTATATATGTATATCCTAATAGTCATATTTATAGATAGGACTATTTATAGATCTATACATACCAATAGAGACTTGCACTGATGATATGAGATAGGCAGGACAAGTTCATAGGACTGTGACCTATGCAGTTGCACAAGTTTCCTTGCTCAGAAGGTTCCTATATTGATTTAGCAGTGTACTGTCATCATCTTGAAATTCTAAATAATTTTATTCTGAACTTATATTTTATAAGTGAAGTCCAGTAAGACAGTAGAACATACATGTGAACAGAAGAGATATGTGCAAAATGCATGCCTGTTGCATCTCCTTACCCCCCTTCTCATACAGCACCTGTGACGCCCTGTGACTACAGAGTTCCAGTAGAACTATAATCTGTGGAAGTTTAGGAAGACTCAAAGCAGGTACAAAGTAAGTCCATTATATTTATAATGAGTAATCAGAGATGCTGACAGCACTGAGATGTCATGCTTTTATGTTTGAATCAGAACTGTCTTCTAACACAGAAATAAGGTAATGACATTCTTTAAAAAAATGAATGATCAATATTATATCCTTTCCTTCTCATGTTATTGCTCTGCATTAACCAACCATTTATGCTGAAAATGTTAACATGAATGAAAGAGAAAGTTAGTCCAACCATAGCTTCCTTTTTATTTTAGTCCTTCCTTACTCATCAGCATGCCTAAGTAGAAAGTGTTGAGTGTATCAAGGGCTGAGAAGTGGAGAGGAGGTGATCAATGGGAGGGAAGGAGAGAATCAGGAGATGGCTAATAATGGTAGTAGAGTTTGCCTTTTGGGTGATGAAAATATTCTAAATTCCATTGTGATGATGGTTGCACAACTCTGTGAACAAACTGAAAACCATTGGATTGTACACTTTACATCAGTGAATTGTATTATATGAATTATATCTTAGTAAAACAGTTTTTTAAAAAGAAATGAAATAAAAACAGTCAAGTTAGTATTGTTCAATATTTCTACAGTTCTGATAAGGACAAAATGCATATGCATGTGCAGGCTATGAAACACAAATTGTATAAGGGTCATTCTGCATATGCATTCAATGCTCTTGTATTTGCATTTAAAATTGTCATTGTACAATATAAAAATGAATGACCCATTAAAATAGTGCACTACTTCAATACATTGATAAATGATGAATATACATTCCAGTTAGAGTTAAGCTGTAATTATGTAGCCAGAATATTGCAAGTATCTTGAGTACTATGCTGAAAATATATACATACAAAAATTTGTATGTCTGTCTTAGTAAAAAACTGACTTTTTAAATTTTGATAATAAAAGATTCATGTTTTTCTATAAAATGATAGAAACATTTGCAAAAAGACAGAATCACTTTTCCTTCAGTCCATATCTTTCCTCCATTTCTCTTACAGGAAAAACAAAACAAAACAAATCTTAAGTTCCTTGATTATTTTCTAAAGTTATCTTTCAAAGGAATGGGATATTGCACTTAAATTTTATTTTCTTGTAATTTATTTCAAGTACCTTAGGAAAATATTGTTAAATATATAGAAAGCATCTAGACATCAAATAAGATTTGAAAGAATTACATCAACGTAATACACTCTTTTGATAAAATGAAGAAATATATACTATTCATCTCTCTAGTTTTTTATCATTAACAAGGTGAATAAAATGAATTCTCAAAGGTCAACCAATTTCCATGTTGATGACTGAAACAGGTCTGAATTCCAGAGAATGTTACTCCAACTCAACTTATTAATCCTATTGTAATGAAACCCAGGCTCAACTGCTTGCTGCTCAAAAGCCAGACATGAGAGAGAGGAGTTGGTGGGAGGAAAAGCAGGTTTATTCAGAGAGCAAGAAAACTGAGAGATGATGAACTAGCATTCTAAAGTACCCATAAAAACTAAAAAGAAAATAAAAAGTATGAAGCACTATCTTACATTTTAAATTTCACCACAGGGTTTTTAAAGAGAAAGTTGGTATGGGAGACATGCAGGAATGATACGAGGTGCAGGGTATGTGTGTCTTTGTTCTAATGGCTATCTTGGGCAATCACCCATCTAGAGGTCTGGTTGATGATATCTTGACATCCACCCAATGGTTGTGGACTAATTGTTGCCAACTCCCTAGAAGTGGGAGGATTCTACAGGGGCTCCATGCCTGGTTTGTTTCAAGGTTAGCCTCTGGGATTTCTCAAACAAGAACATAATTAGATAAGCATGTATTGCCAGAGGAGATTATCTGAGAGGAAGGGAAGAAAATCGTGAAAGAGGAGGGAAAAAAGAAAATGAGTGATTTGGTAAGTTAGAAATGCAGAGAAATTGTGTAGATAAGTAGCAAGAATACTCCAGGAAAACAAATCATATTTGAGAAAAGATGATATAGCTGCCTAAATATTGAGTCTAAATTTGTATACATGATAGGTATACAGCTTATGTAACTATTATCTATTGAAGCTAAACTCTGTTAAATGCATAAGTAATACTAATATGGCCAGGCCAAGACTAAGACCTTGTTCTTCATTTCAAACTTCTTATGTATGTTGCTAATGTTTGGATAACAATTTTTAGTTTCCTTTACATTGTTTCAGAAGAACTGAGCATATACATCTAAACTTAATATAAATTACAGGTGGTAATAACAATGAGGAATTATGAAGAGAAGTTTGCCTATGATACTATCCTCACAATACGACTTAGATTCAAACCTGCCTTTGAGTATGGGTCTAATAATAGTTACTTTACCATAAATTTAAAGTCACTAACATACCTCCTGGGACTGTCTCCCTATGCCTAATCATGTAACAAAAGGTTTTGACTTATTTTAAATGCAATATAGTCAAATTAGCCAACACCATCTTTCATAGCAGTAGAGAGAAAAACGAGCTGTTTTTATTTTACAAGCTATAGACCTATACCATTACAATCAAATGTACTTTATTCTCTGTCTGAGTTTAAGGTTAGTGCTGCTTGTCTAATTTTAATGACCAAGTCATACTTATTCTCACTCAATAATACATTCAGTTTCAAATGACTTGGAGAGCTTCACTATCTGAAATTAACATGCATTAATCACTTGAGTAAGATATAAAGCCCATGAGGCCAATCTGTAACAATTACTACTTCAATATTTTTCACTAGCTCTATCTCTACTTCAACAAATCAATATTTTATAAACTGGAAAATAGGTAGGTGGACCCCAGCCTTCACAGACTTAGTAATCTATTAAATTACTTTAATATTTTATACTCCACTTTTCTTTAAAATTTTATAGTTACTAAAAATTTCAAATAAAAAATGTCTTTGATTCCAGAAAAAACAATAATGCATTACTTAAACACATCATCCAAACAATGGCAAATGCATGACTTATTCATATATCAATGGACTCCCTAAGTATTGATGGTCAGTTATAATACATTAGGTGCCTTCAGAATTAAACACTTAATGTATTCAACAAAATAGATTATGAGGTTGAATATTTCACTAAAGAAATAGAATTAGTACTGGGAAAAATGGATTTTTTGCTATGAAATTCTAGAACGAGAAATACAATCCTGAATTTGAGAACTCAGTATGTGTTTATTAGTCAAGTGGACATTAATGAGAAAAGTTTTAGTGACATGAAAGATAAGGCTATACAATATATCCAAACTGAAGCAAGAGAAAAAATATTGATTAAAAACAAAGCAAAGTAAAAGAGCAGAGGTATGTATTTTTATATATATACACATACATACACACACATATGCATACATACATACACACACAACACATAAACATATATCCACCATGATTAAGTGGGCTTCATACTAGGAATGCAGGGATGGTTTAACATGTGCAAGTCAATACATGTGATAAACCACATAAACAGAATTTAAAACACAAATCACATGATCATCACAATAGATGCAGAAAAACATTTGACAAAACCTAGCATCCTTTAATAATTAAAATCCTCAGCAAAATCAGCATACAAGGAACATACCTTAATGTAACACAAGCCATCTATGACAAACCCACAGCCAACATAATACTGAACAGGGAAAAGTTGAAATCTTTCCCTCTAAAAACTGGAACAAGACAAGGATTCCCACTCTCACCACTTCTATTAAACACAGTACTGGAAGTCCTAGCCAGAGCAATCAGATGAGAGAAAAAAATAAAGGGCATCCAAATCAGTAAAGAGGAAGTCAAACTCTCACTGCTGATGATATGATCGTATAACTAGAAAACCCTAAAGACTCCTCCAAAATGCTCCTATAACTGATAAATGAATTCAGGAAAGTTTCAGGATACAAAATTAATGCACACGAATCAGTAGCTCTGCTATATACTAAAAACAACCAAGCTGATAATCAAATCAAGAAGTCAACCCCTTTTACAACAGCTGCAAAAAAAAAAAAAAAAAAAAATTAAAATACTTAGAAATATACCTAACCAAGGAGGTAAAAGACCTCTAAAGGAAAACTACAAAACACTACTGGAAGAAATCATAGATGACAAAAAACAAATGGAAACACATCACATGCTCATGGATGGGTAGAATCAATATTGTGAAAATGACCATATTGTTAAAAGCAATCTACAAATTCACTGCAATTCCCATCGAAATACCACCATCATTCTTCACAGAACTAGAAAAAACTACCCTAAAATCCATAGAGAAACAAAAGAGAGCTAGCATAACCTAAATGTTAGTTTTTGAAAAGACTATTAGGTTAAACTCTAGAAAAGTTAATTAAGTACAAAGAAGGTACAACTTACCAATATTAAGAATGATACAGGCAAAATCACTACTGATCTTAAGGATATTATAATTAAAGTTACCCGAATTAATGCAAAACAAGTGGAAATTCTTAATAGTTTTATATTTAATTAAAATAATTGAATCTATAACTAAAAACCTTCCCATAAATAAATCTCCAAATTAAATAACCTTGACTGGCAAATTTTCTCAAACATTTAAGAAAGAAATAATATCAATTTTACACACATGTTCCAAAGAATGGAAAAAGAAGAAACATTTATCAACTAATTCTATGAAGTAAGCAAAACCATGATAATTGAAAGCTTACAGAGACATTAAAAGGAAAAAAGAAGTGCAGACAATACCTCTTATCAGCATAGACGCAAAATATAAGTGCTAAGTTGGCAAATAAAAAATATATATGACAAAACAATGTATCCATCATGACAAAACTGGGTTTAATCTTGGACTATAAAGGTTATTTAACATTTAAAAAACAGCCAACGTAATTTTCCAAATTTACAAAACGAAAACCTTTAAATACTTCAATGGATGCAGACTAAGCTCTTATAAAATTTAACAACTATTTATATAAAAATCAAACTCTCTCAGCCAGCTAAAAAACAGGAACATTATTATGCCAAAGAAGTTATATAACAATAACCAAATGGTTGCAGCAAATATCATTTACAGAAAAAGTGACAACTTCCCTCTGAAATTTGGAATGAGGTAAAGAAATCCTGTATCACTATTTCTAGTTATATTTTACTGAAATTACTACCAAAGCAATAATGAAAGAAAAAAATAAAACAAGAAAATATACAGGGACAATATACAACTTCTCGGTATAAAATAATTTTTATACAGGGAAAACAAAATTGAAAAAACTGCAGAAGGATCTACAAGGAAACTATAAAAATTGAGTTAGGAAGGTTGCAAGATTTAAGGCCAATATACAATAAAAGGACAAATTATTTCTGTACAACACCAACAAGCTGTTAGAATATGAAATTATAAATATGATACCATTTGCAACAGCAAAAAAAAATCATCAATATGAAAGACATAAAATACCTCAGCACTGGAAGCTCTGTCACTATTGAGAAAATGTGAAGGTATCTTCAGTAAATGGAAGTTAGTAACATGTTTATGAATTGAAGAATTCAATATTGTAAAGAAGATATATAAATTCCTCAAAATCCCAATCAACATCCCTGCAAGTTTTATTAGTAATTGGGAAGTTGCTTCTCAAGTAGACGTGGGAATGCATCACATCTAAAATACCCAAGACATATTTGGAAAAGAACAATATTGGAGAACTTACAATACAAAATATCATGAATCTGTATAAAGCCACGGTATTTAAGACAGTAGGCAGTATTTAAGACAGTAGGGTATAGGTTAAGGATAAACACATTTATAAAGGGAACAGAGTACAGTTCATAAATAGGCCTACACATACACTCAAAGTTATTTTATGACAAAGGTGCCACTGCAATACAATAGGGAAATAATAAGCTTCCTAATCAATAGTGTTGGGTAAATTGGATTTACATACAAAAAGTTTTCACCCATATCTCATCCCATACACAAAAATTAATTATACATTTAAACATAGGTCTGAGTATAGATAATTAGACAATAAAGTTCACTGAAGATGACAGAGGATAATTCATTCATGAGCTTGGGAAAGGCAGATATTTTTTAAAATAGAGTCTCAAAAAGCACTAACCATAAGTGATTAATAAATGTACAAAAATGAAGGAAATAGAGAATCTCCTTAAAATACCACAGTAATAATTTTTGCAAGCAAGATTCAATAGTAGATACCAAAGTGAAAGCACAGCATATTTGCATCATCCTCAAGTAAAATAGAAACCTTATAGTGGAGAGACCTGGCAGTTATCCCTTAAACCAGTGATTCAGACTTAATAAGGCATATTAATGTTTTTAACCCCTAATATGACTCACTGAAAAGAAAATATCACTTCTGTGGTATTCTCAAGAAAAATGTGTAACACAATTTTATCATTAGATAACATCAAACTGGTAGCAAACCCAAACTGAGGGGCATTAAACAAAGTAATTTACCAATTTTTCAAAACTGTCTAAATCATAAAAGGGAAAACTGAGAAGCTGTGACAGGTAGAATGAGACTAAGGAGGGACAGAAGTAAATGCAATGTGAAATACCGAATTGAATCCTGAAAACAGAAGAACGATATTAATGGAAAAAACTGTAAAATTCAAAGAAAGTCTAGTTTACTTATTAGTTTCACAATGTTAATTTCTTAGATTTGATGTATTTTTATGGTTATATGTTAACATTACAGAAAGATATTATAAGTTAATGGGAAATGGTAAATTTTCTGAAGTACTTTTAGACAAATCTGTATTACGTGATCACTAAAAATCATATTGGCAAAAACATGTAATATATTAGATATAAACTTTTAACCTTTAGGGAAATAATCATAATTATATATACCAAATGAGTGAAAAATGACTAAAAAGACAGATATCAAACTCAAATATTTTCTCTATAAGTATGTATTTCTTTCAAATTACAGGAATATTTTAACACAGTATATACACAGTATAAACCAACTGTGTTTAACTCCATTTATTATTTGATCAGCTTAACTGAAGATACTGTGGCACTAAAATAAAATAAAATTTAAATTGCCTATTTCCAAATTGGTTTATGTAACATGGTGCCTTTTGTTGCTGCTGTTGTTTGTTTTGTTCTTTTTTCTTGTTGTTGTTTGTTTTGTCGTGTGTGTGCGTGCACGCATGCGTTTTTGGTAAGAACTGAATATATTCCTTTTTCTTGTATTGATCTGCATTTGTAAGAAAAGCAGTGAAAGAATAAATATACTGACACCCTGCTAGTTAAGGTTTTCAGTGCTCTGCTCCATTGAATGGAAGCCTTCACTATTTTTATTCACATATATATTAATTCAGTCATTATTTTTTTCTTTAATGTGGGTTTATTAGGAAACTTCTCTATAATTGGGCTTATATGATATACACAGATTTCCATTTTCCAGAAAGTAAATCAGACGGATGGTGACTGGTAATTGACATCCCTGTGTGACCTCATACCTATCAAATTAAACCAAATTTGGCAGTTGATGGGATGTGGCTACTAAAAACCTCAATGCTTGCATTTACATAGTTTTGTCACTGATAGCTTTAATGGTCCTTGATTGCCCAAAAGTATGGTTGGCATTACAGTTTTGTTTCTTTTCCAATTTCAAATCAACCAATCTTTTCTCTGCAGGGTATAAACTGTAGTTACTTTACCTTTAATGATAACACATTTTATTTATTTGCCCACAGAAAAATCTCAAATTTCCAATTGATTTTTATCTTTTTTTTTTATCATTGTACTTTATGTTTTAGGGTACATGTGCACAATGTGCAGGTTTGTTACATATGTATACAGGTGCCATGTTGGTGTGCTGCACCCATTAACTCGTCATGATTTCCAGTTTCATCCATGTCCCTACAAAGGACATGAACTCATCATTTTTTATGGCTGCATAGTAGTCCATGGTGTATATGTGCCACATTTTCTTAATCTAGTCTATCGTTGTTGGACATTTGGGTTGGTTCCAAGTCTTTGCTATTGTGAATAGTGCCACAGTAAACATACGTGTGCATGTGTCTTTATAGCAGCATGATTTATAGTCCTTTGGGTATATACCCAGTAATGGGATGGCTGGGTCAAATGGTATTTCTAGTTCTAGATCCCTGAGGAATCGCCACACTGACTTCCACAATGGTTGAACTAGTTTACAGTCCCACCAACAGTGTAAAAGTGTTCCTATTTCTCCACATCCTCTCCAGCACCTGTTGTTTCCTGACTTTTTAATGATGGCCATTCTAACTGTTATGAGATGGTATCTCATTGTGGTTTTGATTTGCATTTCTCTGATGGCCAGTGATGATGAGCATTTTTGCATGTGTTTTTTGGCTGCATAAATGTCTTCTTTTGAGAAGTGTCTGTTCATGTCCTTTGCCCACTTTTTGATGGGGTTGTTTGTTTTTTTTCTTGTAAATTTGAGTTCATTGTAGATTCTGGATATTAGCCCTTTGTCAGATGAGTAGGTTGTGAAAATTTTCTCCCATTTTGTAGGTTGCCTGTTCACTCTGATGGTAGTTTCTTTTGCTGTGCAGAAGCTCTTTAGTTTAATTAGATCCCATTCATCAATTTTGGCTTTTGTTGCCATTGCTTTTGGTGTTTTAGACATGAAGTCCTTGACCATGCCTATGTCCTGAATGGTAATGCCCAGGTTTTCTTCTAGGGTTTTTATGGTTTTAGGTCTAACATGTAAGTCTTTAACCCATCTTGAATTAATTTTTGTATAAGGTGTAAGGAAGGGATCCAGTTTCAGCTTTCTACATATGGCTAGCCAGTTTTCCCAGCACCATTTATTAAATAGGGAATCCTTTCCCCATTGCTTGTTTTTGTCAGGTTTGTCAAAGATCAGATAGTTGTAGATATGCGGCATTATTTCTGAGGGCTCTGTTCTGTTCCAGTGATCTATATCTCTGTTTTGGTACCAGTACCATGCTGTTTTGGTTACTGTAGCCTTGTAGTATAGTTTGAAGTCAGGTAGCATGATGTCTCCAGCTTTGTTCTTTTCAGTTAGGATTGACTTGGTGATGCGGGCTCTTTTTTGGTTCCATGTGAACTTTAAAGTAGTTTTTTCCAATTCTGTGAAGAAAGTCATTGGTAGCTTGATGGGGATGGCATTGAATCTATAAATTACCTTGAGCAGTATGGCCATTTTCACGATATTGATTCTCCCAACCCATGAGCATGGAATGTTCTTCCATTTGTTTGTATCCTCTTTTATTTCATTGAGCAGTGGTTTGTAGTTCTCCTTGAAGAGGTCCTTCACGTCCCTTGTAAGTTGGATTCCTAGGTATTTTATTCTCTTTGAAGCAATTGTGAATGGGAGTTCACTCATGATTTGGCTCTCTGTTTGTCTGTTATTGGTGTATAAGAATGCTTGTGATTTTTAACTTTAGGCACTCTAATTCCAACACTAAGACTTTGGGTGGCTTTTCCCAATGCAATACTTATCAAGTTATCATTGAATTATAAAATATGCTGCTATGTGCTATAAAATGTTCTCCTGAAAGAACAATTGTGATGCATTAGCTAACAAAAACCTTTGTTACCTCACAAAGGAGAATTTGACAGTTCTTCACTTCCCTGGTACTTCATGCCTAAGAAAAATATGCAAATAAGAAAGCAAACTTTTGGAGGAGGGATGCACATGCACATTAGTTGACAATGCTTTTTATAATATTTCTAATCTATCAAGAGTAAAAAGTTAGAATATATTTTTCAGTTTAAATCTCTAGAGGTTTTCAATTAATATTACAAGGATTGAATTTAATTTATTACACACCTACTATAGAAGAAATATGACTTGTATTCTTAGAGTTTTAGAAATAAGGACGGAAAATTTATAAATGGACTCATTTTTAAACCTCACCAGAATGCTTCATTCCTTCAGATTTCTAAATCACCAAAATAATATTTTTAACTTTACATTACTGGGAAATAGTATGCATATTTTGTTTAAAAAGCAATGTTCACACTAATGGTGGCTTTATATTAATTTTCCCATAAAAAATCTTCATGATAAATTAAAGATAATTGAGAAATTTTGGCAATGTGGTGTTAAAGAAAGCTTGATTTTAAAAAAATATAAAGAAAACAAAGATGATGGCAACAAACAGAAGATAGAAGTTAGAATATGTATCACTTCAAGTGAAATGTAGCTACATTGACAACATTTAGACCCCTTTAATATTCCCTTTAACTGTAGTTGTCTTAAAAATTACCTCTACCTACACTGGGACCCGTATCAGGTAATGAACTATCATAAGTGGGAGACAAAGACTTAGGACTGGCAGTCTTTGTGATAAAGCCTGAATGATAAGACTCTTATTTGTCATTTTCTTGTATAACTACTTCATTCTCACTACTTCATTTTCATTACTCCCTCAATTAAAGATATTGGTTAAAGATATTATGAAAAGAACATGTTTTTGATATGCTTTTCATCTGGGTCAGGGAAAAATTATATTACCTGTGAAAATTTGTGGAAAGAATGAAGACTTCTTAAATATCTTAATAATTTAGCATCAACTTAGGATATTCTAAAATACTGGCAGGGGGAAAAAGGAGATGATTTTAAGCATTACTTATATAACATTTCAAAAAGCTCAAACCATATAAATGCATTGCTCAAGAAACTGAGAATCTTAATACAACTTGTTTTTTCCTTCAGGTTATTTAAAATTGAATCACATGGTCTTCACAATGTATAAGAAAACAAAATTAATATAGTTATAACAGTCTGAATATTTTCTTCTTAGAGGTATGTTTTCCATCCTCTCTGCCAAAGGAAAAAAATAGTCAATTTAAAATAAAATAGAGCATTGGAAACACAGCAAAGGAATTCTCTGTCACACTTCCTGCTAGTTTCAAGCTATTTTCATTATACTTGGCTCATCTTGAGTATTTTCAGCCAAAATGTTATTCAGGCTCCCTGAAGTACATTTCCTGGGGGTGGGGAGCAGATTTTTTATCATTGTATAATAGCATTTAATATATCAAAATGACATTTGAAAATGTCAAGAGGATGTAAGTTTGAGTATGTGTTTGTGTTACACACACACACACACACACGTACAGATGTCAAAGCCCCAAATCTTTGAATTCTTCAAAAGTTACTCAATATTTTTTAAAAAGTATTACTGCGAAGTTTCAGTAACTTGAATAAAGGTTAAACAGCTCATATTGCACTAATAATTTAGAAACATGGTTCATTTGGTGATGGCAGAGGTATTTTTTTGTTTTTTGAGTTTTTTAACCAGTGCTGTATTTCATCTTCTGTTTCAAGAAAAAGACAGAGAGAATACACACAACAGAATCTAGAAAATCTGACTTCTGGTCTCTATTTATATATTCTTTAAATGAATACATATTATGATAAATGTATTTATTAAGTGTTCTATTGTGCAATTACTGTATTCCAGGTACTATGTATATCACAAAGGTAATACAATAGAATCTAACATAATTTACAGAAGAAACAACATTTTGATTATTCACTAAAGTGTTAGTAAAATAAATACTTTTAAACCTGTATCTTCTTTTCTTATAAACTATTCTAGATATAGCAATGAGCCCTTCCTTAAATAGCCTCCACTAAGCTTTTCCATATTATAAATAATGCAACAGCAAGTTATTATAATTAGCTCAAAGATTATATATTTACTATAATAAAAACTGTACATTATTAAATTATTATTTCAACTTTGTGGACATTGGCCAAAACACCCTAGAGTCTCTTCCTGATCAAGAACAAAAACAAAACCAAGAAACCACCCCACCAAAATCCACATATGTCTTCCAGAGATTTTATCTTATTAACTGGCACAATTACCTACTGAATTGCCAAAGTAGAAACCTTGAAAGAAACTCCTCCTCCTTTTGTTTGTAGAATTTGAAATCTGCATTTTTCCATGGAGAATAATTGTTTACATTTTTGCTTTCATTTACCTCAGGAGCCAGCAAAATTCACTGGTTAGGAGCATGGGCTGTGGAGCCAAGCTACTTAGTTTGCTAGCACAGCTTCTCCACTTCTGTTGTGTGACTTCAGACATGTTATCATGGAACTGTTGACTTCTTTAAAAGACTAAGTTGAAAAATTATATTTACTTCATTAAGCATTAAGTGACAATACATTGTACATGGTGCTCAGTATCTATTAGTATCTATTCTCTTTGGCTTGTTTTCTTTGATAATTCTACCACTTTCATCCCATCTATTTTCTATTGTTTAGTAATTATTCAATTCCTAAACTTCTTTGTATGATAATGATGTTTTTTATTTTCCAGCAATAATATGGTTCTTTCAATCATATTTGGACATATGCTATCAGTGTGCAATTTTGAACTAAATATTACTTCTAAACAGTCTTATAGCTTCTTGAATTTCCCCTTCTATCGGTTCATATCACTTTGTGTGTACCTTGTTTTCCTAAATTTGCATTGTAAGATGGCAGGACCCATGCTTGTCTTCTTCCATGGCCCCAGTATCTAAGTAAGAATCTTGTATATAATAAGCATTCACTGAAATTAAATTAAATTAATTAACTAATATATTAAGAATAAAAGAGAGCAAGAATAAATATACATACCTCATCCTCAACCAGAAAAATGACCTCTGGGGAAATGACAGTCCACCACAACTTTTCTTTGATGATGAATGTTAGATGCCCTTAAAGGATAAAAGAAAGGAGCATTTAGAAACACCATCATAGTTACTTTGTATTCATTTCTTTATTTATTCCAATCAACTGACTCAGGAGATAGATTTCTTTATCTTCCTCTTTTCGGATGAGGCAAATTAGGCTCAAAGAGATTGTAAGACATCAGCGGTGACCGAGGAAACCTAAATATCAACTGGTTCTTATGTAACCAATTCATGCCTGCTACCCATGGTGGTGATTCCAGTCAAAGGGAGCTTCCTGGGTTTTCAAGGCATCCCCAAGGAGCATCATCTTGGGTCTATCAGAGAAAGACTACCCTTAACCCTTTTCTTGTCTTAAAATATGTCACAATATGGCGTTAACTGTGGAAATATATGAAGACCACCCAAATGAGAACAAGCAAAGGCAGGTTTTTTTTGGAGTTTACCATAGCAAGAGAAACAGTTATCATCACTTGCATTTTACAGAGACTTAAGCAGACTGAGAGTTGGGAAAGCTTTGTAGTAGAAAAAAACAGAAGGTTTTAGGTATGCCCTTTTTGGAGGCTGTTGGCATGGGAATGCTGGAGGTAGTCAAACTAGAAGTGGGGAAGCATATGCGATTAAGAGTGCATTATTTTGCTTTCTCCAGTTGGTCCTAAGTGGGAAGCAGCTGCAAAAAATAGGAAAGCCATCAGTTATTAATCAAGTTCTTGTCATTTTGAGCCAATTGCTTAAAATGGAATCACATGGTCTTTACAATGTGTAAGAATACAAAATTAATATAGTTACAATAGTCTGAATATTGTCTTCTTAGGAGGTATGTTTTCCATCCTCTCTACCAAGGAAAAATTAATCAAAAACTTTTAGAAATAGAGCATTAGAAATACAGAAAAAAAAATCCTCATTATACTTCCTGCTGGAAGCAAGCTATTTTAATTATACTTAGCTACAGGGGGTATTGCTTGACCTCCTAGAGTGGTTGCAACAGATAGTAGGTTGGCTTCCTTGGCTGATTGCTGCAGGTTGTGAGTCAGACTTCTATTTTTATTTATACCCTGACCATTGTTCATTTGTATATCCAGTCTTTATACATATTAGTATAAAGCAAATAGTAAATAAGAGTTATCAGAACATAGCACTACACTTTTCAACTAACATGAATAATGGAGTGACATATACTAACCATACAAAGAGAAAATTTTAAATGGCAAACTATATTAGTCCAATGTTTAAAAAGCATGGCAAAGGTTTGACTCTATATTATAAAGTAAATAAATGAAGGTACCAAAGGGAAAAATGTGGCTTACCATGATGAAAATTATAGGAATTAGAAAGATGTACTAGTCTGATGAAAGCAAGTCCACTTGCTCTATTAAAAATAAGCATAAACAAGACCAGTGATCACCTTGATGAGTTGAAACCTAGTTATTGGTATTTTGGATACTGGGGTCTGAAAAATCTATTATCATAACATGTAATCAGAAAGATTAGAAAGTGGCAATAACTTGGAGATAATAGTCAAAACGGAGGTGAGACAATTAAGGAGAAAACAGGTCAGTGGTTAGAGATGAAGAAAAGCAATCCAGGAGGTCGATGCAGTGAACAGGAAGCAACCTCTGATCAGTGATAGGAATAGTGGTTTGTAGGACATCCCAATAGATGAGGACCAGGCGCTGCTGAAGTACACAGTCACATTTCATCTGGAAATGCAGAGTTCAGCCTATGAGATGAAAAATCAGTAGTAGCTCAAATCTGGCACACTGGAAGGGTGAGATAAGGTAATAAAATGTAGTTGAAAGTCTAAAATAATAACCGCAGGAGCAGCAGCTCCTGACAATGATAATCCTTCCCCCATTTTTGACCTATCAAAATGGTGGCAGTGTTCCTAACTGAAATCCTAGTGCCTCTGGCTTGCCCATCAGCTAGTCATTTGCCTTTAAGTAAGTTATTATTTTCTGTCTCTTGGTAAAATAAAAGTTACACTAAATCATCTCTATCCTTTGCTGATTCAACAGAGCAACCAGAGTCACTCCTATTTCCATTGCTTACATGAGTGAGAGATGTGAGTATTGCCCAGTGGAACAGACGAGAAGTAATCACAGATATTATTGCAAAAATCAGAAAATCAAAGAACAACAGAACTCATTTGACTGTATGGGGCCTAAGAACTTATTAGTGAGAGAGAAATGCACAGCACAGTATCATATTTAAATATAATGAGTTAGCAAAAGAAGTATGTGTTATTGGATCTCGTTATTCCTTTCCTCTTTTGTTCTAACTAGAAACCAGTACTTCTGAGCCATGGTGAAGATACACATGGTGAAGTTGCACATGACTGAGACTGGCTATGTGAACAGTAGACAAAATTTTTTTCAGGCAGTTCTTGTCAGATGGAATTTTAAGGCAGCATTCCCATAAATTCTGTAACTCTAAGTAAGTGATTTTTGCATAATGTGAAACTTGAAAACAAGACATATTTTCTTTAAGTCTAAAAATGATATTTTCTATGAATGCTTGACTTCCAAAGGGACTCTTAGAGCAGAAGAGTCCTTTTTATGATATCTTCATTTTGCATGAAATCACACTGAATAAACATATATCAGTCAGAATAAGAACAGTAAAAAAGCAATTACTTCCACATCTTTCCTCTGAGGCTAACACAGAGAAGAGTAAATTGTCTAACAATGGACAAATCATAACTGGTTTTTAACATTTTAGATTGCTTTGGGGAAGCGATACACTTTATATTCAAGTTTTCAATGGCATAGTATTATTTATTAATGATGAATTTATTAATCAAATCTTCAGAACATTATTTAAGCCATTGTTAATAGCTGTTCAGTGGTAAAACTATTGCATAGCACTTAAAATCCAAATTAATTTGGCCCAGGAACTGGACAACTGATTAATAAAATATAACAATTATTTCTATTGTCAATTCACTGAAAAAGTTATGATTATTTTGATGTCATACATTGTTTTTAGTGTAGTGTCAGTAACATACAAAATGCTGGATTTGCATACACATGAATGCAAGTTATATACACATGTGTATACATAAAATGTATCTGTACATAAATGTACCTGTTAGTATACAGGAATAAAAATGATAGCTGTTATTGAATGCTGGGTAATTGGATCTCACCAAAAAATCACAGTAATATTTTATATTTGCTTTTTTCAACAAAATATACAAAAAAAGTTCTATAAAGTAGTCAAGATTTTATAGTTCTATACAAAGACATAAAAACAATAAATTTTAAAAATAATTTAATGCAACAGTGGAATAAATTTTAATTATAAAATCAACATTAAAATATAAAATGATTATTAGCTATTAAGTGAAAGTATACAGAATGGTATTATACTAGAATAGTTTCCATTAAAAATGGGCTTTTCACTGTTCTGGCTTCTAATGGCTGAAGTTAGAGTTAGCCACAGGCCTTCCACATGAGTCCTCAGAAGATATCATGGAAGTAGAGAATGACATGAATATTTGTTGTATTGAGTATAAAAAATAAATTAGCAACACTGTGAAGAAGAAGATCAAGATTATGGGTTCTACAAAGGGCCCTACCTCGAGGCAGCCACCTTGGAGAAGGAGGATACATGAAGAATGGAAAGAAACGGAAGTGAGAGTTCTACAACTCTGCCATGGCGGCTCCATTAGAGTTCGGCAGGCACAGGAAGAGATACAGTAACCAGCAGCAAGGCAATGAGGTTTGGGACCTTTTCTGATTGAGAAGGGAAACTGTTTTTAGAGCAATGCACTCTCTCTGTGGTTCTGGGATTATCCGAAGCAGGGAGAAAGCAGAGACTGAGTGAGATTGGACTACTCTCCTAATCCAGTTATTTATGGTTTGTGACAAATTTCATTCGACTTAAACAAATCAAAGTTGATTTAGACAATTCAAGTATTGCGGATAATTTCATGCCTATTACACTAGAAGGTTGGGATTTTGACTGGATGTTTTCCTCTATTTATGAAACTTTTGTATAGTTTAAAAATTTGCTAGTGCTCCAATTTACTGAGTAACTGCTTAGGGTAGAACCATGTACAAATAAGTGCCGCCCTCACCTATCCTCTCATATAGGAAACATCTTCATTTCACTTAGGTTCAGAAAATGTTCTGACTGTCTATTGCTGCATAGCAAATTGCCCCACACCAACTGGCCTAAAAAACCACGTTGTTTTATTCTGTTAACTTCAGGAATTCAGAAAGAGCTGAACCAGGTGGTGATAATTTGGTTCCCTCATTCAGTTCCAACTCAACAATAGAGTAAGATATATTGGACGGTAGAGCAGCTGGGGACGTCTGGGCAAAACTCTCTTCTCCAGGAGTCTTAGAGTCTTTACCCGTGTTATTTCCATGCAGTCTCTCAGTGTTAATTAATTTAGGCTTCCTCATAGCATGTCAACAGAAACATGTAGTCAAACTCCTTGCATGGCAGCTAATATTTTTCAAGAGTGAGTATTCAAGCAAACAATGCAGAACCTGCAGTGCGTTTGTGTGACTTAGACTGAGAAGTCACATGGTGCTTTGCCAATGCTGCCATTCTCTGTTGCTCAAAAACATCACAAAACTTGCCCGTTTTCAAGGGGGAGATGATACAGATAACTCCAGGTGATGGGACTAGTGTAAAGGAATCTGTGGATATATTTTGGAAGTGCCACAGAGAACACATGAAACCCAGAAAGAGCAATTGGTGGACCCCAGGTCTGTAGAAACCAAGGGCTCTTCCAAGCCAAGCATTTGTTCATATCAATGTAATCAAGTGAGATCAGGAGACTATGTGAAAAGTCTAAATGAAAACATCACTTCTTAGTAATGAGACCAATTGGAGCATTTTCCTTGTCTTATTAAGGTTTTTCAAAAAACATTTGCCAACAATAGTACCAGCTGTAGAAATAACACAGCATGACATAATGAAGTTTGGCTTTGTTTCCCAAAATAACATATTACAAATGCAATACATATACTCTGAATTACAGGGTAATTTATTACCACTGTTAACATAAATGGTCTCAAAATAGGCATTCTACTATTCTTGCCATTATCTAGTCCCTATTCTTTCCAGTTGTGCATTTGATTTCCTACTTCTTTTCAGTTCCTTAAAGACACAGCATTGGACTCATTCCTTTGTATTCTCTGCCTTTGTGATTAATGGTAGCTTAAGATAGTACACAGTGACAATAAGTAACAGAATTTAATTTCACTATAAATTTTTAAATTGTAAAGGGATAACAACAGAAGGCCCCCTTGGTGGGAGAGCAATGTCAAACAAATGAGTGATTTTTCCACAGTAATAAGTAACTCAGCAATGAGTATTTTTGTCATTTCCTGTCAGAGGCGGGCTTGTGAGGCATCCAGGCATAATTTACAAACCTGCTGGTTCCTACCCATTGTTCACTGACTACTCCCTTAGTCTCTATCTGCCTGATAGAACAGAAAAATAACCTCAGCCTAGCCTCGTTATTCCCTTTCTAAACTACCATGCATACAATTATCTGCACTGTATGTTTCTCTTGAGACTCTGTTGGTTTTTCTTAGAGAGAAAGCATGACAGTCATTTTTTTTCATTTTCTGCTTATAAACTTCATGGTTTCTTTTTTGCAACCTGTTATGCCTCCTTATATTTTAACCCTTGATTGTGTACTTTTGAGAATTGGATCACTACGTTCAGAGTTGTCATCTTCTACATGCAAGCTATGCAAATTTTATTCAACTAATTAAAAACAGTTAAGATGACATAGAAAATAAGGAAAATACAGTATCAGGAAATGTGATAAAAGCATGCAAAATACTTTTTCTGTAACACGATGGCAATTATGCAAAAATGTGTAAATGTAATAGTAAAAAGTAATATTCAAATTTGGCACAGACTTTAAAATGATGGACACCAGTAGCACTATTACATTTTACAGATAAAGACTTATACAACTACAGTTAAGATTTTTCATAATGCCATAGTACAATGCTATGAACAAAATAATTTACAATGAATATTTTATTTTTGTAGTGATTGATTGACTCATGGGAACATGACTATTTTAAGAAAAAGAAACTGAAGGTCAGAAATCCAATTTATGATTAATGTCAACACTTTTGGTGTTGGGTAAGGTCACTGAGGACTGCATATCTGCAGGAATCAGTTAACTTTTCTGCCCTATGTGTTGGAGAGGAGGGGAGAGGAGAGGAACAGCTGCACATTGCAATAGAAACAAAAAAGATGGAGAGAGTATGGGCACAGGAAGCAATTTAGTCAGGTACTTTAAAACACATAGACTTACAATTAACTGTACCTTTAAACAAACAAATACACAGCTGTGAAATCAGAACACTAGTGGGAATTTTGAGTAATAGCACCCTTTCCTACTCAGAAGTAAAAATTTTAGGGCAAAGAAAAGGGGGCACAGCACGACTGCATAAAGGACTTTGAGTAACACGTGAGACTCACCCAAAGACACATGACTAGTCACAGGCAAAATTGGAGAAGAGCTGGGGGATCTGACTCTTAGTGCCTTGAACATTCTGCTTTATCATTTTTGCTTCTTCGTTAGAACCATTCCAACATCACATCCACTAGAAACAGGAAATGACAAACTGAGTAGACAACTCCGGAACACAAATAATTATTTAGACACATACAGAGAGAGAGAGAGAGACAGAGAGAGACAGAGACAGAGAGATAGAGAGAAAAGAGAGCGAGAAAGATTTTTCAATTTTTCAATTTAAGGAGTTATTGTACATTTAATGGTAAGTGTATTTTGTAACAAATAACCCCAAACAGAAATACTGTGGCTAGATTTACACATCCTTTAATTAAACAATCATAGGCAGGGGATCAATTGTGTTTGTTTCAGCATCTTTGTATCACCAATATCTGTAATAAATATTGATACATAGTAGGTGTTCAAGACTCAATAACAAAATTAAAGAGTTGCCTAGCATTTAGATTTATGCTTTGAACTCCGCTGAATGCAGAATGATTTACAAAATAAATTGCCACTGCAGACAGAACCTATGACATGTGTCTGAGTGATTTTTAATGTTAAGTGGCACTTGCCATCACAGTGCATCTCTCCTTGCTGTTTATTCAAATGCATAGTAACGGCTTAGCCAACCTGGATGAAACAGACTCAGAAACTGTCCAATTGAATTATGAAGGAGGCTTTGGCATATTGGTTATCTATTGCTGCATGAAAAATTAACCCAGAACCTAGCAGCTTGAAACAAATTGACCTTCTCAGTTTCTCAGGGTCAAGCATCCAAGAATTGCCTAGATAGGTGGGTCTGGCTCAGGGTCTTTTATGAGGTTTTAGTTGAGTGATTGGCCAGGGCTGCCATCATCTGAAGGTTTGACTGGTGCTAGAAGATTTGCTGCCAAGATCGCTAACCCAGATGGCTGTTAGTTTGAGGCTCTATTTCCTTGCTCTGTACTTTGCTGTAGGGTTCTTGCTTACTGGACCTCTCCATGGGACTGAGTATCATCATAATAAGGCACCTGGCAAATTTTCCAAGAAAGTAAGGAAGAAGACATGGTGCATTTTATGTCCTAATCTTAGACATCACAACTCACTCTTCTGTCACATTCTATTCCTTAGGAGTGAATTACAAAAGATAACCTACAAGCTGGGCGCGGTGGCTCACACCTGTAATCCCAGCACTTTGGGAGCCCGAGGTGGGTAGATCACGAGGTCAGGAGATCGAAACCGTCCTGGCTAACATGGTGAAACCCCGTCTCTACTAAAAATACAAAAAAAAAAAAAAAAAAATTAGCCGAGAGTGGTGGCGGGTGCCTGTAGTCCCAGCTATTTGGGAGGCTGAGGCAGGAGAATACTTTGAACCTGGGAGGTGGGGCTTGCAGTGAGCTGAGATCACGCCACTGCACTCCAGCCTGGGCAACAGAGCGAGACTCCATTTCAAAAAGAAAAAAAAAAAGATAACCTACATTTTTACAGTGGGAATCACACTTCACCTTTTGAAGAGAAGAGTATCAATAATCTATCGATATATTTTTAAATAACCACATGAGATCACAGACCTTTTCAACAGTACAGCAGTTCATCAGTACAATAGTTCAATAGTACATGATTTGTGTATCAGATTGTACTATATATGTATATGTATATGCAAACATATTATGTTAAAGACTCCTTTAAGATGATTTGCATTTTTGTGAGAAGTAATTGAAAATCTAACTAAATGTGATGCTCCACACCAGAATGGATGCCAAGCATACTAAAAAAGAAAATGTTGGCAAATAAGAGAAGAAAGAGGAGAGGCTTGTCACAAAGACAGAGGAAAAGGAGGCATCTACATTAATGACCATAATAAAACAATCATATGCAATTACACACATGATGATATCTACCTCTGTTCCTATTCCACATCCTGGCAACTGGGTTTTGATGAGCATTAGTGGCCATCACATACACACCACCACCCTCTAATTAGTCCCACATACCAGAAGGAAGTAATAAAATACTTTTTTCCAAGATTGACAACTACTCACTGCACATCTGCATGCCTTTGCATCAGTGTCTCACAGATTGATGGCATTTGTTGGCATGGCCCCTACCAGTCATCTTTGTATGTGAGCTGCAAGTCTGTCAACAACTATTATAAATACAGGATATCATCTACCTGTAAAATGTATACAGTGCACACAGTTGACTAGATGAATTTTAAGTTCGAAATTTCCCTATGGTACCCTAAACAAACACAGAAGTAACTTTTAGAATTACCTGACTACAATGCTCCTTTTAAATGCTTTGTCTCTGTGAAATGTCTATAAGAGACTGGTGCAGTGTTACCAAGTTATAAAACTTCGTGATTCTGTTTCTGTGATAATGCAGGCAATATATTAACAACCTTAGCAAATATGCACATTTTTATTAGCAGTGAATATCTTCCCAGTATTTCCTGATAAAAATTGAGGAGTGAAATGTCTTTATCATTTCCATTTTACTGCTAAAATTGTGTTATTTACCATAGGGGTCCAGGCTACTGCTGAGTTTTACTCTGTAATTAGAGGCGTGTGAATCAGAACCAAAATCAAAGTCTCACTCACACAATATTGAATATTTCCTGCAACAAGAAGTTCACCAAATTAAAGGTCTCACCTTTCATCAAACACTCGAAAGAGAAAATGTGTTCAGCTCATTTTGCTAAGCAAGATGTGAATATATGGTGAAAATGGAAGACTACCCAAAATATTTCATAATCTAATTCTGTCGACCTAAGGGATATTGAATAGGTCTAAGGGAGATTAATGTTACTTTGTTTTGTTACTTGTTCCATGATAGTTTATGATTGATATGTACACAAGTGGCCCTTGCATCTTCTATAGTCCTGTGCATTAGGTTGGGTTGTGGAGTTGATCACAGCCTATCTTCGATAATCAGTATGCAGAAGGCCATGGTATGACAACCTGGAGCTTGGAATTTGGATTATAATATCTTCTTATTGGAGATTTGGGAATTATGAAATTCAGTACAATACCCAGAGTAAATTCTCTGGGCTGGGAAACAGACAAGGCTGTAATCTAATTAATTTTTATTTTCTGGATTGCAGATTTTTTGATAGTTTTATCAGTCGTGGTGTAAGTGTGTGACTTTGAAAGGATAATTAAGCTCCCTGGACCTCAAGTCCTTATCTATAAAATTACTCCCCTCATAAGGTCAATGTGAGAATTAAATGCAATGATGTCTCCAAATCGCTTATCCTGGTCCCCGATGCATAGTAAGCTCACAGTAAACAGTGTGAGATGTAATTATAATTTATTATTTTATTTTATTTAAAGATATTGGGGATTAGGGTTATAGAGAGGAGTGAAATGGCTGAAGAATGTCATTTAATCACACTGTCAATCTTTATAGCTTTGAGGGATCTTAGATGTAATTTATTATTTTTACCCTTTTAATAAATTACTTTTCAAGATTGCTCTGGAACTTCAAAATATTGGTACATGTTCTAGATGCAGTATGACCAAAATTTTGGCCGATGGACTTGAGTAGCTATAAAAATGTTTGTTACTGGTCCAAAATGAGATAAGAATAAAATTGAGAGTAATTTAAAAATATATATATATTATATATTATATACATATTATCTATTTTATATATAATATATATATAGCAACCTAACATAGTCACAACATCCAACATGTAATTACTAGACTTGTCCTGTTTTACAGGGTAGTTTTTTTTTTTTTGAGACGGAGTCTTGTTCTGTCACCCAGGCTGGAGTGCAGCGGCACCATCTCAGCTCACTGCAAGCTCCACCTCCTGGGTTCACGCCATTCTCTTGCCTCAGCCTCCCAAGTAGCTGGGACTACAGGCGCCTGCCACCACGCCTGGCTAATTTTTTGTATTTTTAGTAGAGAGGAGGTTTCACCATGTTAACCACGATGGTCTCGATCTCTTGACCTCATGTTCCACCCACCTTGGCCTCCCAAAGTGCCGGGATTACAGGCGTGAGCCACCGTGCCCAGCCTACAGGGTATTTTTAAAAAGAATGAATCTCTGATTGGAAAGTAAACTAACTGATTCCTAACTACAGAAATTTGAGAACTACTACTGCAGAGTAGATATAGGGTATTGCCAAAGCCTTTCTCACAGTCAATGGGAAACCTGGCTGAGCCTCGGTAGGGAATGTAGAATGTATATGTGGCTGATGAAGAAACAAAATGGAATATCTAATTTTATTTAACTTTATTTTTCCAAAATTATGAAGAAAGTAGCATCAAGAAGCCACTACTATAAGCGTCTAATATGTCAAAGCTGATCACAGTAATCAGTAATCCCACAGACTAGCCAGAGAAGAAAAATGATCAGTTACTATGTTCAGATTTGCATCAAAGCATAAACAATAAGTCACATAAAAGTCACAACACCTCAAAATATGAACAGAGCTGTATGCTAACACAAAAGCCTTCTAAATTAGAGACTATTTCTTTCCTGCAATTTCAAAGACCTACTATTAAAGAGTTAAGAATTCTGAATCCACAAATGGAGAAGAGTGGAAATACCTGATTAAAACAGAAAAGTGAATTGGCAAGGACCTAGGAAATTCCTGAAAACTCTGCTGTCTAGGGCAGATAGAAGCTAAAGTGCTCAGAGTCTGAGTAAAGCATTTGCTACCACTCTGCTGCTAAGGTGATGGGTGTTTTCAGCAAAAATGTGTGCTTTGCCTTAGCAAGTAAGAAATCAGTTTTCTCCAGTATCGCCAAAGCATGCAATTTCTCAATTCTTGTAGCTCTTTTTAGATAGAATTCAATGGCCAATGTACCTTGTTCTTTCCAAGCACTAAATTAAAACTCATTCTTTCTATGTTCAAAAATAAGATTAGAATGTTTTACTAAGGAAAGTATATATGAAAATTATGAATTAGGCTATATAAATGGATTGAAACTATAAATCCTAGAGTTCTTATTTAGAAGACCCAGGGAGAGGTCATTCAATGTCTTTTCTGAAATGAAGTCCTCAGGGAACTAAGTTCCAGCTCTACCTTATCTTATGAAATCTAATCCCATATTTCTCATTTTTAAAGGACACTTTCACTTGGAATTCTCATCAACGTATCAAAGTCATCAACATATTTAAAAAGAAATTAATGTTTTCTACATATTTATTGGTTCTCCCAAATTTCTCACTTGTGCAAGTGACATGACTCTTCTAAATATCAAGGCATTTATATTGGAAGGCTCCAAGCCCCTTTCACCCTCACTCCTTGTGTCTCCTCAGTTATTAATACTAAGCTTGTTAGCTCTTCCTTGGTTGTATCACTGTATTCATCCTCATTTCCCGAAACTACTGCAATAAGCCTAGTTTGGGACTCTTAAATCTCTGGACTCTTGCCTCTTTCCTGGAGTATAATGTTCTTCTGCCTTCTACTTCCAGTATATAATAAGAAGTCCCATTTTCCATGTAACATGT
This sequence comes from Hylobates moloch, assembly GCF_009828535.3. Lineage (NCBI taxonomy): Eukaryota > Metazoa > Chordata > Mammalia > Primates > Hylobatidae > Hylobates > Hylobates moloch. The sequence goes on from NW_026652290.1 coordinate 21,309,479, forward strand.
ACATGTCAATGAATTTCAGGAATGCTGTATCATATTAAGGTGATGGTTAGTCTCTGATGGATCTGTAAGATGAAGGCATTAATAACTGGTAATAATGGCTGAAGTTTTCCAAAGGAGTGAAATTAATGCTCAGTAATAATATATCAGAGAATATGGAAATGGAAACTCAGAATGTGAACAAGATGCAGTTACTGTCTCGCATCATTGGGAGAATAACCCTTTTTTCAAGCAGAATATTCCCTACCCAGAATGCTAACTTATTAAGTTATTAAGGGTTATCACTAATTCCTGATGAGGGATAACAGACACCAAAATTTTCTGTATACCCTTTATTGGTAGTTGTAAATAATCTTGAATAGTAAATGCTCTAATTATAGGTATATTTATAGTTATAATTACAGACACAGTTATAATTGCCATATATTCATAATTATGATTACATTTATGATTATAGTTACATTTATAGCTCTTGTTAAACTTCCGACTTCATGCTAGAAGGATCTGTAACTTTAACCACTGAAGCCCCAGCACTGGAGCTCAGCAGCTAGAATGCAGTAAGATTTTCACAGATAAATATTGAATAAGATAGGAGCTATCTTTATCAAATTAACTGAATTATTCTTACTATGTAATTCCACCATTCTCTAGAATGAAAAGTCACCTGGAAATATTAAGGAAATATTGATACCCCAACAAAATGAATCCTAACTAACCACTTTAGTTCTGAGTTCTGGTGCTCCAAATGGGCATAACCAGATAAACATTGTTAGATAAATGGAAGTTATCAAAATCTATGAGATGCTACATTTTTATCCTAAAAATTTGATTTTTATACCACTAGAGCATTTTATAAATCATTTAAAATATTTAAATTAACAAATCACAACAATAATAGAAACATCTACATAAATATCATTTATTAATTGGTATATATTAAGGTTTCTCAATGTGTGTCAACATCCACAAGCACAATCATATGTGCACATTTGTGATTTGTTGGTAGCTACTTAAATATGTTTATACATTAATGTGTCCATGTTAATCTTTGAACATAGTGAAAATTCTGCCCATCAGTATTCCCAAGGATGTTGTTAGAAGGCAACTTATCTCCTCAGGACAGTTGTACAACAGAGTGCCTGGGTGCAATTTCTGGGACCTCATTCTAAGTTGTTTCAAAAATTATTTACAAAGTCATTTGACTCAATATAAGGCAGTAGTTTGAAAGAAAATGATACGAATCTAGGAATTCAGAATGGGCTGACCTCACAGAGATCAGATGCAAGTAAGTTTTGAATAGGAAATAGGAAGATAAGGTATAGAAGAAGGAGAAGGCTGTGTGCCAAAAGTTGTCTTGACATCAAGTCATTTTCAACAGCATCAATGTAAGAATTTAAATTTCTCATACCCACACACATTGTAAACTTCCCAGCACTCCATGATATCTCAAGCACATGTCTTCCTAATAGCCAGTATCTCTTTATCTAACATATGTATAATCTTATTTAATTCATTTTACAGGGGTAAATCTCACTCTGCAAACTGGGTGGTGACAAAGAAATACCATATTACTTTATTTTAATCAAATCAAAGAAATCTGACACTGAAACTTCATTTTATCAGAACAGAGCATCTACATTCAATCATTTTTAGGAGCACTTTATCTTTCCTGAAGTTACATATATGTCCCTCACCCACCAGCTGGCTATTGATATCTTTCTTATCCAAGGGGCTGTGCCACTTTCATTATGAGCTTGAGCACAAAATTATGATCCCACCTCTGGGGTGCACCATGCAAACAAATTCTTGCACTTCCCAAGGCATGCCTCCCCACCAGGGGTCTGGACCTGCACATAGGTCTCCATGCTTAGAGAATCTGAAGATCTCAGTTCCCACCTTGTCTCTAGAAATCCATGGCATTTCCATTTCTGTCATGTTCTTTCCATAAGCATGAATCCCTGAGTCTCATCAACCAGCCCACTCTTGCCAGGCAAGAATCCCAAAAGGGCCCATTTATTTTCTTGAGAGGAAGGAAAAAGAATCACTGAAAGAATAAAATACATACACATTAGTATTTCAGTAAATTATCTTCCCACATTGCAATTTATCACATGGATAAGGAGAAGAGTCATTCCTCACATTTTCTGGCAAAAAGGCAGTGAGAAGTCCCCTCAAAATACATCTTTTTACCTGAAATTATTCACGAGAAGGGGAAAAATGCCTCTTTCTAGGACTTTATCTCTACCACAAAAGCTTTTAACTGACAGAAAAAGAGCACAATTAGATAAACCAAGGTATTCAGCCTTTAGTACATTTTGGTTCTTCACTTACCCTAGTTAAGGCTACTAGTTAGGAAAGATAAAAAGAGGAAGCAAGAAACAGACTTAAGAGGCCATAACTTTTCATCCAAGTCTCTGTATATTAAGTGTTAACAATATTAGTAGTAATTCTTCACATAATTACCATATGTGGGTTTTATAATATGAATATTATTTTGATATATAGTTATATCATTCTTTTCTGATTTTTTTGGTAGAATAAAAGAAGGAGTGCTTCCTTATATTTAGAGAGTATTGCTGAATATGCAGGGTGATAACAATTCTATTTTACTGGAGCAACTAATAAAAACATATGTTAATACACCGGTTGAATACAATCAACCTGGTACTTGTACTTGAGATAGAGATATGTCTCTATGCATTTGTGGATATTGGGTGTTTTCAGTTAAAAAATTATATTTAATTTTATCCTGGGATAGAGCTGTGGTTTGGCAACTTTTCCAGTGACAATGACAAATTGGAGGAACACAGCCAGCTACAAAATTGCTACTTACTAAACTCCTTGTCAATTCACTTCTGCATTCTTTGAAAAGAGTGATTTCATAGCCTTTTCTCTACAGCCCTAATGCCCTCTATAAAATAAATACCCTCCTAAATGGTCACGTCTGCTTACTTTTGGCCCACAAAATGCTTAGTCAATGAAATAAGCCACCATAGCTACTTTGCTCACTTGACATTAAATCAAATTTTGTGGCAAAGGAACATTGAAGACCAAATTGTGTGTGCTATTCATATAACTTGTATTGCTTTAAAAGTCATTTAATTTCCCCAAGGTCTTTAAGAGCAGTTATTTTCTCTTTTCTAAAAAATTTATTTATTTATTCCTTTTACTTACTCATTTAACAAATATTTATTAGATATGCCAGGCACTGTGTTGTAGACATGAAGATTAATAAGGTCATAGTCCCTGCTCTTAAACAGCATATAATGTATTATTGGAAACAAATATAACTAAAAAATGACAAACACAATGTAGATAAAGGGATGAAGATGGAGGTCATAGCAGGAAAACATGAAAGTGTGATCAATTCTGCTAGGGCCTGGGGACGTCTGGATAGGTGTCACAGAAAAGAATATTCTCAAGCAGGGCCTCAAAAATGAATTACTCAGGCAGCAAATGGGAAAGGAATTTTGCTATTAACAGATTCACATCACAATTAGAGTTGTATATAATTCTGTTAGAATGGAAGAAAAAGGAGGGTGGAGCAAAGATGGCCGAATAGGAACAGCTCTGGTCTACAGCTCCCAGCATGAGCGACGCAGAAGACAGGTGATTTCTGCATTTCCATCTGAGGTACTGGGTTCATCTCACTAGGGAGTGCCAGACATTGGGTGCAGGACAGTGGGTGCAGCACACCGTGCATGAGCCAAAGCAGGGCAAGGCATTGCCTCACTGAGGAAGTGCAAGGGGTCAGGGAGTTCCCTTTCCTAGTCAAAGAAAGGGGTGTCAGATGGCACCTGGAAAATCAGGTCACTCCCACCCTAATACTGTGCTTTTCCAACGGGCTTAAAAAATGGCACACCAGGAGATTATATCCCACACCTGGCTCGGAGGGTCCTACACCCACGGAGTCTCAATGATTGCTACCACAGCAGTCTGAGACCAAACTGCAAGGCGGCAGCGAGGCTGGGGGAGGGGCGCCCGCCATGGCCCAGGCGTGATTAGGTAAACAAAGCAGCCTGGAAGCTCGAACTGGGTGGAGCCAACCACAGCTCCAGGAGGCCTGCCTGCCTCTGTAGGCACCACCTCTGGGGGCAGGGCACAGACAAACAAAAAGACAGCAGTAAGCTCTGCAGACTTAAATGTCCCTGTCTGACAGCTTTGAAGAGAGTAGTGGGTCTCCCAGCATGCAGCCGGAGATCTGAGAACGGGCAGACTGCCTCCTCAAGTGGGTCCCTGAACCCCGAGCAGCCTAACTGGGAGGCAACCCCCAGTAGGGGCAGACTGACACCTCACTCGGCCGGATACTCCTCTGAGACAAAACTTCCAGAGGAACGATCAGGCGGCAGCATTTGCGGTTCCCCAACATCCGCTGTTCTACAGCCATAGCTGTTCTGCAGCCACCGCTTCTGATACCCAGGCAAACGGTCTGGAGTGGACCTCTAGCAAACTCCAACACACCTGCAGCTGAGGGTCCTGTCTATTAGAAGGAAAACTAACAAACAGAAAGGACATCCACATCAAAAACCCATCTGTATGTCACCATCATCAAAGACCAACAGTACATAAAACCACAAAGATGGGGGAAAAACAGAGCAGAAAAACTGGAAACTCTAAAAAGCAGAGTGCCTCTCTTCCTCCAAAGGAACGCAGCTCCTCACCAGCAATGGAACAAAGCTGGATGGAGAAAGACTTTGACGAGTTGAGAGAAAAAGGCTTCAGACGATCAAACTACTCCAAGACACAGGAGGAAATTCAAACCAATGGCAAAGAAGTTAAAAACTTTGAAAAAAAATTAGACAAATGAATAACTAGAATAACCAATGCAGAGAAGTCCTAAAAGGAACTGATGGAGCTAAAAGCCAAGGCTCGAGAACTACATGAAGAATGCAGAAGCCTCAGGAGCCGATGCGATCAACTGGAAGAAAGGGTATCAGTGATGGAAGACGAAATGAATGAAATGAAGTGACAAGGGAAGTTTAGAGAAAAAAGAATAAAAAGAAATGAACAAAGCCTCCAAGAAATATGGGACTATGTGAAAAGACCAAATCTACGTCTGATTGGTGTACCTGAAAGTGACAGGGAGAAAGGAACCAAGTTGGATAACACTCTGCAGGGTATTATCCAGGAGAACTTCTCCAATCTAGCAAGGCAGGCCAACATTCAGATTCAGGAAATACAGAGAACGCCATAAAGATACTCCTCAAGAAGAGCAACTCCAAGACACATAATTGTCAGATTCACCAAAGCTGAAATGAAGGACAAAATGTTAAGGGCAGCCAGAGAGAAAGGTCAGGTTACTCACAAAGGGAAGCCCATCAGACTAACAGCTGATCTCCTGGCAGAAACTCTACAAGCCAGAAGAGAGTGGGGGCCCATATTCAACATTCTTAAAGAAAATAATTTTCAACCTAGAATTTCATATCCAGCCAAATTAAGCTTCATAAGTGAAGGAGAAATAAAATACTTTACAGACAAGCAAATGCTGAGAGATTTTGTCACCACCAGGCCTCCCCTAAAAGAGCTCCTGAAGGAAGCACTAAACATGGAAAGGAACAACCGGTACCAGCCACAGCAACAGCATGCCAAAATGTAAAGACCATGAAGGCTAGGAAGAAACTGCATCAACTAACGAGCAAAATAAACAGCTAACATCATAATGACAGGAAAAAATTCACACATAACAATATGAACTTTAAATGTAAATGGGCTAAATGCTCCAATTAAAAGACACAGACTGGCAAATTGGATAAAGTGTCAAGACCCATCAGTATGCTATATTCAGGAAACCCATCCCACATGCAGAGACACACAGGCTCAAAATAAAGGGATGGATGAAGATCTACCAAGCACATGGGAAAACAAAAAAAGGCAGGGGTTGCTATCCTCATCTCAGATAAAACAGACTTTAAACCAACAAAGATCAAAAGAGACAAAGAAGGCCATTACATAATGGTAAAGGGATCAATTCAACAAGAAGAGCTAACTATCCTAAATATATATGCACCCAATACAGGAGCACCCAGATTCATAAAGCAAGTCCTGAGTGACCTACAAAGAGACTTAGACTCCCACACAATAATAATGGGAGGCTTTAACACCCCACTGTCAACATTAGACAGATCAACAAGACAGAAAGTTTAAAAGAATATCCAGGAATTGAACTCAGCTCTGCACCAAGCAGATCTAATAGACATCTACAGAACTCTCCACCCCAAATCAACAGAATATACATTTTTTCAGCACCACACCACACCTATTCCAAAATCGACCACATAGTTGGAAGTAAAGCTCTCCTCAGCAAATGTAAAATAATGGAAATTATAACAAACTGTCTCTCAGACCACAGTGCAATCAAACTAGAACTCAGGATTAAGAAACTCACTCAAAACCGCTCAACTACATGGAAACGGAACATCCTGCTCCTGAGTGACTACTGGGTACATAACGAAATGAAGGCAGAAATAAATATGTTCTTTGAAACCGACGAGAACAAAGACACAACATACCAGAATCTCTGTGACACATTCAAAGCAGTGTGTAGAGGGAAATTTATAGCACTAAATGCCCACAAGAGAAAGCAGGAAATATCTAAAATTGACACCCTAACATCACTATTAAAAGAACTAGAAAAGCAAGAGCAAACACATTCAAAAGCTAGCAGAAGGCAAGAAATAACTAAAATCAGAGCAGAACTGAAGGAAATAGAGACACAAAAAACCCTTCAAAATATCAATGAAACCAGGAGCTGTTTTTTTTAAAAGATCAACAAAATTGATAGACCCCTAACAAGACTAATAAAGAAGAAAAGAGAGAAGAATCAAATAGATGCAGTAAAAGTTGATAAAGGGGATATCACCACTGATCCCACAGAAATACAAACTACCATCAGAGAATACTACAAACACCTCTATGCAAATAAACTAGAAAATCTAGAAGAAATGGATAAATTCCTCGACACATACACCATCCCAAGACTAAACCAGGAAGAAGTTGAATCTCTGAATCGACCAATAACAGGCTCTGAAATTGTGGCAATAATCAATAGCTTACTAACCAAAAAAAAGTCCAGGACCAGATGGATTCAAAGCCGAGTTCTAGTAGAGGTACAAGGAGGAGCTGGTACCATACTTTCTTAAACAATTCCAATCAATAGAAAAAGAGGCAATCCTCCCTAACTCATTTTATGAGGCCAGCATCATCCTGATACCAAAGCCGGGCAGAGACACAACAAAAAAAGAGAATTTTAGACCAATATCTTTAATGAACATTGATGCAAAAATCCTCAATTAAATACTGGCAAACCGAATCCAGCAGCACATCAAAAAGCTTATCCACCATGATCAAGTGGGCTTCATCCCTGGGATGCAAAGCTGGTTCAACATTCGCAAATCAATAAATGTAATCCAGCATATAAACAGAACCAAAGACAAAAACCTCATTATTATCTCAATAGATGCAGAAAAAGCCTTTGACAAAATTCAACAACCCTTCATGCTAAAAACTCTCAGTAAATTAGGTATTGATGGGACGTATCTCAAAATAATAAGAACTATCTATGACAAACCCACAGCCAATATCACACGGAATGGACAAAAACTGGAAGCATTCCCTTTGAAAACTGGCACAAGACAGGGATGCGCTCTCTCACCACTCCTCTTCTTCAACATAGTGTTGGAAATTCTGGTCAGGGCAATCAGGCAAGAGAAGGAAATAAAGGGCATTCGGTTAGGAAAAAAGGAAGTCAAATTGTCCCTGTTTGCAGATGACATGATTGTATATCTAGAAAACCCCATCATCTCAGCCCAAAATCTCCTTAAGCTGATAAGCAACTTCAGCAAAGTCTCAGGATACAAAATCAATGTGCAAAAATCACAAGCATTCTTATACACCAATAACAGACAAACAGAGAGCCAAATCATGAGTGAACTCCCATTCACAATTGCTTCAAAGAGAATAAAATACCTAGGAATCCAACTTACAAGGGACGTGAAGGACCTCTTCAAGAACTACAAACCACTGCTCAATGAAATAAAAGAGGATACAAACAAATGGAAGAACATTCCATGCTCATGGGTTGGAAGAATCAGTATCGTGAAAATAGGCCATACTGCCCAAGGTAATTTACAGATTCAATGCCATCCCCATCAAGCTACCAATGACTTTCTTCACAGAATTGGAGAAAACTACTTTAAAGTTCACATGGAACCAAAAAAGAGCCCGCATCGCCAAGTCAATCCTAAGCCAAAAGAACAAAGCTGGAGACATCATGCTACCTGACTTCAAACTATACTACAAGCCTACAGTAACCAAAACAGCATGGTACTGGTACCAAAACAGAGATATAGATCAATGGAGCAGAACAGAGCCCTCAGAAATAATGCCGCATATCTACAACCTTCTGATCTTTGACAACCTGACAAAAACAAGCAATGGGGAAAGGATTCCCTATTTAATAAATGGTGCTGGGAAAACTGGCTAGCCATATGCAGAAAGCTGAAACTGGATCCCTTCCTTACTCCTTATCCAAAAATTAATTCAAGATGGATTAAAGACTTACATGTTAGACCTAAAACCATAAAAACCCTAGAAGAAAACCTGGGCAATAGCATTCAGGACATAGGCATGGTCAAGGACTTCATGTCTAAAACACAAAAAGCAATGGCAACAAAAGCCAGAATTGACAAATGGGATCTAATTAAACTAAAGAGCTTCTGCACAGCAAAAGAAACTACCATCAGAGTGAACAGGCAACCTACAAAATAGGAGAAAATTTTCGCAACCTACTCATCTGACAAAGGGCTAATATCCAGAATCTACAATGAACTCAAACAAATTTACAAGAAAATAACAAACAACCCCATCAAAAAGTGGGTGAAGGACATGAATAGACACTTCTCAAAAGAAGACATTTATGCAGCCAAAAAACACATGCAAAAATGCTCATCATCACTGGCCATCAGAGAAATGCAAATCAAAACCACAATGAGATACCATCTCACACCAGTTAGAATGATGACCATTAAAAAGTCAGGAAACAACAGGTGCTGGAGAGGATGTGGAGAAATAGGAACACTTTTACACTGTTGGTGGAACTATAAACTAGTTCAACCATTGTGGAAGTCACTGTGGCGATTCCTCAGGGATCTAGAACTAGAAATACCATTTGACCCAGCCATCCCATTACTGGGTATATACCCAAAGGATTATAAAACATTCCGTTATAAAGACACATGCACACGTATGCTTATTGCAGCACTATTCACAATAGCAAAGACTTGGAACCAACCCAAATGTCCAACAACAATAGACTGGATTAAGAAAATGTGGCACATATACACCATGGAATACTCTGCAGCCATAAAAAACGAGTTCATGTCCTTTGTAGGGACATGGATGAAACTGGAAACCATCATTCTCAGCAAACTTTCACAAGGACAAAAAACCAAACAGTGCATGTTCTCACTCATAGGTGGGAATTGAACAATGAGAACACATGGACACAGGAAGGGGACCATCACACTCCAGGGACTGTTGTGGGGTGGGGGGAGAGGGGAGGGATAGCATTAGGAGATATACCTAATGCTAAATGACAAGTTAATGAGTGCAGCACACCAACATGGCACATGTATACATATGTAAGAAACCTGCACATTGTGCACATGTACCCTAAAACTTAATGTATAATAATAATAAAATTTAAAAAAAAGAATGGAAGAAAAAGATGAAATGGAAAGTGTTGGTGGATGAGGTTGGAGGGATGAACAGATGAAATAAATCCTTCGATATAAAAAGCTAAGGAGTTCAGATAGTGTCATAGAAGAGATAGAACATGATTGGAGGATTTGAAGTGTAATGCAATGTAATTTGTATTTTTTAAAAGATTATTCTCACTATGGAGTGAAGTTTATGGCCAATTTAGAGTAAGACAAGTGTCCAAAGTCTTAGATTGAGTGAGATTTTCCTAATGCTTACTTTTCTGCTAACTTTCTATTAATTGTAACATTGTTATATACTTTTTCTCAATACAACTCTCCTACTGTAGATTTTATAAATCACTCTGGTTTAAGTCTCACCTTATATCTATGTGTGTTACTTCTTATTTCCATTCAGTGGTTCATTTAATATTAATATCAAGAAATAAGAAGACCTTAAGGAAAGTAGCAATAACAGAAATTTTAACTATTAGAAAATACAAATAAGAAGTTATTGGTTATCTTTATGAGAATCAAGTAAATGACTGGCAGAAATTAGTTGTATTATATCTACGTAATTGGCAGAATTTTGACCTTTGTTTTTAAAAAATATTTCAGCGGTCAAAATTGGATTTTAGATAATAAAATATTAAAAAGAACAATTTAATTGTGTAGTCAGACATATTTTTATAGAGACATTCTTGTTTTTCTTTTACATTGCAAACAAGGATATGATCCAGGGAAGAAATAATAAGTTCTATATTTTGTTTGCGTTTTATCTATTGCATGTGTTTTTCAAGAGAACTATATATAATCAAATACATTTAGTTATTGTAATTATAGCAGAGATTATCGGAAATATATTAATTACTTTACACAATCCCTAAACGTCAATACCAATTGTTAATTGTGATTACCTAATGCAGATTACATCCAAATAAGGAACATTTGGTCCTGTGTAATAGCATATACAAATGATAGTATGCATATTATGAGAACAGAAATAATGAACAATTAACTTTGACTGCAGGTCTGATTTTAATAAATGCGTCTCAGAAGACAAAAAAATGTTGCTAAAGATTTTTAGAATGCTCATTTAACATCCTTCTTTATTCTAGTTTGAAGTAAATTTACCAAGCACAGGATGATTACTTGTGTGATACAATATGGCCACTGCAACGGTTTGAGCAGAGGTGGTGTCCTCTCCAAAACTCGTGTTGAAACTTAATTTCCAATGCAGTAGTATTGAGAATTGTGATTAGGAGATAATTAAATGATCAGGGCTTTGCTCTCCTGAATGGTATTAGCACCTTATAAAAGGGCACAAAACCAATATGGTATTCTTTAAAATTGCTAAGACAGTGGATATAAAGTGTTCTCACCATAAAAATAATAGCTATGTGAGGTAATGCATATGTTAATTAGCAAGATTCAGTCATTCCATAACGTATACATACCTGAAAAAATCCTGTAGTACACAGGAGATACAATTTCTTATGTCAATATAAAAAATTAAAATGTAAAAATTAATAGATCAATTAACAATTGCAAAAATAAAAATGGGCTCAAGAGACTCAAGTTTGAAAGGAGTGCTCGTTTATCCTTCTGTCCCTCATGCATATAGGACACCATGTTTCTCTTCTCAGGAGGATGCAGCAACAGAGCCATCTTTGAAACAGAGCAGCCCTCACCAGACGTCAAAGCCAGTGCATCAGTATTGTACTTTACAGCCTTCAAAAGGGAAAAAATAGATTTCTGTTCTTTTTAAATTACCTAGTCTATGACATTCTGTTATAGCAACACAAATGAACTAAGACAGTAACTTTATGAATATGTTTCACTTGTCTTTCATAAATTTAGAACTTATAAATTTATAAATTTATAAATTTCATAAATGTAGGACATAAATTTATAAATTTATAAATTTCATAAATTTAGAACCTAAATTTATAAATTTATAAATTTAGAACCTAAATTTATAAATTTATAAATTTAGAACTTGTTTTCTTATAAAAGAAAACAAGAAGAAAGATTTTACTAAGTAAAATTGTGAAACTTTAACAATAAAATATTAAATTAATAAATGACATATGGATTCAAACTACAGCCAGTAAAATTATTAGCAATCAAATATTTAATGAATAGAATCTGTTAAAAAGACAAACACTCTAACTGAAATATGCAGTCAGGAAAAAATCAATTCCAAAAATAGACTTCTTTAATATGGTCAACAAATATTTGACAAAAATATTCAATATCATTAATAATCAATGATATCAAGCTAACATTTGTTTATAAGATTTACAAAGCTGTGAAAGAATGATGTGATGTACTCTTAGTGACTAAACACCCAAATGGTTGGATTAGAAATTGGTACAGCTTTTCTGGAGGGTATTTTGATAGTAAATGTCAAAAACTGAAGAATCTCCAAATCTCTTAATTACCAATTTTATGTTTGATAATTCATCTTGAAATAATTTTAAAACTGCCTAAAATATATTAAAAGAAATGTCTATGACCATATTATATATGCAAGAAAAAAAGCCTAAGAAAGCCATGTAAATTTTGTATATTAGATTATTGAATTGTGTCCTACAATGAATAAATAATATGGCAGGTATCTATCAGTTTTAGTTTTTAGGGTTGTTGCTGTTTCTTGTTACTAAAGAAAACTGGCTACCAAGTTATATAATGGCAAAATGTCCTTTTAAAACTTAATACAAGCAAATTTGCATCTAAAGACAAAAATTTTGCTACAGTCTAAAATACAAAAAATGTTTATATTCATATTATAAGATTAGTGAAGCTTTTTCTTTATTTCCCTTTTCTTACTTGTATTTTTATTATTTTTATGATGATTATAGAATATTGGCAAATTTGAAAAAACACCAAAAATCAAAACATCTCTCTTCCCCTAAAAAAAAAAAAAAGAAAAAGAAAGTAAAAGACAAAGAGTATATATTGGGCCACAGTGAGGAGGAAGAAATATATACTGGGGAGGAAAATGCTATACCCAAAATGATGGAGGCATTTTTAAGAACATTTTGGAAAATATCAATGTAAAATAGAGAAAAGTAAATCATAAGGATTATGCTAGAGACCACAAAGCCAGACAAAAAAAAATCATCAATATTACTCAGAGTTAGAATGTATTAATATTATAGCAGCGACTTGAAAAATATGCCATGTACGAAAAGCTATAGAGTGGCTTGTGATTAGGAATGTTCTTATTTACCAATAAGAAAGAAAAGGTGACAGTAGTCAGAAATGGTATTTTGCAGACAATGGAAGCTTTGAAAAGGGAAGTTTACAAGGGCAAAGGATCAGAGTGCCCATGCAAACTTCGTGAGGGGAGAGTGCAACAAGACTTTAGGATGGAATGGATTGCTGCCTGTCATGGATACTCTAGCCATACTACCATACATTAGTGAGAGTGGGAAAGGATGATAGCTACAGTAAAGAGATAACACATAAAAAGGGAATTAAATCAATTTCTAGTTTGGCTCAAGTTGAAGGAACAATAAATAAAAGTTAAATACTTTAGTATAAATAGGATATTTCAAAAAGTTAGCTCTTATATACAGCGCAATGAACTGCTTTTTGAGATTGTGATTTTCCTCTTGGTGAGTTTGCTCCAGTAAGATAGAGGAATGTATATTATTGGCATTGCTGCATAGTTCTTTGTTAGATTAGAAAATGTATTCTATAATTTCTACCTCCTCTTCAAATTTGAAAATTAATACATTCAATAAGGCACTTATAGAAAAAATTCCAACCTTAACTTGAACTAGAAGCTTAACTTTCTTAGCTCAATTTGAAAAAGCATAAAAATCCACTACATTAAGGTAAATGGATGATGAAGTATCTTATTTATCCTGTTAGGAAGAGCTAGAGCAGTGCTGTGCAATAGAAATATAACTTGAGCCAAAATGTAATGATAAATTTTCCAATAGCTCCATTAAGAAACAGGTAAAATTAATTTGTATTGTATATATTATTTATCCCTATGTGTCTAACCTATTATCAATTCAATAACTAATCAATAATACAAACTATTAATGACCTATTTTACATTTTCTTCAGCATCTGGTGTATATTTTATACTTAGAGAACATCTTCATTTAAACACTAATTTTTATTGAGAATACTTGATCCATATGTGGATTCATAAATTTACATTTGAAAAAGTAGATTCACATAACCAAGTTGTTCTGAATGAAGTGTTCCATTGGCTGAATTAAGTATTAGTTTTCGAAAGTTAAATTTTAAACAATTAAAACTAAATAAAATTAAAAATTCAGGTCTTCAGCTGCACTAGCCCAATTTCACGTTCTAGGTTACCATGTGTGGCTAGTAGCTACTTCGTTAGACAAAACAATACTAGAGGAGGCTGATACCTAAATTACTAGATAAAGCAATGAGAATTTGCCTTGGTAGAATTATGATGAAAGTATTGAAAAGAAGCATATTTGTAGAGTGGGGCTGAGATGGGAGTTATAGTCATGAGACATTGTTACAGGGAAAACCAAACTTCTTTCCACTCCCAAAACATGTTAGTTTAGCTCTTTCATTCTCTTTTATCTTTGGATGCTTTATATTTATTTTGAGAATATATTTACCTTGTCCATATTTTCTATATACGATCTTTAAGAGCCCTGATTTTGTTATGTATTTTACCTAAAGACAAATATAAAAATAGTTATTATTTATCTAGCACTGTATGGCCTTTGTTTCATTTAATATTCATAAACAACCTGTGAAGTGCAATGTAAGAAAATGGCAGCAAAGCAAGGTTAAGTAGCTTATGGTCACACAGCTAGACAGAACTACAACTAGATATCAAACCTAGGTCACTCTGACACTTAAACATGCTTACTAGACTCTTGATAAATATTGTATTATGTTAGACAGTGCAGACCTTTAATCAGCCCTGGGCCACTAAGGATAGAAGAGTAGATGAGCTCCTGCAGGACACCCACTAAAACTCACTCCATTCATAATGCTGCGAGTGGTGTTTATTGCCCACATAAAGGAATGCAACTGAGGGACGGGAGGTATGGTTTGGAAATATTTATTAAACCAATTCCTAAGCTTGCACCACAGTATTAGAGAATTAACTGGAAAGTATCACCTAGCCAGTTATCTCATTATATTTCCCTGAAAATACATCTCAAGACAAAAATAATCACAAGCTGACTTCTTTGCAGGGGAAATTTTTAAAAAACTGTATGCTATATATTGATCCTCTGGTTTTTCCTTTGGTAAATTAGAATTGTGTACAAAAATTAGCGTTGCAATTGTATCAATAAAAGACAATAAAAATAACATTTTCTGCTCTTCTGTTCTTGTCCTGAGCCCCAAAAGCCAGCTGGAGATTTTCTTCGGAAATGTGCTGCTAGTTATATATTTGTATTTTAAGAATCAATTCATTTTATTGGGTTTTGCCTAGGATCAACCTAAGAAAGGGACGCTGTAGGGGTAAGGTGGAGGTAAGATATGCAAAGTCCAGATGAGGTTTGAGTCACATGAATGAAAAGCAAGACCTAATTCAACCGTGCAGGTTGGAGTCTGCTCTAAGATCAAGTGGACCACTTGGAGAAGTGAATACTAGTAATATGTCGTCAAATTAGTACCATAATGTTACCATTTAGCAAATTCATAGAGCAAAATTGAAAAAAGGACTTTCTAGTTGACTTTCAAATGTATCTGAATGTGTAATGAATCTGGTCATTTCTTTCCTATTCCACATTTGTCGCTTTAGTCTAAGTCACTCTTACCTGGTGAATGGCCTCCTTTGGGTCTCCTTGAGCCTATTGTTGCCCTGTTCTGCCCCTTTTCCACACAAACACAATTAAGGAAATGCAAATCGGATCAGGTTATGTCACAGCTTAAAACTTTTGCAAAAGTCTTTGATTATACTAAGAAAAATATTGAAGCTTACTAGCTGTAAAGCCCCCACGTACTTTTCAGACTTTACCTTTGTTCTTAAGTGACTTATCATTTATTTTACTCAAATTACTATTCTGACTTTTGAATACATCTAACTGGTTCCCATTTGAGGACCTTTGCACTTGCCATTATTCATAATTGAGCCAATGTATTTCCCATTTTCATGCACCTCTTTCTTCCTATTAGTAAGTTTCAGTTGAAATGCCACCTCCTTAGATTCTGTCTGTCTTATTCATCACTAAATCCCCTAGTAGGTGGCTAAAAATATTCAGTGACAGACTGGCCAAATGATAGAGTTATGTTAATGAAAATATACTGTACAATAGTAAAGTTGATACATTTATAGGCATATATATGTATATATAAAACAAATTTAATGTTTTAAAAATCTACTGGGCTTATCAAAAATATTATTGGGTCAGATGATATGAGTAGTTTTTTACAAATGAATTTAAGAAGTTCCTCTCCCCTAATGGTATGTTGGATCTTGACTGCAAGAGCTCATTATAAAATTTTTAGAATTTTTGTGAAATTATTAAAAAGATATTATTAAAAATTAAATTATATAAACTTATTGTTAAACAAATGATGTTAAGACACAAAGATAATAAGCACTCAAAACTCACTCATACTTAATCTCTTTACACCTTTTACTATAATCCAGGCCAGTGTTCAGCAAATGTTTTAAGTATAGGGCCGAAGAGTAAATATTTTTGGCTTTGCGAGCTATATCATCTCTGTCACAACTACTCGACTCTGTCCTTCCCACGTAAAAGCAGCCACAGTCACTGCACAAATGAATGAGGATGGCAGTACTCAATGAAGCAAGTCAGGTTTGGCTCAGAACCTGTCATTTGCTGACACTCCTCTCTAGATTCTTTGCTTCTCTCATATACATATAACGGAGAGGCTTTAAAATGATGTTCTAATGTGCATTTTCTCCCCAAATCCACATTCGGAGATTGCATATTAGTAGCTTGCAATTTGCCATGGAGGGAGTATTTATACCACTGAACTTAGCAATGCTACTACTCAGATCTTCTAATTCTCTCCCAGAAATCTGATTGTTAAACATTTACCAGCACACCACGCTTACCCCAGTCAAGAAAAACAACAACAACGTTATTGAAGCACTTGTTAAAGATGGCAAGGCAGACTTTATTCCAGGGGTGGTCATGGCACTATGTACGGGAACCACTACAGTGGGGTCTTGCAGCAAGGGAGAGAGATTGCACTCAATTCTGACTTCAACGAGGACAGGTGGAGTTTTATAACCAAGGAGCATGATTGGGGGTCAGTGGATGGAAAATTGCTAAGAGGAAACACCAAGGATAAGAGGTTCCTCGCTAAACTGACTTGATATGATTACTGCTGAAGGTAGGCCACAATGATAAGATCCCAAGTCAGATATCAAGCGTGGGGGGTTTTGGTAAGCTGACTTAGCAGGATTCTTGCTCAAACTGGATTCTGCAAGGATGGAGAGGGAAGACCAAAGACTCCAGACCTAATCAATGAGATGATTTTAAAGGAGTCTGACTGTAGTTTTGGTTAAAGAGGCTTTTATTACCGCCTCCTATTCCCCCACCCCCACCACCATAGAGCTTGTTGGTAAAACTTGAAGTAAGAAAATATCACACTCGTAAGAAGTCTGTTTCTCTCAGGACATCTGTTGTGCTGTCAAATATCAGGATCTGACAGGAACAGGGAAGACTTCCCTTTCCTCTTAGATTACAACACAGCTGCACATTGGAGAGTTTTACAAATATATAAAAATAGCATATTATGTCAGTGATTAGAATATGCTTAGCATCTCGACTTCACTCAAAACTTTGCAATGTATAATCAACGTTAATATTCAACAAATATTTATGGAACACCACTTATATACCAGGCAGTAGGCATATATCTGCATAAAAGTTGCATTAGTAAATGAAATAGTGCTAAGATGAAAATATAGCCAACAGGAGGATATAAAGTGCCAGCAGGTGGCTTGGGGTAAATTAAATTTTTAAATAGAATGCCCAGAAAGTGCCTTACTTTAAAGTAACATTTGAGCAAAATCTTGAAAAAACTGAAGAAGGAATCTGTTTGTATAGGAGGACAGTGGGAGAGGAAGGAAAGTTTTAGGCAGTGTGAGCAGCAAGCGCAAATTCCTAATGTGGGAGCAGGTCACAATGTTCCATCAACAAAGGGGCCAGTGGCTGGAGCAGAGGGAGTGAGGAGGAGGATTAAGGAGTCAGGGGGAACAGGGATGGAAGATTACATCAGTCATATAGGCTATCAACGGGATTAGGGCTTCTCCTTCTAAGTTTGGACACCTTTGGAAAGTTCTGAGCAGAAGAGAAACTTGATCTGGATTCAAATTTAAAAGAATTATTGGAGAACTAGGACATGTGGGAAGGATGGGATAGATGAAGCAAGATTGCAAAATGTTGATAATTGTTGAAAGCTGGTGATGGACACATGGCAGCTCATTATATTTTTTCTCTCTGTTTTGTGGAAGTTTCAAAATTAAAAATGAAACAAAAGCAAAAAGAATATATTTTTAAAAAGGATTGTGTTATAAAATTGACTCTAGAGAATGATGTTTGCAAGATCAGTGGGAGGCTACTGCAGTCATACTGGCTAGAAATGGTTGTGTCTTAGACCAGATCAGTGAAATAGATAGAGCCAGATTCTTGGCATATTTTAAAGGCACAGCCAGGAGTAGTAACTAAGAAATTAAATGTGTGAAAAATCTTTTTCTTTTTCTCAACTTCAAAGGCTTTCTCTCCTATTTATTTCTGTATTTTTTTACCCCAGGATTTTCACACTACTGAGACAAAAGATGGTGACATTCAATAAGTTTTTTTAAGAAAAAATGTTTGTCTTTCTCTTTTTATTTTTACTTACATTGGGCTTATTTAACCTTTAGCAATGTGACTGTCATTAAAGGTGTTTTATGTGCTTGGCAGTAGATGAGTCTCTCTCCTGTCCAGGTTTATGAATTCCAGTCACCAGGGTCTCATTTAAGCCAAGAATCTCAGGCTGTCACTACTCTTAAGAGAGAATCACTGTGTCACTCAGCATTTCTCTGTGTTAAAATAATGCCATCTGTTGTTAGCCAAGCTGTAACTATAGGCTCACCTGCAAAGAAGAATGTTGAGTCTTGCCATGAGTTATGCCCATTCCAGGCCGTGTTCCAGCCTTCTAAAGGAGAGGCTGTTTCAGATGCTAGTAACACTGCATGTAATTAGGTATATGGAACAAATGAAAAGTAATCAGTAAGTTTATTTTCTCATATAAAACATAGTCAATTTATTCATTAGGCCTATCTCCAAAATATTATTTGCCTGGGTAAAATTTGAAAGGGTAGAGTTAAAGATACTCCCCCTAGAAACAAACATTGACATGCCATTATATTCTGCCTATACTCTAGATAAAAGCTAACATGATGGAAAACTTGGGTCGCATAAAAATTCCTGGAGAAATATATCATAAAAATGTTTAAAAGTATAGCTAAGGTCTTAAGAGGAAATGAATATTACAGGGAAAAAACCTGAAGAGGTGAATGAAAGTCACTTGCTGAAGTATAAAAACTTATCCTATGGCTTCCCTTAAAATTTAAGCCAAGGTTATTATGTGCCTTGGTTACTAAGGGATTTGGTCTTACTGAAAAGTGTGAGGTAGACAGTTGGAGGTGAATGAGATGCCTGAATAAAGCTGGGTTGTTCCCAGAGAGAAATGGGAAAATAGAAGAAAATTCATTTTCTAGCACAGAATGATGACAATGAAGCTCATCTGTCCCTGTCTGGACTCTCATTAAAAAAAAAAAAAGTTATTGTCACCTAAAATATAGAGTCCCTCAGCTTGGGCAGCCATCAGGTTTAGAAATGATTTTACAATACCCATGTAAATCCAGAATCCTCAAGATAAAAAATTAATACAGTGATAAGTTATAGGTACACAATATTTTCAGGTTCTTTTTTAGGAAGCAAATACATAACTCCTCAGGAGTCACGCTTCAAAAACTCAGTCCAGAAGGGATACCTGTCTCCTACCACTCACAAAGACAGGAGTTCATGGCATAAAATTACAAAAGAAATGAGAAAACAATTTGTCATGATTTAGAGTCAGGCATAACAGACAGCAGGATCCTCAGATAACAGAGCAGTGATCAAACACAAGGAGTAAAATACAAATATGCAAACATTTTAAAAACTGTAAAAATAATTAATGCCCTTAAAAAAGGAAACACATGGATGAGGAGAAAAAAAGAATGAGAATATTTGAAAAAGAAACAGATAATGCTTCTAGAGAAGACAAAGTAATTGCAGAAGAAAAGTAACTGAAAAGGTAATATACAAATGAGGACAAGTTATGAGACATGGAATCAGAATGAGAAAGAATGGGAGGGGCAGGCTTGAAAGACATAACTGCTGGGAATTTTCCAAAATATTGTGCAAACATAAATTCTCAAAGTTTGCGTGCACAATTTTCTGAACAACAAAAAAGAAGCTAACTTAGATCTGGGATTTCACGTTATAAATCTGTGGAATCCTCAAGATTGAGAAACTTTAACTATGACAAGTTAAAAAATTGTATGTAAAAATGCATGTTAAACTGATAACAGGCTACCAATAACAATAGAGACCAGAATGTAATGGAATAAGACTATCAAAGTGCTGATGGAAAAGCATGAAATTCAAATTCTGAATTATATCTAAAAAGTATACATCCATTATATATGTAAAGAAAGGTAAATCCAAGATGAAAAAGTGCAGTATAAGAAGAAGTGTGAGCTTTTGTTACATTATTTTTGTCTCTTTGAAATCTTTACATAAGATTAAATTTAAATTTTAAAAAAGCTTAAAAAAATTCTCTGATTATCTTAAATCTTAAAAGAAGGGGAGGCCAATTTATTGAAAGAATATTTTAGTATCTCATGAAATGTTTCAATTAAACAAAATGTGAAAAGAAAAAGAAATAGACATTTCCAGATCCTGCAGCAGCAGGAATCATGATTTTTCTGTCCATAACTCTACAGTGTGATTTAACTCCACAATTCTCATTTACTCCTTTACATCTGTTCAAATTGTTCAGGTGACTCTGTATCAATTTTTAATGATTGGAAGCTGATATTGAGTCCCAATTCCATAAAAGGGAAAATTTTTGTGAATCAATCTTTCACTCCATGAATTTTCTATTAAATTCTATCTTTTACTGCTTGGCACATACACATTTTGTCTCCTTTATCTAAAGGTCCTCACTTTAGAATGCTGTAAACATTTTTGCTACCTCTATAAAAAGAGACAATCTCAGATTTTCTCTGAATGCCCAATCCAGATGTGATATCGGGACACCCGTCTCGTCCATATCGAGGCTCTGTAGACAATGAGTCGTTCTACAGTATTCAGTCTTGATCAGATCTAACGTGACTCTTACTGTCTATTTCACAAAGGACTATTGATCCAAGATTCAATTCATTTAGAGTGAGCCATCATTTTTATGTGTCAAGCAGTTATCAATGCTTAGGGTAAGTTAATAAATGGAACTTTGTTTTGTGGGAAAGAAAAGCGGTAAACTATTTTTTATAAATAATAATACATACAATATATTAGAATTTCATAGTGCTTGGAAAAAATAGAATATAATAAAGTATATTGAAAATTCTGGAGAGGAAGGGGCAGCTCCAATATTATTTTAGGTGGTCAGGGCAGTTTTTCATTGCAAAAGTGCCATTTAAGCAAAAATATGAAGAAAGCAAGGTCAGTAGACATGTCTGTCATCTGAATGAAAAGTGCTGCAAGCACAAGGAAGAGTCAGTGCAATAACTCTCAGGTAAGAGAGTGGTTAGAGCAGTGACCAAGTTGGAGAGTAAAGATGAGACAGTTAATGGAGATTCCAGGCATGAAGCACCACTTTACAGCCTCTCTAAGGATGTTGGCTCTTTACTCTGTGTGAAAAGCAAGCCTTAGTAAGCATTACAGGTTGAATTGTATCCCCCAAAATTCATATTTTAGCATCCTAAGCTCCAGTACTTTGGAATAAGACCGTATTTGGAAACAATGCCATTGCCCATCCAATTAATTAAGATGAGGTCATTAGGGTGGGCCCAAATCCAATATGATTGGTATCCTTATAAAAAGGGGAAGTTTGGAGGTAGACACACATAGAGAGAATGCCATATGAAGATGGAGGCAGAGATTGGGGTGATGCTTTCCCAGCAAAATAAATATTGCCAGCAAACCAACAGAAACTAGGAGAGAAAGCATGGAATAGATTCTCTTTCTAAGCTCCCAGAATGAGTCAATGTTGCTGACACCTTGATCTTGGAATTCTAGCCTCTAGAACTGTGAGAAAATAAATTTATGTCGTTTAGACTACTCAGTCTATGGTACTTTGTTATGAAAACCCTTGCAAACTAATGCAGTAGAAATTGAGCAAAGGGGTGAAAGGATCCTACGAAAGTTTTAAAAGAATCACTGTTGGGTAAGGCAGGCAAGAATAGAAGCAAGAAGACTGCGAAGCAACTTCTTGCATTAATGCCAGCAAGAAATCTAGGGGTCTCAGATCAGAACTGAAATAGTAGAGATACTGAGAAACTGACAGATCCTGGATGAATTTTGAAGGTACAAGCAAAAAGGGTTTCATGATAGATTGAATGTGGGTTGTGAAGAGAGAAGTCAAGGATAACTCAGGTTTCTGCCATGTAGAACTGGAAATATGGAGATGTCATGAATTAAAATGTAGTGGTAGAGCAAGTACTGAAATCGATTTCTCGCTCAGTTTTTCCTGACTCCCAGAATAATGTCCTTGACCTTGGAATCAATATTGGAAAGATGTGCCAATATTATAGTCTCAGAGTCTTTAATCATAAGTGCACAAACAGACATACACACACAGACACGTATATAGAGATAGAGAAATACACACACACACAAACACATGTGTCTCTCATATTTTAATTATGATGACTAAAATGTTTTAATCCTAGCATATCATTTTCTTTATCTCCCTTTCTGCCCTAATATGGAAGCTAATTATCTCTTCTGTTAAAGTAAAAAATATTTTTGACTTTTTAAATTTAGTTTGAAAGAATTGCAGTAAGTAAGAATTGCTGTTTTTATCCATTTGTCAGAACAGTAGGGAAAACACATGCTCTTGAATGTTCTTCATATTTTTATTATAATTATTCCATATTGGATAATTTTTTCTTAGTTGCTCTCTAGAAAATAATCAGAAATGCTATTTATGAAAGAATAAGAAAAATTATTCTTTTATAAACAGCATTTCTGATTATTTTCTAGACTAGTAGAGAACACTATTAAATAGCTGAAAGTCTATAATTCATGTGGTAGAATCTCAGAGAAGACGTTGTACTTTTCATGACATTTTCAGTAGACTCATCCCTGATAACATTGTGAATATTAATAAATATTAATACTAAACAAAGAAATCCCATTTACTTCAATGTCCTAAAATAGAAATCCCCTTTACTTCAATTTCCTAAAATAATTGCCCATAATTGACTGCTGCATTATTCCCAGAATAAAAAATAAAATCCTCAAAAAGTCTGTGTTTTCTTGAAATATCTCACATCCACAGAGATGTGATCTCATTTCTTAAATTGAGGAGAAAAATAAAAGAAGCTACAGATGCAGTTTACATCAACTTTCCTTATGACCAGAATCTATATAAGTTTACCACATATAGAATGGCATGTACAGTGGCAGCTGTACATCCTTTCGTGTGATAAATACTTGAAGATAAAATAATAACTTGAAAGAAGTCTATTAAAAGACTTCTAAGAGGGCATATTTACCTGGAAGAAGACTATTCATGAAACAGAACATAAAAAATTATTTCAAGCAAATGATACAAAGATTTACTTCCTTGGATGGCTTCTAATATTACACTAGAAAACCTCATTCTAAGTGTCTGGAACAGAGGAATCTTCCACAAGAGACAACGTGATGGCAGTAACAACAAAATGATGAACAGAAAATCTATAAGTAGTACTGACTTTTGGGTGATAGTGTTGATGTTGTACTTAAATTCACTGGGAGTTCCTTAAAGCTATTGAGGAGCCATTGAAACATAGACACCATGTTGAACATAAACATGCTGTATATGAATAATTGGTACACAGAGTGAATTTCAACCTCCTCTTAGATTTCCTTCTTGCTTTGCAGAGTCTTGAAAGCTAAAATGAATATTTCCCAGACTCCCTTAGAGCTGCAGTTCTGAATGGAAATTTATTCCTGTAAATTAGATGCACTTACACAAAATCAGAGAGAGGGAGAGGCCATCTGCAGCTGCTGTGGCAACTGCTGTGGAAAGCAGAGTTGTGTCGGCTCCGGATGCTCCTGTAGCAGCATTCCAGTACTAACTTTGTGAGAGCTGAAGGGCGATTCTGCAGCATTGGTGGTGACAATAAGAACAGCAGCAGTAGCAGCAGCAGAACAATGACTATATCCCCTTCCAGTTTTCCAAGTCAGCCAGTTTGTGGATATTGCTACGGGAGTGATTTCGGGAAGTTCAGCCTAGATCCTGCCCTTCTACTCATGCCAAGAAATTTGTAAATATTTATTTCACTGTATAAATCACTTTAAAACACCAAGAAGCCTGAATGCAGAAAGTTGTCAAAACAATTCAGACATACCTTTCCCTTCCTAACAAGGGGAACGAGCAGAGGGCCTTGAATTGATGCTTAGACTGAAGAGATTAGAGTGTAGCTGGGCTCTGGAGTAAAGGACTTAACCAGTATCTTGCACGCCGAGTGTACACACCTCAAGGCTTTGTGTCAGCGGAAATGCTTGTATGTTTAAATTCTTTCTTTCTTTCTTTTCCTTCCTTCCTTGCTTCCTTTCTTCCTTCCTTCCTTCCTCCCTCTTCTTCCTTCCTTCCTCCTTCTTCTTCCTTCCTTCTTTCCTTCCTTCCTTCCTCCCTCCTTTCCTTCCTTCCTTCCTCCCTCCCTCTTTTCCTTCCTTCCTCCCTCCCTCCCTCCCTTCAAAGTAATGAACTTTTTATATCAATACTGGAATTCAAGGTAAGATACAATTCTTATGCCAGTAACATGGAGAATTTTAATCAGAGGTGAGATAGATACCCTACTGACAGAATGCCAAGTTAGCTTTAAATATATTGATTTTACAGGGAATATATCACCAAAGTGGTAATTAAAAAGTGACAACACAAAAATTTTCTTGATGTTGGGGACCATGTCAAGGAGCAGGCTGCAAGAAGAAATGTCCACTTAAAAACAGCCACGTTATTGATTCTTTACCATGTTCCAGGCATTATGCTAAGTACCTTACATGCCTCATCTCATTTAATTCCCAGAACCTGAGGTTCATTCTTTTATTTTCGTCAATTTACAGATGAAGAAATTCATAACAATACGTGAAGAGAAACCCACTCAATCTGATAGGTAGAATATCAAGTCCTAATACTGTGCAAAAACAAACAAATTTATCAAAGTTCCATTCATTGGGAGTAACTGAAAATATATTAATGATTTTTTTAATTACAAAAGAAGTGTGCAGATAAAAGGCAAAAAACCTGGGATAATAAAGTACCCTGTGGGCTAGCACCATGTGTTGCCTTTATCATTCATTGAACTAAGGAGATGAGAGAAGGAAGCGGTTACCAGAACCTGGAGAAAGTGGTTATTAAGGAGGATGCCCACAACAGTGGAGGTCATTGGTAAAGGTGCACAGTCATCTCGTGGGGACTGGGAAGAAAGGCCAGAAGAATAATTATCCCATTTGATCAAATGTCCCACTTTGAGCTTTTGCTGATGGCTCCCTTTGCCCCCAAGCATGCAGATAACAGAGAGTAAAAGAACATTTGACGCAGACCATAAGGTCAGGTTTTTGGAACATAGGAAGAAGTAGAGAAGTACATATGGAAAGGAAAATAGAAACTACCCATTTTCATCTGGCTATATAATGTACAACCAAATAAAAATCACCAAATAGATTATGATATGGTTTGGCTGTGTCCCCACCCAAATCTCACCTTGAATTGTAATAATCGCCACATGTTGTGGGAGGGACCTGTTGGGAGGTAATTGAATCATGGGAGCGTGTTTTTCCCATGCTGCTCTCATGATAATGAATAAATCTCATAAAACCTGATGGTTTTATAAAGGGCAGTTCCCCTGCACATTCTCTCTCTTGCCTGCCACCATGTAAGGTGTGGCTTTGTTCCTCCTTGCCTTCTGCCATGATTGTGAGGCCTCCCCAGCAATGTGGAACTGGGAGTCAATCAAACCTCTTTCCTTTATAAATTACCCAGTCTCAGGTATGTCTTTATTAGCAGTGTGATTAATTTTTTTATATAATTTTGCATTTGGAATTTACATTTTCTAATACAGATTAGAAGATTCAGTAAAATAAAATAAAGATAGAGAGAAAGTGCCCTTATAGAGTAGCATAAGAAACAGAAAACATCTGAGAAAACTACAGAAGATAGAGTATATGTGAGTAAGTAAGGACTGATTGTTAATCCATGTATTTCTATTTTATTTTAATTATATAACACAAGGATGTATTTATATTTTGTTACTGTATTTAAAACTGAAACTAAGCCTAAAGTGAAACTGAAGCTAAACTAATAAGGTATAACTCATTATAACACAGGGTTGATGTCTTCAGACTTGAGACCTCACTTCTGACAGTGGGTGACAAGGGATCAGGAAGAAGAGCATGCTAGATACACTGCAGGAAGCCTAAGAGGCAAGCTAGAGTGAGAATCAGGATGAGAGCCTACCAAATATAGTGGAAATCCAATATGTAGGGGTACCTGTCAAGACACAGACATGGAAAATTGTTAGTAGGGTAACAAGGAAGGATAAAAGAAATTCCAAATAAAATGGAAGTGGGGGTTCCCTGAGCAATTGCCTCAAAAGCCAGTTAGCATAATCCTTATGCAGAAGTTCTCTTATTAAAATGCTCAGGTTTATAGAGACAGCTTCCATGTTATTTATTCAAAGGACACTACGTTGCTTTTCTTACATCTTGGCTATACCTATTCAGAAGATTCAAATGGGTAAGTGTAAGAAAAAATAAGTCTCTAATCCAAATCAACCTTTGATCACATTTTTCTGGAATAAATTCTAATTTGGTTCTCATTTTGCCCAGAACAGTTCCTGCCATATGGTAGACAATAAATATTTTAATGAGTAATAAAAAATACAAATGGTTCCAGGATTGCAAGATGCTAGAGTACTAAAGTGACTCAAGTTAAATTTAGCATGGTCTCAGGAATTTGGTAATTTCTAGGGTAAGTCTCAGACATATATCTGAGGGGAGTCAACACATTTGAAACTCCCAGTGTGACATTCTAATTATCCCATTCATCTGAAGGCTGATAATTAGATTTGTTTATAAGAAAGCTCCTTAGAAAATTAACTATATTGTTGTTTGTTTCCTTTGTTTCCTATCCTCTGTAATAAGACTATAATGTTCAAGAATAAATAGGCAATAGTCCACAGGTGATAGTTAACCTCTTTCCTTCTGACTCTTATAGTAAGAAATGTAACAGCCTAATTAGACGCCGGTGAATGCTAAATCCCTTTTCCTGGAGAGAAGCCGTTAAGCCTGCTCTGCTGAGCTCCATGAGACCACATGTTATTAAACTTCGTCTTTGCCATTCACCTGAGACACTAACTTATAGGCAATCCAAGAATGAGTTGTGAGAGCCTGTCTCTCTACCCAGATAGTAATGCTTAGTGCCATTCCCAGTGTACATAAAGGGGATGCCCCTGTTGTGATATCTTAATAGATCCTGTAGTTCCCACACGTTTTGGTAACTGTTTGATATAATTACTGTGTCTCATAAAAAATAAATTTTATACAGTAATACTCCAGCCTGCTGTGCTGCTTCACTTCAAGATAACTTATGGCTACTAGATTCCTCTGTACAACATTAGTCCATAGCAATAATAAAGTTGTCATCAAGAGGCTATGATAGACCACTTTGCATTATTCTAACTGCCTTTTTGTATTATAACTGTTTGCAACTTTATGAGGTCTTCATAAATATGATCAATTGAGATAATAAAGTGTTAAGGCATTTGTGGCAGCATATTTTTCTCCGCCTCAAAACAGGAGCTGCCTTGCTTGTTGGTCTAATGTTTCTGATTGTATCCTTGACTGCCTGTAGAGCTCTGGTTATGAAAGGAGCAACCAACTTAGTTTCCACAGTTGCTCTCTGGCTTTCAGGAATTCAGCGATTTATTCATGTACCTGTAAACCGAGCAGGTTCAAGAAATAGAGGGATAACTTTTGTGTCCTACATAAGCGAGGAGAAGCTAGTCAAGCACTCCATACAAGCACATTTTTTCCAATATTAGAAAGTTATGGATCATATTTGGTTACTGGAGTAATTTACTTCAAATTATTTGTTTTCATTATACAAATCACTTATAAAAATGTGGCAATTTTACTTAAAAATAATAGAAAAATATATATCAGCAAAAATTGTAAAGTTGCCAAAAGAGATACCTCCAAAAAGAGAGACAGGGTGACAATATTCGCAGTAAGAAATGTAGTCTGTTGTTTAAAATAGATAATCCTGATGATATTTGAAGTGTTATAAAGTGATAGGGGAAATAGTGCTCTCCTATTTTCATAGTGGAGGAAACACACTCCCCAAGCATGACACTGATAGTACAATAAAAGCCCCAAAGACCACGGCACTTTTTAGACCATCTGTGTTGCTTCTTTAAAAATATTTTTGTCTTTCCTGAAATAAATACAGATGGCTTCATTCTTCTCTTTTCCAGAAATACTTTGCCCAAATCCTCAAACATTCATAAACTAAAAAAGTGAATTATATGTAGGCCAAATTACTTTCACTTATTCATTCAAAAAATAATAAAGAAATAAACAAGCAAATAAGCAAATTAACTAAATCAATAATTTAAATGGTAAAGCAACTAATTTATGAAGTAATATGCTTTAGGTTTTTATATGAAATTTTACATACAGGAGAATTAATTTATTTTGTTAATAATTATATATATTAAGCTGCACTTTAATTAAACAATTGCATTGCAAATTAGGAAAGCTTCCACATACACACAATTTGACAGGTTTTCAATGAACAAGAAAAATATTTGTAGTCTACAATATATTTATATTAATTAAACACTTTGTTTTCTGTGTCTATGCTCCTATAGCATAAAGTGTAGAAATAAATTTCAGCAAATTAAATATCATGCTTTGAACTACACATTTTATGCTTCCCGACTTACCAAATTATTTTGGCGGAAAGTTACAAAATTAATAAATAATGTATACCCTTAAAAATTAACATAGTTTTATTTTGTGTTCATTAACAATCTAATTAAGACTGGGATAATTTTTTCTAAATGATATGATTTTAAATTAGTTATATTCAGTATGTCAGTAAGTAATCTCCTGATTACTATCCTGTGACCTCTCTTGCAGTTCTCTGACTCTTGTGGGCACACTTATACTATGTAGTTCCAAGATTAGGGCAGAAATCTTGGGATTTCCCAGTATTCACGTAAAGCTCAAGCAGGTGAGAACTCTGGAATTATGTGTGAACTATTTAATTTCTGGCACGTCAATGTGTAATGTAGAAAAGATATCTAAGGAACAGAGGTAATCTTCAGTGGCAAAGAACACTGGGTTCTGGAATCAAGTCCTGGTTCATATTCCAACTGTGGTCCTGACTCACTAGGTGCTACTTGCAAGAAGTATTTGGGCACAAAGCCAAAAAAAAAAAAGCTTTCTGATAATTACAATTAACTAAAAATGTAGTGCATTGAGAAAAGAAGTTTTCCATCACTGAAGGTGCATGATAAATGTCTGAGTAAATACACACATACAGAGATGTAGCTAGAATAAAACCATCAACATGTGGTTGGGGCTCATGCCTTCTCTCTCATGGATATTCTGTTACAGAAAAAGGGCACCCCCCATCACTTAATCATTTCTGTTTCCTTACCACGTTCATCTCATGCACTCTACATCCTGACCGCCTGCTATTCCAAATTGTCAAATTATTTTAAATAGATAGTAACTCTAAAGGTGGAGGGCAAGTGTGGGTTAGAAAAAAATTACTGCTTTTTACACCATTCATAAGAAATATGGACTTTCGCAATCACTGTCAAAAGAGGAGTTAGAATTACTTAATTTTTAGTTTAATTATCTCTCTATATTATGTTCCTTTATAAGCTCTACAAGTTCAAGGATGCAGATAATTTGGACACTATCCAGGAAGAAGCAGTGAAAATTATTAAGATACTGGGAAATTATCTCTGTTATTAACGAATGAAAGAATTGGAGAGACTATGTATTAGCAATATGCGTTTTCAAGTATGCATAAGGCATATAGTCACTTTTTTCTTGATCCTTCCCAAGAATAAGTAAAAAAGATTGGACTAAATTCTTTCATAATTGTGAGTATACACTCTTTTAAAAAATATGAATATAAATTGGACATCAGAAAAAAGAATTAGGATAGTAGATTCCTCCATATTTATTTTAAAAAGGCTTCTTTAAAGAGAAAATACATCATTCACTGCATAACAAAAATACTGGAGGAAGTAAAATTAAGAATGTATAAACATTTTAGGAGTTTCCTCCAAGTGAAGAGAAAGTAAAAGCAGAAAATAATACATCTTCCTTGAAATTGTAATTTACGCCCATGAATATATTACTCAATAGCTTAATACAACGGAATAGGTTATTGTGTTCTCTCTTTTGAGCCTGTGCTCAATTTAATGGATGTTTAATTTGTACATATATTTATGAATAAATACTTGCAAATGAAACCAGAGGTCAAAATGGAGGCATTCAAGTATATTTTCTTACTGCCACAAACTGGTGCAGTGTCAAAATTTAGAAATTGCAAGATTTGACATCAAAATATAGATATCTGTCTTCTCTGTGTAAAAAAAATTCTGGGCCGGGCGCGGTGGCTCATACCTGTAATGCCAGCACTTTGGGAGGCCGAGGTGGGCGGATCACGCGGTCAGCAGATTGAGACCATCCTGGCTAACATGGTGAAGCCCCGTCTCTACTAAAAACACATTAAAAAAAAAATTAGCCGGGCGTGGTGGCGGGCGCCTATAGTCCCAGCTACTCGGGAGGCTGAGGCAGGAGAATGGCGTGAACCCGGGAGGCGGAGCTTGCAGTGAGCTGAGATCGCGCCACTGCACTGCAGCCTGGGCGACAGAGTGAGACTCCGTCTCAGAAAAAAAAAAAAAAAAAAAAAAAAAAACCATTCTGTAGGATAAAATGACTGTGGGTCTGCATCCTTACGTGGAAATGAGTAGCTGGAGTTGGGCAACAGCATCTACCCTTGAGATAGGTCACGTGTGATTTTCTTCATCATGAATTTCTTCATTCTCTGTTATGTATCAAAGAAAAAAACAAGAAATTGTTTTTCATCTTAGAGCAGTTCCATTTAACCAATTTATCAATTTGTCCTCTGTATTCATTTATTTGAAATTGCTGATGTAACATGTTTTGTATTTTCACATAGCCCGTAATTCTGCAACAATTCCATCTGTAATGTTTTTGAGTCACGAAGTTCTTATCATAAGATATATACTTGTGAGTGAAAAAAAAATTTCCAAAAGGTAGTTGGAAAGTATTGGCATTTGACGCATGGAGAGATTAAGGTATTGCTATACTGCTAAAATCTAATAAACCATTATGGGTTGGGCCCAGTGGCTCATGACTGTAATCCTAGCACTTTGGGAGGCCGAGGTGGGTGGATCACAAGGTCAGGAGTTGGAGACCAGCCTGGCCAACATGGTGAAACCCCATCTCTACTAAAACTACAAAAATTAGCTGGGTGTGGTGGCGTGCCTGTAATCCCAGCTACTTGGGAGGCTGAGGTAGGAGAATCGCTTGAACCTGGAAGGTGTAGGGTTGCAGTGAGCCGAGATCATGCCACTTCACTCCAGCCTGGGTGAAAGAGCAAAACTATGTCTCAAAAAAAAGAAAAAAAAGACTACTAAAACAACTCTTATTTTTATTCAGTTATTTTTCATCATATTTTAATACTTGTTATGTGAACATAATTCTTCATTTTCCATATTTTTAAAATCTACTTTCCTTTTAACACTTATTTAACAAATATCTAATGAGCAATTACTATGCTACATAATCTTGGTACTGGGCAAAAAGGCATGAATAAACCACTTTGTCCTCATGTAACATGTATTCTAGTGGGGAAGTCACACAATGAGCAAGATAGATAAGTCAATTATTTAACATTTTAGATGATTTTAAGTGCAGAAAAGAAAAAAAAAACTAAATGGAGGAAAAGGTGTTATAAAATGTCAGAACAATAATTAAAAGTTTGCATAGGCCAGACAGGAAAATAGCTAACTCTTCATATGAAACTAACTCTTCAATCAAGATCTGGTTAAATTAAATGAGTTAGTTGAACAAATGATACCTAATTATATACTGGTTCAATTTTGCTACATATGATGCATTGCTATCTATGTTATTTGCATTAATCTACCAAATGCAACTCTGTAATTCATTTTCCAAAAATGATATTGCTGGAATTTTATACTGTTGCAAAATGTTACAATTTTAGAAATTATACAAAAACAACAAAGGAAATACATCTTAATTCAGGTAATGACAATGTTGGTAAATACATACGTAAAAGGTCTTTGAGCTCTACATATAAGATGTATGCACTTTTAGTTATGATACACCTGGGTTAAAAAATAAAAGCAATAATAATATCTGCTAGTAGTAGTAGTAGTACTATTCCTTTAATACCTTTACTATTACCAGCCCTAAGGCCACTACCCAATCATCCAAAGTTTCATCTTGAGCATTTGTTATCTCTCAGGCATATATGCGAGATTTTGCATTCATTATTTTATTTGATATTTATTTAAAAACTTTGAAATTGGCAGGATCATTCCTAGTTTACATAGTAGGATGCTAAGATGCAGATATATGAAGCAACTTGTATTTAAAATGAAGTAAATGTAAAATAATGTCACACTTTTCATGAGTATTATTTGCAAAAGTAGGCATTTTCTAATGAAATAGATTATTTGTGTTCACATATAATGAGCTATAGTATTATTTTAAAATGAATTTATAAGTAAATATTCTTGACGTGTCTCAGTTTTAATTCATAATTCATAATGTGTTAAACATAAAGTGGTGAAAAATAATACAAGATGAGTCCACAAATCTTCACTGTAGTGGGTGAGACAGACATTTGAAGTTTTATTAATTAATGCTTTTTAAATTAGCTATTATATGTCTTCTATGTCTGGGATAAATTTTCATGTGTTTTCTCCTTGCCCTGAGGTATTGGGAAATAATCACATAAGGCATGGTTCTCAAGCTTTTGTGTCTCAGGACAATTTATTACTCCTAAATTTATTGAAGACTTCAAGGAGCTTCTATTTTTATCAGTTGTATATTTCACACATTAACAATTAAAACAGACATGTAAATAATATTTACTTATAAATTCATTTTTAAATAATACTGTAACTCATTATATGCTAACACAAATAACTTATTTTATTGGAAAATGTCTATATTTTCCAAATAATTAACATGAAAGAAGTGACATTATTTTACATTTTTTAAAATGCCTCTGATGTCAGGCTTCTCAAGTGCAACTGAATTCTCATATCTGCTTCTGCATTCACTGTGTTTCAATATCTCACACCATAGAGCCTTGGGATATCTCCCTGTACATTCATGAAAGAACAAATGAATGAAAAAATATATCTTAGTATTATTGAGAAAATAATACTAAATGCCACATATCTACAACTATCTGATCTTTGACAAACCTGACAAAAACAAGCAATGGGGAAAGGATTCCCTATTTAATAAATGGTGCTGGGAAAACTGGCTAGCCATATGTAGAAAGCTGAAACTGGATCCCTTCCTTACACCTTATCCAAAAATTAATTCAAGATGGATTAAAGACTTACATGTTAGACCTAAAACCATAAAAACCCTAGAAGAAAACCTGGGCAATAGCATTCAGGACATAGGCATGGGCAAGGACTTCATGTCTAAAACACAAAAAGCAATGGCAACAAAAGCCAAAATTGACAAATGGGATCTAATTAAACGAAAGAGCTTCTGCACAGCAAAAGAAACTACCATCAGAGTGAACAGGCAATCTACAGAATGAGAGAAAATTTTTGCAATCTACCCATCTGACAAAGGGCTAATATCCACAATCTACAGAGAACTCAAACAGATTTACAAGAAAAAATCAACCCCATCAAAAAGTGGGCAAAGGATATGAACAGACACTTCTCAAAAGAAGACATTTATGCAGCCAAAAGACACATGAAAAAATGCTCATCATCACTGGCCATCAGAGAAATGCAAATCAAAACCACAATGAGATGCCATCTCCTAACAGTTAGAATGGCAATCATTAAAAAGTCAGGAAACAACAGGTGCTGGAGAGGATGTGGAGAAATAGGAACACTTTTACACGTTGGTGAGACTGTAAACTAGTTCAACCATTGTGGAAGTCAGTGTGGCGATTTCTCAGGGATCTAGAACTAGAAATACCATTTGACCCAGCCATCCCATTACTGGGTATATACCCAAAGGACTATAAATCATGCTGCTATAAAGACACATGCACACGTATGTTTATTGCGGCACTATTCACAATAGCAAAGACTTGGAACCGACCCAAATGTCCAACAATGATAGACTGGATTAAGAAAACGTGGCACATATACACCATGGAATACTATGCAGCCATAAAAAGATGAGTTCATGTCTTTTGTAGGGACATGGATGAATCTGGAAACCATCATTCTCAGCAAACTATCGCAAGGACAAAAAACTAAACACCGCATGTTCTCACTCATAGGTGGGAATTGAACAATGATAACACAAGGACACAGGAAGGGGAACATCACACTCTGGGGACTGTTGTGGGGTGGGGGGAGGGGGGCGGGATAGCATGAGGAGATATACCTAATGCTAAATGACGAGTTAATGGGTGCAGCACACCAACATGGCACATGTATACATATGTAACAAACCTGCACATTGTGCACATGTACCCTAAAACTTAAAGTATAATAATAACAACAAAAAATAGAAACCTGTTAAAAAAAAATAGTTTTGACCTTGCAGACCTCCTGCAATGGAGACCGTGCTATAAGAATTGCTGTTCTAAGGCAAACTGCATGAGATTATGTGAGGAAGGCACTTTGGAATACAAGAAAAGGAATAACAATATAACAATGGGGTTGAAAGGCAATTTATTTGTTATTTATATAGGGAAATCGCTAGTAGTGTCGAGTGAAATCTGGTGACTCAGTCATTTGAGGAAATCTGGTACTAACCACCTACATCACCTTTGAGGTGACACATAAACACTCCAGGGACTTAATTTAAAAATAAGGAAGTTGAATTTTTTCCTCAAGATCCCCATGCAACATTAAGGTTCTGTCATTTTGCAAAATCTAAATATTTTTTAGATTTCCTTCCACCGCTATCCAGAAGGTTTTATATATTTCAGTTGAAGGCTAACTACAGAAATAGTAACATGTTTTGGAGCATAATTTTTCTGCTTACACCTGACATATTAGCTTTATCTGATAAGGCTTCTGAGAGTCTCACAAGAAGCAGAGGTCTTTACTGTGAGAGCATAGGGATGAAGGAATTTTGAATCTATGATAGGTCCCCAGAACAGTATAATTTAAGCCCTTTAAGAATCAGGAGTGAATGTTGTCAGATGAGTAGATTGCAAAAATTTTCTCCCATTCTGTAGGTTGCCTGTTATCCAGAATCTACAATGCACTCCAACAAATTTACAGCAAAAAGACAAACAACCCCATGAAAAAGTGGGCAAAGGATATGAACAGACATTTCTCAAAAGAAGACATTTATGCAGCCAAAAGACACATGAAAAAATGCTCATCATCACTGGCCATCAGAGAAATGCAAATCAAAACCACAACGACATACCATCTCATGCCAGTTAGAATGGCAATCATTAAAAAGTCAGGAAACAACAGGTGCTGGAGAGGATGTGGAGAAATAGGAACACTTTTACACTGTTGGTGGGACTGTAAACTAGTTCAACCATTGTGGAAGTCAGTGTGGCGATTCCTCAGGGATCTAGAACTGGAAATACCATTTGACCCAGCCATCCCATTACTGGGTATATACCCAAAGTATTATAAATCATGCTGCTATAAAGACACATGCACACGTATGCTTATTGCGGCACTATTCACAATAGCAAAGACTTGGAACCAAGCCAAATGTCCAACAATGATAGACTGGATTAAGAAAATGTGGCACATATACACCATGGAATACCATGCAGCCATAAAAAATGATGAGTTCATGTCCTTTGTAGGGACATGGATGAAGCTGGAAACCATCATTCTCAGCAAACTATCACAAGGACGAAAAACCAAACACCACATGTTCTCACTTGTAGGTGGGAATTAAACAATGAGAACACATGGACACAGGAAGGGGAACATCACACACCACGGCCTGTTGTGGGGTGGGAGGAGCAGGGAGGGATAGCATTTGGAGATGTACCTAATGTTAAATGACAAGTTACTGGGTGTAGCACACCAACATGGCTCATGTATACATATGTAACTAACCTGCACATTGTGCACATGTACCCTAAAACTTAAATAAAAAAAAAAAGAATCAGAAGTGAAAAGCCATTTAGCCTGGAAGTACATAGAATTCACTCCCAGATAGAGTACACCAATGACACCTGGGATCTGCCTAGGTATAATTTGAGAACTCTGTGGTCCTGATCATTTCTGAGACATTTCTAAACACAACTAGCACTCACATACCAATATATGCAGTTATCGTTTTATCTGAATGTTATATCCTTTTAATACATAATTTGTACCCATTCAGGTGTTCTATTCTCTCCCCTACATTCTCATTTTGGGCTCTATTTAATCAATTGAGATAGGTGAATTTCTAAGTTATACATGTATTTCTAATATCCATTTACGAAATACCCACCATTTTCTGAATGATAGAAGTGATTTTTCTTGTATTTTTATTCAAGTAGCATCCTTTCCTGCTTTGTCTACTTTATAAACACAGAAAATGAAGCAGATTTTAGCCAATTTGCCAAGTCACTATTTTTCCTTCACAAAAAGTATCTAACAATTTAATAATGTATTATTATGTATTATATAATTGAGTATAACCTTATACCTTAGGAGTCTTGAAAAATGAAATTCAATAGAATGAATATCCTTCTAAACCATCTGTCCATCAATTGTAAGAATGCATATTCTTCCAAACCATCTGTCTGTTAGCAGTTCTTGCTATAAAAATGAAAAACTTGGCTAAACAAAAACAACTGAGTATGTGCTAATTTCATTAATAAACATAACTGGTGCACAATGGAAAATAATGGAAAAGGAGAAAACAAAGAAAATAAATTATGCTAAATATGTAGATTAATTTACACAGCGTCAAAACCTTTGTACGGTGTCAACCTAAATAATAAACACAGAGAAATACTCCAAAAGAAAATAATATTTATTTGGGAATAGGGCATTGCAATGAGACTATGAGTACCATTATAAATTATGTATGCTTTCAAGGAGGTGATGAAAGACAAAGGTTCTTAGAGAAAAAAAATGAGGAAGGTCACATAATTGTTTTGAGATAATTGTCCTTGGCTACAAGGATCAATAACAAGAATTGCACCAATCTGAACTTAAACAGGCACTTGCAGGGCAGTTGTCCTTACAGGCATATTTCTTTGTTTAAGATTTTGATGGCCTTTGTGCAAGGTTGCAATTTTTGCAGTCATTTGTGATCATTTTTGTTACTAGCGATTTATTCATGACAGCCCTCCCTTCACGGCTCTCCTGAGCTCTATTTGTCAAGTTTGCTGATTTGTTTGTTTTTAACACAAGTGACACCATTTTGATTCTAACAACTTTCACAGTGGCTGGTTCTCCACATTTTCTACTTTTGTTTTATGACCCTAGCTTAGTCAAGGTTTCTTCTGTTTTTCAAGTAAGTCCCACAGATTTCTCGCTGAATGTATTTGTAGTTATTTCTCTCCCTCATTTTTATGGCTACTGGGAAAAAAGAATTTTTCTCCAAAATTCATAACCGATTACTCTAGATATATGGCAAAGATAATTATTCAGGAAGTTTATTTTTTAATTAGCTGTGCTAAAAAATTATAACTTCTACTTTCTCAAGTCTGTTTTGTTTGGTTCAAGATAAGTAATGATGTATCCAGAAAATAGTAAATATTTGCCTAAATAGGGTTATCTTTGTTGTTTTGAATGACTTATTTTACTACATAGCACTTTCAAAATTATGTTAAATAAGAAGGGATTGTCCTTGCGGTAGTTTACTGAGAATGATGGTTTCCAGTTTCATCCATGTCCCTACAAAGGACATGAACTCATCATTTTTTATGGCTGCATAGTATTCCATGGTGTATAGGTGCCATATTTTCTTAATCCAGTCTATCGTTGTTGGACATTTGGGTTGGTTCCAAGTCTTTATCATTCTCAGTAAACTATCACAAGGACAAAAAACCAAACACCGCATGTTCTCACTCATAGGTAGGAACTGAACCATGAGAACACATGGATGCAGGAAGGGGAACATCACACTCCAGGGACTGTTGTGGGGTGGGTTGGGGAGGGACAGTATTAGGAGATATACCTAACGCTAAATGATGAGTTAATGGGTGCAGCACACCAACATGGCACATGTATACATATGTAACAAACCTGCACATTGTGCACATGTATCCTAAAACATAGAGTATAATAATAATAAAAAAAAAGAAGGGATTTATATCAAATGTTTTATTAGAAGCTAAAATTATTTGTTTCTCTTAAATTTATTTTCTCTGAATTAAAGGAAGGTAGACAATCAGTTAAAAATATCAAACTGATCCTGGCACAGCGGCTCACGTTGTAATCCCAGCACTTTGGGAGGCCGAGACAGGTGGATCACCTGAGGTCAGGAGTTCGAGACCAGCCTGGCCAGCTTGGTGAAACCCCATCTCTACTAAAAATACAAAAAAGTTAGCTGGGAGTGGTGGTGGATGCCTGTAATCCCAGATTCTTGGGAGGCTGAGACAGGAGAATCACTTAAACCCGGGAGGCAGAGGTTGCAGTGAGTGGAAATCGCGCCACTGCACTCCACACTGGGTGACAGCGAGACTCCGTCTCAAAAAAAAAAAAAAAAATCAAACTATACAGAAAGTAACAAATTCAATCCTCATGCCTCTCTTCCCCACTCATTGACCTCTCTTGAAAAAAGTAGTCACCATTAAACTTTTATGTCCTCAGGATGTTTTCATCTATCTTTATTTTTCCACTACCCAAATAAGAAAACGTCTGTCCAAATTGTTTAATTTACTCTAATTGCTTTCTATCATCTATGAAGGTTCTAGAGCCAGCCAAGCATATTATTATCAGCAGGGGATCTGCAGCCAGTGTATAAAGAAAGTGTCCTGACACTGCCACCCATTAGCTCTAAGATTTGGGGTATTTTCTCAACATCGTATGTGCTGGCTTCCTCATCTGGAAAATTAAGATAGTCATAGCTGTACCTCCACCTTAGCTATATAGCAGGTTAAATGGATTACATATTTTAAATATGATTATTAACTAACTTAACAAATACATTTTATAACTAAAATACTGTACATATATTATCTCATTTATATTATAAACAATATAATATAATTTTTTATTATTATAAGTGCTCTAAGATCTAGCTATATATATTAATCCTTATCACAAATATTGTTCAATTTCTAATTAATGAGTCCAAATCCCAATCCAACACTGAGTTTCTTCTAGACATACTTAAATTCCTCTTTCTATTGCTTAGATTGATGGCATTACAGATGGCCCTTCTTTCCTGGACTGTTCATACTCTAAACTATTTTTCTGCAAATAAGAATGTGAGCACTCCCTAGAGAAAGTATGCAAGACAATCCGCTGGAATTTCTAAGGACAATATTAGAGCTTATATTTACTTTATGTTTAAAAAGTAAGAAAAACATTAAGATATGTTAATATTTGATTTGAGTTTTGACACTACTACCTACACTTTGTGAAGTCCCCCAATCAGGCATGGGGGCAAAGGTGTCCCAAAGGAAGAATGAAAATTTCACAGCCCTGAGGAGTTTAACAACAGGATTCACTGAGAACAACATATGCCCGAGTAATAGGTTTATAGATTGGATAATCTCATTTAAGAAGACTAAATCTCACGAAATGGTGAAGCAACTTGCTTGCAAGCTCTCTTTCAAGGAAGCTTCTAATTTAAGATAATATGAATGATGCCAGCAGGAGAGAATGAGAAGAAAATGATTGAGGTGATATTTCTGCTCCCAATGTGAGTTCTACCTCAGTCTTGTCATTAGGAAACAACAATGACATATAATTAGATCTGAGGAGCAAGCCCCTCAGGTTATTAAGAATATGATTAGGAGTGACCCTTGCCCTGAGCATATTAGCATGGTTGGAGACAGACGGTAATGGTTATATGAAGCAGTAGGTGGGATCTATAAACCAAATATCCAGCTCAGAAAAACTAACCTATGAAATTTGATTCATTCACCAATTTCTAAGCCATAGGACATGCAATCTGATTTTTAAAAAGTAGAGAACGTTTACTTGTGATGTCTTAAGCAAAAACAAAAGACAAAAAGCTTATGTATTTGGGTAAGCCCTTGATCTTTCTGCCATTATAATAGTGACTGAAATAATAGTCAGAAAATCTGGTGACAAATGACAATGTGTTATTTGGGGACAAAGACTGTCCAAATAATCAGAAAACATTGCTAAAGAATAGAAAAAAATAGTGTTAGTACAAATCGTGAACTCTCAGAGGTCTGCTCTATAGTTGAATAAAAGTGCAGGTATAACAAAGAACTACATTTTGCAAGCACTAGAAGGAAGATTAACAATGGAAATATATTTTCAACCGTAAATTATTTCATTAATAACGCTTGTATGAGAAAAACTGGGTGTTTGTAACTATAAATAGAATGCATTGAATAAAATAAAATGACTCTGGGTTAACAATGTAAAGATTATAACACATGTGAAATTCATTAGAAGACAAGCCATTACAAGAATAAAGATGAAGTCAGAGGGGTACGAAGTGTTAGTGGTTGCCATGGAAAGTGTTGAAGTTTATAGAAACAGAAGTTATTAAATACAGCAATTTTTATAGTACTATGAAATTAGGTGGGGCTAACCATGAAAATTCTTTGTACAGCACAAATTTTACTGATGTCTCTTGGTAAAGTTCTTAAAGCACTGTTAAACTTAGAATGAGATGTGGTTTTATTTTTCCTTGAGCAAAGACACATGCTCCAAATTTGCTGTCCTTTTCTGTATTAGCAAGTAGCTGTCATTCATATTCTACTCAGAACATACACTTTTCTTAAATTTCCACTTGGAAATAATTTCAGACTCACATAATATTGAAAATATAAGTTGAAAATATGGTACAGAAAGTTCATGTACACCCTTTACTTCACTTTCCCTAAGCTAATATGTTATACAGCCATAGTATATTTAAGACAACGAAATCAACATTAATACAATAATATTATTAACTAAGCTATAGGATTTGTTTGAATTTCACCATTTTTCTCCTAATATATTTTTATATTTTGTCCTATGTTCCAGCATCCAATCAAGAATTTCACATTGCATTTAATTTTTCATATCTCCTTAGTCTTCTCTCATCTTTAACAGCTCCTCATCCTTTCCTTCCCTTTCATGATCTTGACATCTTCGATTAACCTTAGTCAGTTTGGGTTAGCCCAGTGTTTTCTCTTGACTAGAATATTATGCATTTTTGTTAAAATAACATAGAAGTTATGTTGCGCCTCTCTCAGGCACATTATATCACCGTGTCGTATTACTGGTGATGCTTATTTGGATCACCTGGGTAAGGCAGTGCCTACCAAGTTTCTCCATCATAATGTTAAAACTTTTTTTCTTTGCAATGGTTAAATATTAATTAAATAAATTAATAATACAGATATGGCTTTTGAG
Organism: Hylobates moloch; assembly: GCF_009828535.3. Taxonomy (NCBI): domain Eukaryota; kingdom Metazoa; phylum Chordata; class Mammalia; order Primates; family Hylobatidae; genus Hylobates; species Hylobates moloch. The sequence continues at coordinate 21,351,173 of NW_026652290.1, forward strand.
ACAATACAGATATGGCTTTATTCCTCCCATTTTGCATACTGACTTGGTCATTCATCAGCAGATTTTGCTGGCAACAATTATCACTGTGTCCTACACATAATGATTTCAGATTTCCCTCATTCCGTTTATATCATGAATTGGAATTGTTCTGTAAGAAAGCTGTCCCTTTTCTCTTATTTTTTTATTCATTCAATTATTTATTTACATCCGTATGAACTCATAGATATTTATTTATTCTGTGTTATCCAATACATCCAATACTACCACTTATTTTGTCATTCCATTTGTTCATTTTGGGTTCTGAGTTTTTTTGACATGGGCCGATTTTTTTTTTTTTTTTTTTTTTGAGACAGAGTCTCACTCTGTTTCCCAGGCCGGAGTGCAGTGGCGCAATCTCGGCTCACTGTGACGTGGGCTGGTTTTTTTTCAGCACTCTTTAATTCCTAGATTATATATTTAAAATAAAAATAATCATCTAATCTTTTAAGATTAGAGTGACATTTTTATCACAAATGAGAAAGTAACTTTTTTAAAGAGGGACATCAAGCATTTGCAAATGCTTGGTAATCTTTCCATTTCAAAAGGACTTTGTTACCAAAAATTATGCAACTGTATTCTCTATAAAAAGTCATATTTGTGCATTTAAATTGAGAAACAAAAGATTCTAATCTATTCAAAATCATCCAGAAAAGGACCTAACAATAAAGGTTTGCAATGATTTTTATTTATTTAGTTACATTTTAATTATTACTTTTCTTTGCAGAGATTGCATCTCACTATGTTGTCCAGGTTATACTGGAACTCCTGTTCTCAAGCAGTCCTCCTGCCTCGGGCTCCCAAACTGCTGGAATTACAGGACAGAGCCATCGTGCCTGGCCTAGGTTTTGCAGGGATTTTTAAATCTGCTTCTTAAAAACACAAAAATGCAATATGTTTAACTTACCCGCTAAGTAAACCTTTTTATCATAATTACACAAGTTTTCTAAACAGATTTGCACGTAAAACTTTAGATAATAGATAGAAAGAAATAAAAAATAGGTAGCCTAGTTTATTAAGTAGCACCAATGAATTACTTTTTCCCTTTAGATCTTTGTGCCTTTATAGGCTATCATTTTTGATTATGACAGATGATAAAACCATGTAGAGAAATAAAATGAACTTACAACCAAATATTGGAGCCATTGTATCACAAACCATCCAATCAATATTTTCAATTTACAGCATAAATTTAATCAAATTAATCTCACTAAAACTACTGAAGAGTTTTATGTCATTAACAGACAATGTAACAGGGATCTTTAACTCACATTTTGTACCTACCTCATAATGTAAGTAATATAATAAAATAGTACCTATGTAATTCATAAGTAAGTATGAATATGATGAATATATTTGGTTAATCTTTTTAATTATGAAATGAATAATCAAAAATATTGTAAAGATATACAGACATTAAAGATATACAGACACTACTAGAAAAACTACAGTTATACATATAATATAATATTGGTTCTTGTCCTCTCTTTTGTGCAGTAAAGCCTACTATAGGAGTTACACCTTGAAAGGAGAATTTTAAACTTTGTTCCTGTTTGGTGCCTGTGTCCCGACAGTTGTTTCCTGGTAGTTGAGTATCTATAAATAGATGGAAGCAGGGGAAAAGGGATAGTAGTCTTTTACCTGGTTTCAGAGTATGCCAGTGGAAAGGGTGATTTACAATATCATTTCATGATGATAGTTTCAAGAGGAAATTTAGTGGCAGCTTCTTAAATGAAACAAAAATGAGTTCCTTTTCATTTTCTTTTTTAAATCTGGTGGCTTAATTAGAACATCATTCCAATTTTTCAAATGATGTTGAGCATCAGTTTTATATTGTAGTGTTGTAAATATTTGTGTTTTGTTGTGGTTATTATCAGATCTTCAATAGAATTTTAGTAATAAAAGGGAAAATAAGCAATTGTAATAAGGTAAAGGACTAAAGCACTGGAAATGTATAGTAGGTTTTTATTTTCTGTAAACATTTTCAGTGTCTTTCTACAAAATTAATTGTAAGAAAGTTAATTTGAAAGAAATACACTTTCTTACAAAACCTTTGCAATCTGAGATAATTCTAATGTATTAAGCTAATTAAAAAGATACCCCAAACTGACTCATCTCAGTTAAGATTCAGAACATAAATGACAAAATTTCCTGCATAGACTTTTTTTTTTCCCAGAAGTTACCAACTGCGGGGAAAATATTCACATCAGAAATACCCAGATTTTACATAACACACTTCACCTTTTCCTTTTAAAATTCATCTTACCTGCCTTAAGAATTAATAAAGATGAAATATTTATATTTCAATGAGCATTTCTCTCTTCATCCCCTTTCATCTTTAATTTGGTACTCTAGGGTGAAAAATGCTTTGAGCTATGGTATAGATCTCTGCATTTCATAGAAGACTAATATTACATCATCTTAAAGAGAAATCCAATGTAAGCATCAAAAAGCATAGAAATATATCCTGGGAGAAAACTCCCAATATCAGACTCCAGATGGACTGAAGAATAATTCAACTAAAATTTGAGTTTTGTAGACACCTGTTGCAGGATGGATGAGGTAATGCATAGACTCTTTTACCCTCATTTGCAGGACTATCCTGAAGCAAAATAAGCAGTTAGAAGTTTGTCTTAGGTGACTTCTGATTTCCTACTTCAGTGTTTTTTTGTTTTTGGCCAGTGTTGAATCATTTGCAGCCCCCATTTCTCTATGGATTTTTTTTCCAAAGTAGATATTAATTAGGACCCAGTTTCCTTTAAGGTATAGAATTAGAACTGAACTGGAATTTATTTGGAACCCAAAGCCACCTCGCCTACCTATAAAATCACTGCTTTGGACATTGTACCATCAAATTGTCATAAGAATTGGGATTAAAACTCAAAAATTGAACAACACACTTAAAGTTGCTATGCTAAGAACTGCCAGATCCAAAGGTACAAACTTAAATCCTGTTTCTCAAATTTGGGAATGTTGTTACATTATTTTGCCTGAATAAGTCTTTGGGTAATATTTCAGAGTTCCAGGCTCTATTTGGTTTGCCCTTAAATAATATGTATGACAGTAGATAAATTGTGAACACTCTGCAGTCTGACTATTCAGTTTTCATCGCTGCTTTGACATTTGCTAGTTATGTGAACTTGGGAAAATTTTACTCAATCTCACCACACCTCAATTTATCAAACAAGAAAATGTGCACAAAACATAATATCCTCTCAAGGGTTACTAACAGAATTATTAAGTATCTTACATAAAAGGAGCACATGCCTGGTACATAGCAATCACCTCAAAATCATGAGTTTACATAATTTATTGATCTGTAGGCTAAGAAATTATAGACAGATACATTGATCATTAGAATTAAGAAAATGTCTTCTAACTGCTGTAACTCCAGAATTTCACCCAGCCCAGTCACTGAGTCACTGACGCAAAAGAGAAACTACAGCTCTTAACGGAATAAATGAATTAAGTAATGAAATTACTGTCTTGTCCAGGTGAATTGCTTGTGGAAAATAGCAATAAAATTGTATGGTAATTTGAATGATTCTTTGGCATGAATCTATTCCAGATGTTTGAAACATATGGCTGTTCAATAAATATACTTTAGAAGGCTGAAGCCTATGTTTTCCATGAGGAGTCAGGAGTCTTTCAACATGAGTATTCCATTATTAACTCTAACTTTCACCTTCACCTGCTAAAACCACCTATCAGGGAAAAAATGAGATTGTTTTCAACTTTCATTGAATTTTACCCATTTCAACTGTGTAAAATAGACCTGGTTACATCTAAATTCTAAGAATAATTTTTATGATGCTAGTTAATAACACTTTTCTAAGACTTGCACTTTAACAGTAACGGAGCATCAGTGCCTGCAGGTATAGTGTCCTGACAGATTAAATGATCATGGTAAGTGAATGTGAAAGAGTACACATTTTGGAAACCTCCTGTGTTTAATTTTTACTGTGATTACTCAATGCTCATTTTGGATGAGCTGGATGCATGCCAGCCTTTTACTGAGAATACACACATTTTTTCCAAGTTTATGACATAATCGTATTGTCATATGCAAAAATGATTGCATTGGACAACAGGCTAACTCCCTAAGGATTCCCCAATAGATGACTCAATAATAATATAAACAATTTGGCAAACATTATTTAAAAGTTACTGACTTAGGTATGCAAATCTCTAAAACAGCTTAAAGCATAGATTTATTTAGATAAACATTTTCTAACAAATAGGTAAATTTGGGCAGATAAGCTCAAGTTTAGTAGGAAATGGTGTTGTTTGGACATCCTTGGAGAGCAATGGAAATTATCTACTATGAAAAAACTGTAAACCACAATTACTACAATTATATGGGTGAATTCTGTAATATAGACTGTTAAGATCTCAATTATTCATAATTATTTCTGAAGACCACTGTGTCCAGAGACGCTCTTTGGGTTCAAATTTATGCAAAGTCAGAGTTCGTCAGTCATTTGCACATAAATGTAAGCCTCCTGAGTTTGTTTAAGAATATGCCTACCTCTCTTTTCTTTCTGTTTACTACCAATTTATATGAATATACCCTTAATTACAAACCTTACATAACCACACTCCACATTCTTACCAAAAAACGTAATATTTAATCTCAGCTACCCAACTCTTGTAAAGTCTCAAGAGAGACAGATAATGTCAAAAAGCATTTTTCAAAATATAGGACGTCTATTCCTTTATCTACATATTTCAAATTTTTACTTTTGGGAAAAGCCAGATTAAGAATGATGCCAATCTGCACTAAACTATCTCACCTGTTCAAATAAAATTGCTTCCTCAGCCTATTTTTAAAAGTGAGGGATATTATTTAAAAAATTGCGTTTTGTTGTTATATGCTATAACACATCAAGTTTCAAAACCAAAAATAAATTTTGAAATGTATAAATATAAATGAAATAAATGTATATTATTTAATTTATTATATTATATAGATATATGATGTATGTTATATAAATACAATATATACTATGTGAACGTCCAGGCATGGTGACTCCAAGTCTATAATCCCAGCATTGTAGGAGGCTGAAGCAGGAGGATCAATTGAAGCCAGGAGTTCGAGATTAGCCTAGGCAATGTAGCAAGACTTTGTCTCTACAAAAATTTTAAAAATTAGATGGGTGTGTTTATGCACACCTGTAGAGCTAGCTACTCAGAAGGCTGAGGTGGGAGGGGCTCTTGAGCCAAGGACTTCCAGCCTGGGTAACAGAGATTCCATCTCTAAAAATAAGAATGATGATAATATACTGTATAAATATAAAATGTACATATAAATATTATGTAATATTTTATAAAAATTAAAATATAAAGTATTTTAAAACATATACCTATATATTTACATATATTTCCTTTGTACCACTTTTATGTTTCTAACTAATAGACTCATTATATATCTCATTATATTGTTTTGTTTGATTTGGTCTTTGGCTCAGAACCAAATTTGCAGCTCATTAAAAAGAAAAAAATTCACAAATTTTTGTGCACTAATTATACCCTGGATTTATCTTATTTTCCTACATTTATCTGTATTTCCCTATTTTAATCTATATAAATAAATACATTTTATCTGTTTAATTATATATAATTATATTTAGATTAAAATATACTATATATCTACATATCACACACACACACCAGGTTACAGTAGGCTTTGCTGTAACTAGCAATCCATGATCCAGCAAGGATCACAATGCAGTCCTTTTAGATTATCTCATGCACACATTCTCAGAATTACCTGAACTAGTAACATTTATGATCCTCATTCCCTTTGGCTTTCATGTACCACACTTTTCAGGCTTTTCGCACTTTTCCTAATGTCTCTTAGATCCTCTTACAGTCTTATTTATGGGCTCTTTTTTTTTTTTATCAAATGAAGATATTTATTTCTTCTTTTGCCATTTGAAATATTCAAATACAAAAACCACATCTGTTTCTATATTTCAATTATTGTCGGCTAATTATTTTAAACATCCCAATGTCTCAACCAGTCTCTCCTCTGTCTTTCACATTCAACTGATTATTCCCATTCAACTCTTAAAATCAGCAAGTCCAAAATTAAGCATGATCTTCCCTCTCCAAATCTGCTTATCCTTCTAGGTTCCCTATCTATGCCCAAAGCCCCTAACCAAAAAAAATCATTCTTAAATCATTATTCACTTCACTATTCATATTCAACCAAGTACAAAGTTCTGATACTGCCATATGTTAAATATTGTCTAAATCTACACCGTCTTCATTTCCCTCAACTACTGCTGTCCAGGTCAATAACATCTCTTTCCAGGAATACAGTAACATTACCTCACGAGTCTTCTTGTTTACATTTAAGTCTTTTCTCATTCCATTCTAATGTCTGCAAAGTAATATGGTTCCCTATGCAAAATCCTCAAAGAACTTTTTACTTTTCTTGCGATAGCGTTATATACCTTATCTTGGCATTCAAAGGCATGCACCAATAATCCCTTTGTGACTCTCCAGCTTTGTATTTTATCATTTTCCTCTTAAATGCTGCAGTCCGCCCATTCTGAATTTTATTTCAGTGTCTTGAACATATGGAGCCCTCTCTTGCTTTCAGAACTTTTAATGTGCATCTCTTTCTTAAAAGTTTCTTCTATGAACCATTTTTTTCTGTAGTTCTTATATTTCAATTTAAAAAGAAATTTTTTATCAAAGGATTATAAGCATTGAATCGTTATTGTACATTTGTTTGTTAATGTATTTCATTAGACTATAAGTTTCATAAAGACAAAGGGCATGTTTATGATGTATATTATTTAAACCTAGCACTTACAATGTCTAAAATTTGATAGGTGCTCAATACATATTTTTAAATGGTAGAAGAAATTTTTTTAAGTTTTTTTCTCTTTTCATCTTTTGTATCATATAGTACAAATTTGCATAAAATCTATTCAGATGCCAACTGAAACTTATACCTCTTCCTCTATTACATGTATTTTTTCTAATGCATATTATGCTTCTAAACTTTCTGAGCATATGTTTTTCTCCTTATAATACTGCGTAATTTTAAAGTCCTGAGTTTTGTTTTTGTTAGTTCTGTCCTTTTCTATGACACAAAAATAAGTTCTGAGATTTGAGGAATTCTCTTCATCTATTTACTTATTATTATTATTATTATTATTATTATTTTGCAAGTAGCTGTCTATCTATATACCTGCATTTGGTGAAGAAATTTTGCCTGTGCCAACTTTTCTATATGTGGATTTGCCTTAACCTGTTCTCTACTCTGGGGACATGTTATATTTCTAGTCTTTCTCCTAATGTTAATGCCCCATGTAGGAGATATGCTAAGCCCTAGTGCACTGAAGGAATAAGAGTGTCATTTGGCTTTCTCTTTGATTGTGTGACAACACTGACCTTGGACTATTGGTGCACTGCTCCATTACTGAGTCCTATCTACAAAAAGTGCTTAGAGTGAACTTTTCCGTCTCTTTACCATCCTGCTACCTAAAATACCCCAATCTTCAAAGTAGAGTAAAAGTGAATTTCTATCAGACACTGCCACATCGTTTGTAAGTCAGTTTCTATTCTCTTTATTTAAATTTTGTCTCATTTACTGTGCCTAGTGAAATTTTTTTGTCATTTGCAAGACAGCCTTTAGGTTTTCCAATACAGTGTTTTTCTTTTTTTGTCTTCATTTATGTTATAACTTTATTTCAAGTGACTTTTCAGATGGATGCAAAGCAAGGAGGATAAAAAAATGTTGATGACTGCACCAGGCGCGGTGACTCACACCTGTAATCCCGGCACTTTGGGACGCCGAGGCAAGCGGATCACGACATCAGGAGATTGATTGAGACCATCCTGGCTAACATGGTGAAACTCCGTCTCTACTAAAAATACAAAAAAAAAATCAGCCGGGCGTGGTGGTGGGCGCCTGTAGTCCCAGCTACTTGGGAGCCTGAGGCAGGAGAATGGTGTGAACCCGGGAAGCGGAGCTTGCAGTGAGCCGAGATCTCACCACTGCACTCCAGCCTGGGCAACAGAGTGAGACTCTGTCTCAAAAAAAAAAAGTTGATGACTTCCCAACTGGCATTTTATAGACAAGGTACTTTTGTTTTCTGTTATGAGTATCTTTCCTTGCTTTTGCTGTAGGTTTATACTGTAGTACAGTTCTTTAAATGTTTTCATTACTGCTTACAAGTTATTTTTTGTTTCAACTTAAGCTATTTCTCAAAGTTCTGTCAATTTTTTTTTCTTTTTCAACTTTTATTTTATATTCAGGGGGTACATGTGCAGGTTTGTTACCTGGGTATATTTTGTGACACTAAGGTTTGGGGTACAAATGATCCCATCACCCAGGCACTGAACATAGTACCCAGCAGTTAATTTTTCTACCCTTGCCCCTGAATGTAGTCCCCAGTGTCTACTGTTGCCATCTTTATGTCCGTGAGTACACAACGTTTAGCTCCCATTTAGAAGTGAGAAAATGCAGTATTTGGTTTTCTATTCCTGCGCTAATTCACTTAGGATATGGCTTCCAGCTACATCCATGTTGTTGCAAAGGACATAATTTCATTCTTCTCTTATGGCTACATAGTATCCTATGATACTGTGTACCATATTTTCTTTATGCAATCTGTCATTGATGGGCTCCTAGGTTGATTCCATGTCTTTGCTATTGTTAAGAGTGCTGCAATAAACATACGAGTTCATATGTCTTTTTGGTAGAACAATTTGTTTTCTTTTGGATATATACCCAGTAATGGAATTGCTGGGTTGAATGGTAGGTCTGTTTCAAGTTCCTTGAGAAATCTCCAAACTGCTTTCTACAGTGCTTGAACTAATTTACATTCCTACCAAGAGTTGCAGTTGATGTCCGAGATAATTTGTTTCTCTGCCCCACAAATCACCTTTTTAATTTGGAAGTTAACACAGAAAAATTAATATTTTTCCATTTACTTTGCCTTTTAGATCGCTTTAAGACTATAATCTGTATCCTAAGTTTATTCTTGGTCTGTAGGGAGGAGAGGGCAGCAACTGTAGCAATAATTTGTTTGAACTTTACTAAGTGACACACACTCTGCTGGAATGTGGTGGAGACCATCACAAATGGGTCCTTGTGGTCATAGTGTACAACCTCCAGTAGGAAATAGACATTAGGCAAATAAACACAAACATATACGTAAATACTAGCAAGATTTAGCCATTTATGCAAAAGATATGTACTGAGCACCTAACTTATGCCAGACACTTTTCTAATCATTTGGGATACAGTAGTAAACCAACTAAATTTAAAATCTGTGCTATCACAAACCTTTTATTTAAATAGAGCTTATATTATAAAGCAAAGTTAAAACAACAGAGTATAGTGATATACAGTAACTAGGGACAGTGGCCTTGCCATTTCCTGGTGACAGGAAAGGCAACTGTGAGCAATTGGCATTTGAATTGGGATCTGAAACATGAGCCCATGTTATTAGATGAGAGCAAGATTACATGAAGCTGTGTGTGGAATAGGGGTTGCAGCTTCCAAGAAAAAGAAACAGAATGGATGGAGGCCTTATAGTAGATGGTAACATGAAAAGGGCCAAGAAACAGATAGAAGCCACTGGGGCTAGAATGCACTGAAAGGCACAGAGAGAGAAAAGAGAATGCTAAAGAGCTTTGACTGAGTCAAATATTGCTGGGCTTTGTGGCTGTGTTAAGGATGTGGGCCTTTATTCTATGGACATTCAGAAATTATTTAAAAACTTCAAGTAAGTAAGCAAACAACATGATTATTTGTAAAATAAAGCACTCTGCCCACAGTGGAGGGCAGTGATCTAAAAAGGACAGTATGCAAGCTCATATAATAGGAGGAAATAAAAAAAAATAGAGTCTTTAGGTTGTTTTGTCTTTTAGATTTCCATTTTGTATGCTTTTAAAATAATAAATCAGGCATATATTGTATATTGCTGTATTACTCATAGTTTTCTATATGGGTTAATGGTCAAAAAAGTATGTAGATATTTATGTAGAGAGAGGAAAATCACTTAAGCAGTTATTTCATTAGATACATAAGGAGCCTATAGTATTTCATTTTATGTTGATGATGGTTAAAATGGAGTCGAAGGTGTGAAAAAAAGAGATATTTAAAGAGAAGAGTCGGCCAGGAGCCGCGGCTCAAGCCTGTAATCCCAGCACTTTCAGAGGTCTAGGCAGGCGGATCACGAGACCAGCCTGGCCAACATGGTGAAATCCTGTCTCTACTAAAAATACAAAAATTAGCCTAGTGTGGTGGCATGCGCCTGTAGTCCCAGCTACTCGGGACTCTGAGGTGGGAGAATCACTTGGGCCCGGGAGGTGGAGGTTGCAGTGTGCTGAGATCACGGCACTGCACTCCAGCATGGCTGACAGAGTGAGACTCTGACTCAAAAATTAAAATAAAATAACATAAAATAAAATAAATAAAAGAAGAGTCAGTGTCTTATTATGGTCTAAATTAGAATGCACTGCAGTAGCCTCAAAACATTTTCTAGTAGTATTACGCTTCACTTCAACAATTAAAATGTAGGAGTGTTAAAATTTGCTGATTTCATGGCTTTTAAATTATTCTTACACGCCTTTTGCAGGCAGCAAAGATGGGTTAAGATGAGAATAAAATGTGAAAAGCTTATAAAGTTAATGGTCGGTCACATCTTAAAAGATTTAAGAAAGTTGCCTGATACTTGAGACGCTAAGTACTGCTGTGTCTAAGGTATAAGTAATGACAGAGTTTGGAAGTAATAAACAGTCTTGTTTATTTCCTCACTCCACTTTTGACTTATTTTTCTTGGTGATTACCTTGAATATCTACCAGCCATTTGTGGTTACAAATATTCTAATGTTTTTCAAATTGTGTAAGAACTTCAAAATATTTATATTACCCATTTCCTTAGAATTCTCATAAACTCTTTTCTCATTTTACATTAACAGTTTCTAAAAATACTAAAAGGTAAAGAGATTTGTTTTGATTTGTAACACATACTAAGAAATTTGACTTCATTTTTCCAATCTACTTTAAATCATTTCACTGATTTACAATGCATTGTTTTAATAGATGCACAACAGATTATTGGAACCTAGAATGGAAGCAGTTGTATCCATTGATATCTGGAACCTTATTAAAAAATCAAATCATATTTATTATAAACAATCTAGTTTTTATAAGATTATGCTGTTATTATGGACAAGAAGAATCAAAGTACTATTTGTTTTCTCCTTAGAATGTGCTTTGGAGAAAGTTAATTCACAAGGCACAAAAATAATCACATGTTATTTAGAAAAACTTTATATTCATAGCCGTAAGTTAATATCTGACTTTTTTAAGTGTATATATTAGTTCTTTCATTCATTAATCTGATGAATAAAACAAGCAAGATAAATAAAATATTATTTTATATAGTTATATTTCTGGAAATACATCTAAAGTACTCTAGAACTTTTCCTCTATCATTTTGATGGACTGAAAACTGCCTTTTAGATAAAGTAAGATTGAAACTTTTTTCATACCATTTTGTATCTATTCTTCTCACCGTAAAAATGCAACACATTGAAAAATCATGTATAGGATATAATTAGGATATAATTCTTCTGAATTATTTTCATAACCATGCTTAAATTTTATCATAACGTATTTTCAGAATGTCAATATTTGAAAAGTTTTAAAGTTATATATTTATATTTCTTATAGAAGCATGAAATCCAGGTATTAAGTTTTTTCAACTTTCAGCTCTCTTTATGAAAATGAATATGAGCATAGAGATAAACTACATTTCAGTAACAGACTAGAGGTTTTTCAGCAGCCCTTTTCAAACTATTCACATTATTTTCTGATGGCAATGACATCTCAAAAGAAGCACGATATGGTCTTTGAATACCATCAAACCTCCTTGCTGTCTTACATTCAACAATAGGTGGTAAATTTTCTTTTTATAAGAAGATGAATATATTCCAAATGCAATTGTTATAAAAGTAGCTGACATTATGAATAAAAAATGGGAGGAAGGGCATTTCTGCTGGAACTAATTTTAGGAAAGTAGACAAGCATCAGTTATTACAGAGAATAGTCAAGGATTATCTGAAAATGTTGATATAGACTGTGGTATCACTACCAGGGGCCCCTTTATTAGCTAGTAGATAAGCCTTATGGCTTCACAGGAATGCTAGATTAATTGAAAGAAAATGGAAAACCGTTTGCTTACAGAATCTTGGAAATTTTCTTGAGTTCATGATGCCTGCCAGCAGTATGAGAGCAAGTAAAATAATGTCTCTAGCTCCAGTAAATGTGTAAAATTTTAAAATAATACACTATATAATATCAACTTATTTACAATGTATCTTCTTCCAGGACCCTTTCAACACATTATTCATTATTATTTAACATAAACCTGTAACAATCAAAGAACACGCTTCTAGAAGGGAGTTCATTAAAGAGGTTGTTATTACCACAATTTCCAGGTCAAAGATATTTGTCCTCAAGTGATAGAAGGTTTTCACCCACTATACTCAGGGTATATAAGGATTTTCACCCACTATATTCAAAAACCTGCACCCAGATCTATTCAATTATTACTTGAAAGACCCTGTAGGCAAAGAGTGTCTTTGTGGTTTTGGACTAAGAGATTGATCATATTCATTCATTATTTATCTTGATATAGCATTAATAGATATGACCTTATAAGAAACACAAAACAAAATGTTTGTGACAAATTTAAGCTCTGGAAAACATAATTATAAAATGATAAAACTAGTCTAAGGTAAAAGAGAATGCAGAAAGGTAAAAGGAATCAGATTCAATACCATAAAGTCAGTATTCAAAGAAAGACACAAGAAAGTTTTAATGCTAATGTTTCAGTGAAGTGTAGGCTGCAGTCTCTTAAGCTGGGAAACCAAAGTAACTCAGAAAACTTCCTTTAGAAGACTACTTTTTTGACTACCTTTTTTTTTTTTTTCATTTTAACTTCAGTATTCTCATGTTCTTTATTATTGTATTACAAGCTCTTCTTTCTTACCCTTAATCTCATAGCCTATAAAATCACCTAACATTACTAGCCTCACTGGGCCAGTTGGTACCTTGAGGAAAAATAGTGATTCACTAGTGAAAAAGATTAAATAAATATGCCATGTGATATACTGAAATCATGTGGAAAATATGGTGGTTATGCATTTTTTTGGTCCCTTGGCAATAGTAAACAATGTGTGAATAAAACAGCATTAGCAATGTAATTTGAAAATTAAACAAAGAAAAAACTCTTCACTGTAAAAGAACTATATACAAAGTGCAAACTATACATTTTTAAAAAGGTAATCCATTACATTTTTATTAAAAACAGCAAAACCACACACATAAATCCAAATACTTCTCTATGTACTGAAGGAAGGTGTAAGATTCTAGAGAAATTCTCCCTCTCACACATATCAATTATTCACTCCTAAACAAATGAGAAAAATGCTAACTGATTACTCTGAAGACTGAAAAATTGGCGGAATTTAGAGAGTGATAAAAACATAGAAGATGCAACTGGCACACAGGGAGCTCCCTTTTTTTATGACTTTGCCCTGAGGACTGTGCAGTTCATGACAGAGTTGCTGAATGGCTAAGCTTTGATTTTAAAAAAATTAACTGGCCAGTTTTTTTCTGCCCTTGAAAAACAATGAAAGACACACTCAAAGAAAAGTGAAGGGGGATCCCCATAAACAAAATTCAAAAAATAAAAGTTTCAAATTCAGTTAATACATTTTATCCTAATATCTAATGAGTCCTGGAGTTCTACATGTATGAAGTAGATTGCTAACAATTTGGCCTGAGGTCTCAGAGACTTTGTCCAATTTACAGTCCTACTAAACAAGCACTACAACATTCTTCAGAAGTATATAACAGAATCCACAGTCTCCACACATAATTTTCCTAATGTCCAAAATATACTCAGAAATTACTTATAGGCATAGGCTAGGAAAATATGACCTATTCTCAGGGGAAATAAAAATTGACAAATGCCAATCTGTGGATGACCTAGCTGTTAAAATTATCACAAAAGGACATTATAGAATTTTATTTAACTATGGTCAATTAGGTCATGAAAAATATACTCATAATAAAGGAAAGAATATCTCCAAAGAAAAATCAAATATAAAACTAGGTCATGAGAAATATAATAAAGGCAAGAATATCTCCAAAGAAAAATCAAATATATAAAAATGAAAGGAAACATCAGTTTTAGAATTGACAGATATAATGGTTGGGATAAAAAGATCCACTGGAAAGACTTTATAGTAGAATGGTGAGGAAAAAAATGGTGAACGAGAACATAGATTAAGTGAAATTTTCCAATTTGAAGAACAGGGATAGAAAAAAGATTGAAAAATACTAACAGAGGCTCAGAGATCCTTAGGGCAATATCAAGAGTGTGACAGTATGAGTATGTACAGTTGGCATATGTGTGTGTATAAAAATGTATTGACATTATATAATCGACACATACATAATGTAAAATCTACATATGTTCATATATATTACATTAATATCAATAATGTTTTAATACTATACATATATCATCACATATATATGGTATATAATGACAGCAAATCTCAGAAAGAGAAAAGGGAGTAAAACTGGTCATATAAAATATTTAAATAACACCAGGAAAAATCTTCCCAAACCTGGCAAGATTTAAATTTAAGAAGTTAAATTATACATTCCTTAAATAAACTATACTTGGTCATAATATTGTTTGTTTTAAATTGCTAATAATTTGTTTAAGGTAATATGTGCCAATGTTCATGACAGATACTTATCTATATTTTTATTTCTTTTATGTCTTCACACGTTTTTGTTATCAGGGAGATTCTGGCCTCATAAAAGTGATTTTGCCATTGTTTTCCTCCTCATCTGTATTCTGCACTTTTGCTGAATTGGTATTATTTCTACCTTAAATGTTTTGTAAGATTAGGTAGAATTTCCCATCAAAACCGGGAAATTTATGTAAATGTGCATTTAAGTATAAACTCAATTTAGGCTATTCTTGTATCTATTTTAATGTAAAATTTCCCACTCCTTCTTTTGAGAATTTGTCTATTTCACAAAAATTATCAAATTCATGGCCACAGAGTTGTTTGTAATACTCTCTATTTTTTTTTTTTACTCTCTATGTGGTAGTGATATACTTAATTTCATTCCTGATTTTTTAATTTGTTTTTTCTCATTTTTAGTCAGTATGGTGAGAGGTTTATCAATTTTATGAATTTTTTCAAAGAGTCAGGTTTTATTAATTATTGTTCTTTATTTTTCTATACTCGATTTCAATAGCTTCTACTCTTATATTTGTTATTGTCTTAATTATTCTTGCCTTGAGTTTAATTTGCTTTTGTTTCTCTAGTTTCTTAATGTGGAAGCTTAGATCAGTGAATTAAGACGAGTATTTCTCTCTTATAGAAACCTTTAATGCTTTCCAATAATGATAACTCCACAAAATAAAGATATGTTGTATCATCATTTTAATTCAATTTAAAATATTTTCTAATTTCCCTCATAATCTCTTCTTTGAACCAGGGGTATTTACATGTATGTTGTTTAATTTCAAATATTTGAGCACTTTCTAGATATTTTCCTGTTATTTACTTTTGGTTTAATGTGCTTTAATCTGAGAAAACACAGTATAGTTTATTTTTAAGTTTTTTTAATGACCCAGAAAAAGGGCTGTTGGATGAATGCTCTACATCAACTTAAAAAAAATCTGTATTTAGCTGTTGTTGGGTAGAATCTGTGTATGTTAAATATAGTTATTCTTCATAATGATGGGTTCTGCAACTGTGTTCAATCACAGATCAAAAATATTAAAAATAACAAAAATAGCAATACTACAACATAAGTAATACAAATAAAAAACAATATAACAACTATTTATATTGTTTTAGGCGTTATAAGTAATTTAGAGATGATTTAACATATATAGGAAGTTGTGCATAAATTTTATTAAAAAAAACATAAAACATTTTATTAACATACCATACCATGCATGAGCTCCACCAGTGATGTTCTGTTAAATATTGAACAACCAGTTCTCTGGGGGAAAAAAAGAGTTTACACATGTATGTATTTATTCCAAATTTTACAGATATAATAGTTGTATAGCACATAATTTACAAATAATAAAAAATCGTATTATAATTTTATTTATTATTTATCATTACATATATATCATCATTATCATTATATATATAAATTTTAAAATTTATATATAATTATACATATTTATCGGGTACAGCATATTTTTATATATGTATACAATATGTAATGATCAAACTAGTGTAATTAGCGGATCCATCTTCTCAAACCATCACCATTTCTTTGTGTTGGGAGCATTCAAAATTATCTATTCTACCTACTTGAAAATATACCACAAATTATTATTAACCATGTTCACCTTACAGGGCTATAGAACACTAGAATGTATTCCTCCTATCTAGCCGTAATTTTCTATCAATTAACCAATCTCCACCTCTCTCCTACCCTTGCCAGCTAGTCCTATGCCATTTTGTATAAGGGACTTAAGCATCTGCAGATTTTGGCATCCACAGGGGTCCTGGAACCATCCCCCTATGTGTACCAGTCCCCCAAGAATACAACTGTAACTGGGGGCTGGGCGCGGTGGCTCACGCCTGTAATCTCAGCACTTTGGGAGGCTGAGGTGGGTGGATCACGAGGTCAGGGGTTCAAGACCAGCCTGACCAACATGGTGAAACCCCGTCTCTACTAAAAATATAAAAATTAGCTGGGTGTGGTGGCGGGCACCTGTAATCCCAGCTACTCAGGAGGCTGAGGCAGGAGAATTGCTTGAACCAGGGAGGCGGAGGTTGCAGTGAGCTGAGATTGTGCCACTGCACTCCAGCCTGGGCAACAGAGCGAGACTCTGTCTCAAAAAAAAAAAAAGAATACAACTGTAACTGGTTGGTGGGGTGGCTCAGAGTTTCTGTTGCCATATTGATTTTTATGTACTTGTTTTATTAATTACTAAAAGATTAATTCTGATATGTGCAAATATAATTATAGAATTATCTACTTCTGCTCATAATTCTATCAGTTTTGTGTGCTACATTTTGAAATTATTTTGTTAGTTTTCTCTTACTTTTAGGATTGTTAGGTCCTTGTGGAAAATTGATTTCTTTATTATTGTGCAATGAATCTCTCTAGTCCTAGTAATATTTCTTGTTATGAAGTCTATATTTCCTCATATAAATGTAAATATTCTACCTTTCTTTTTATTATACTGGAGTGGTATTTTTATCCTTTAACTTATTTATATCTTTATATTTAAATGAGTTCTTGTAGATAGCAGATAGTTGGATCTTTCTTTTTTATCTGACTTGAAAATATCTGTCTTTTTATTGATGTGTTAAGATTGCATGCGTTAATGTAGTTATTGATGCAGTTAAAAAAAATCTGTCAATTTGCTGGATGTTTTTCTATTAGTGCCATCTGTTTTGTTTGGTTTCTGCCTTTCTGTGGACTAATGAAGTATATTTTATTCCTTATTTTTCTCCATTATTGGATTTTTTTTTTTTACTTTTTAAAATTGTGTTTGGTAGTTATCCTAGAGTTTACAGTATGCCTATTTAATTATTCATGATCTTTCTTAGAATATGAGTATACCACTTTATATGCATTGTTAAGTGCATTTCTTGGCTTTCTCTGGCAATGTAACAAATTACCACAAGCTTAGCAATTTATAACATCATCTGTTTATCTGATAGTCCCCTAGATCAGAAGACTAACCTCAGCAGAACTGGGTTCTATGCTTAGAGTCTCATAGGCTAAAATCAAGGTGTCCACCAGCATTATGAGCTCATCTCAGTCTCAAGGTTATCTTCCAAGCTCATTAGGTTGTTGGTATAATTCAGTTTCTTGCATTTTAGTGGAACAAAGTTTCTAAATTTCTTGTAAGCTATCAACTGACAGCCATTCTTTGTACCTAGAGGCTAGCCACCGTTTCCTGTTATGTAGTCCTATCCACAACATGGAAATTTTGCTCTTTCAAGGCCAGCAGGAAAATGTGTCTTGCTCATAATCTCTTAAACTACATTTAAGAACTCACCTGATTATGTAAGACACACTGACTAAGATTTCCCATTTGAGTAACTCAAAAGTAACTGATTAGGAAACTTAAATTTATTTGCAAAATCCCTTTTGCTCTCTAATGTAACATAATAATAGTGAAATCCCATCATATTTATGAAATCCCATCATATTTACCACTCTCTTTTAAACTCAGAGGATGAGCATTACTCAGGATTTGTACACCAGAGGGGGACAGGAATCTTAGAGCCACGTTCCTATAGAGGAACTTCCACATTCATTACACATTATACGATCACATTTTTCTCATTCATTAAACATTATACAGTCACATTTTCTCATCACTTTTGCTATTTTTTCATGGGTTAGACTTTTTTCTCTACTGGGAAAGCTTCACACAGAGAGTAAATAAACATTTTTGTTTATATTTATCCCAATTCAGAACATTCCTGCATGATAATAAACTCTGAAGCTAATTATCCTCTACTACACTTCTCAGTAACAATGATATTAAGTCATTCCCCAAGATGATCTGTGGAGAACTCATACATCATCTTGAGAGTGATTTGGACAAAAATCTAGTATTACTTTCCTGGAGCGACCTTATCTAATTGCAAAAATGTAGGTGGCTTAAATAACAGAAATTTATTGTCACATAGTTCTCAAGGCTGGGAGTCCAAAATCAAGATGTCTGCACTGTTGGTTCCCTCTGGTCTGTGGGCAAGAATCTATTCCATGCCTCTCTTTTACCATCTGGTGGCCCCCGGTGTTCCTTGTTTTGTAGATATTATTCTCCCTGTGCAGTCGCATCATCCTCCTTCTCTGTGTCCAAATTTGCCCTTTTAATAAGGACACCTGTTATATTTGCTTGGAACTCACTCTGGTAATAGAATTTTAACTGAATTACCTCTTTAAAAACCTTATCTCCAAATACAGTCACATTCTAAGGTACCAGGAGTTAGGACTCTAACATGTCTTTTTTTGGAGGGACACAATTTAAACCATAGCATACCTCTTCTTGGTATTGTGAGAGCATTTTTTACTTCTGTAAAAATAAATAAAGTGAGGGAACATGTAGTTAAACTTGAAGTGCAAAAATGGTACTATAACATACAATTCAATTTATAAAATATGTATTAAAATAATGTCCACAGTTATTGCTTTAATGCTATGGCACACATCCTCCATAGATGCGCAGAAAAACAAAAAGTCTTCAAATTGTTTAGCAACTTTAAATTAACTTTAATGACAATATACTAAGGAGAGAAATAAAATTCTCATTGGCACATTAAATATTTAATTACAACACTTACTATAAGACCAGTTTTAACACATACATCCATATACTAAAGCATATTTGACTCATAAATATAACACTATTAAAATTTTAGAACTCTTCATTTTCCCAAATGACCTGTTTATTTATATAAAAAAGCACTACTTTCTCAAACAGACTGTGTAAGTACTGATTCACCAAAACATGAGTGGATTCCCAGCAATATTCCTTCTTCCTAGGAAATTATATTCCTTGCCTAAAAAGTTTTGATCCATTATTAGGAAGAAAAAAAAAACTTTTATTCATATGGGTGCAGTTTAAAGCTTTTGAAAAATTCAATCTAATGTATTTCCAGCAATGAGTCCTATTCTTAGAGTGCTTTTTGGGTCTCAGGCTCATAATCTTCCACATCTTGTTGTTACGTTACCCTGTGGGACGATGTTCCTTTCAAAGCATATGTAACTAGACTTCTTATCTAACAGAGTAAATAGGACATGAAAAGTCATTCAAAGGCAAAGGTATGACTTACTTTTCATCATTTTACCACCAGAAATTAATAGTTTCTTTTAATTCTGACTAGATGGCATCATTTGGATACAACTTTGAGCTTAAGCTGGAGTTTACAGCCTCGCTGATTTATGTTCAGAAAGTATGGAAGATAGTTCATAAAAAGATGGAAGGAAGGAAGGAAGGAAGGGAGGGAGGGAGGGAGGAAGGAAGGAAGGAAGGAAGGAAGGAAGGAAGGAAGGAAGGAAGGAAGG